>NC_052168.1:16149704-16449704 GCF_902713615.1 Scyliorhinus canicula
ACGCGGGGCTGTACCAGCCCCTAGGAAGGGGCGCATACCCGGGCCTGGCAGACCGTTGCGGAGTGGCTTGCTCCGCTTTTGACGCCGGCATCAGAACTTGGTCGCGGGATTGGAGAATCCCGGCCCCTATTTCTACTCTGACTGGCACGTGGCACTGGTCGTAATTCTGAGATCATTAGTTTGCGGTCCTACTTTTCAACTTTCTCCCTAACTCTCTCTATTAAAGGGGCTGGCTTAGCACAGTGGGCTAAACAGCTGGCTTGTAATGCAGAACAAGGTTAGCGGCGTGGGTTCAATTCCCGTACTGACCTCCCCGAACATAGAACATAGAACATAGACACTACAGCGCAGTACGGGCCCTCGATGTTGCGCCGACTGTGAAACCATCTGAAGCCTATCTGACCTACATTCCATTTTCATCCATATGTCTATCCAGTGACCACTTAAATGCCCTTAAAGTTGGCGAGTCTACTATTGCAGGCAGGGTGTTCCACCCCCTACTACTCTCTGAGTAAAGAAACTGCCTCTGACATCTGTCCTATATCTACCACCCTCAATTTAAAGCTATGTCCCTCTGTTGGTCATCACCATCCGAGGAAAAAGACTCTCACTGTCCACCCTATCTAACCCTCTGACTATCTTATATGTCTCTATTGGATGGATTGAATTGAAAAGTGGAGCATGGATGAGTGCAGCTCCAACAACACTCAAGAAGCTCAACACTATCCAGGAAAAATCAACCCCCGCTTGATTGCTTCCCCTTCCACAAACATTCACTCCCTCCCCCACCGATACACAGTAGCAGCCGTGTGTACCATCTACACGATACACTGCATCAACTCACCAAGGCTCCTCAGGCAGCACCTTCCAAACCCACGACCACTACCATCTAGAAGGACAAGAGCAGCAGATACCTGGGAACCCCACCACCTGGAGGTTCCCCTCCAAGTCACTCACCGCCCCGATTTGGAAATATATCGGCCATTCCTTCAAATCCAATAATGAATTAATAACAAACCTGTCTACCCAGAGGGTGGCGAGAATATGGAAGCCACTATGACACGGAGTGGTTGCGGTTACTAGAACAGGTGATTAGAGGAAAAACGAGATAAATGTTAAACCTCAATGGCGAGTCGGTAATAAGGAGGGAAACGTTAACTGGTGGGATTTTTTGAAAGTCCGCGTCGGTTTCCAGGCGGCAGATGGTGGCTTGCATTGGCTGCTGGCAGGATCTGCCAGTACTGCGATGTCTACGGGATTTTGTGTGGCTTGCCCATCCTACCATCAGGGAACCCACAGTGGTGGTGGGGGGGGAGGCTGGAATGCTGGAAGGTCACGTCGGTAGAAGGCAGCCAGAAGATTCCCCGGCAGGACGTCCGGCAGATTCCGCCCGTGGGAAGGGGCTGGAAGATCCGGTACGTGGGAAAGGCTGGAGATCTCGTCCGTGGGCAGGGCTGGAAGATCTCGTCCGTGGGAAGGGCTAGAAGATCACACCCATAGGAAGGGCTGGAAGATCTCGTCCGTTGGAAGGGCTAGAAGATCACACCCATAGGAAGGGCTGGAAGATCTCGTCCGTGGGAAGGGCTAGAAGATCACACCCATAGGAAGGGCTGGAAGATCTCGTCCGTGGGAAGGGCTAGAAGATCACACCCATAGGAAGGTGCTGGAAGATCTCGCCCGTGGAAGGGCTGGAAGATCTCGTCCGTGGGAAAGGCTGGAAGATCACACCCATAGGAAGGGCTGGAAGATCTCGCCCGTGGGAAGGGCTGGAAGATCTCGCCCGTGGGAAGAGCTGGAAGATCTCGCCCGTGGGAAGAGCTGGAAGATCTCGCCCGTGGGAAGGGCTGGAAGATCTCGCCCGTGGGAAAGGCTGGAAGATCACACCCATAGGAAGGGCTGGAAGATCTCACCCGTGGGAAGGGCTGGAAGATCTCGCCCGTGGGAAGGGCTGGAAGATCACGCCCGTGGGAAGGGCTGGAAGATCACGCCCGTAGGACAAGCTGGAAGATCACGCCTGTGGGAAGGGCTGGAAGATCACACCCATAGGAAGGGCTGGAAGATCTCGCCCGTGGGAAGGGCTGGAAGATCACACCCATAGGAAGGGCTGGAAGATCACACCCATAGGAAGGGCTGGATGATCTCGCCCGTGGGAAGGGCTGGAAGATCACACCCATAGGAAGGGCTGGAAGATCACACCCATAGGAAGGGCTGGAAGATCACACCCATAGGAAGGGCTGGATGATCTCGCCCGTGGGAAGGGCTGGAAGATCACACCCATAGGAAGGGCTGGAAGATCTCACCCGTGGGAAGGGCTGGAAATCCCACCCCAAGTCATGGCTTCTCCAGATAGAGTTTCATTTCACCCTGCATAAATTCTCCGTTGTCTTCCCTCCTTCGCCTTACACTATATTAGGATGAAACAATTAGACTAAATGAAACAAATTAAGAGACAAATCAAGAGAGGATCGATCCCCTGAAGGTAAAGGTTTCCCCTTTATATAGACCCAGTGAAGCCCATTAATCTACAAATACTGACTTCAACACTTCGTTTCTTTTTAATAAACATTTTATTGAGGTATTTTTTTGGCATTGTAACAGCAGCAATATAAGCAATGTACATGAGACTATAAACATAGTGCAAATACCACCTCCCTCCCTAACAGGTCCCACCATTAGTTAACGCCCCTAATCTACGCTAACATAACGCCCCCCCCCCCCACCCCCCCCCCCACCCCCTGACGATTAATTTTCCGTGAAGAAATCGACGAACGGTTTGCCACCTCCGGGTGAACCCTAACAGTGACCCTCTCAAGGCAAACTTGATTTTCTCCAAACAGAGAAAGCTAGCCATGTCCGACAGCCAGGTCCTCCGACTTCGGGGGCTTTGACTCCCTCCAAGCTAATAGTATCCGTCTCCCGGGCGACCGGGGAAGAAAAGGCCAGAACGTCTGCCTCTTTCTCCTCCTGGATTCCCGGGTCTTCTGACACCCCGAAAATCGCCCCCTCTGGACTCAATCCCACCCTTGTTTTTAATATCTTGGACATGGCATCTGCAAACCCCTGCTAGAATCACCTAAGCTTCGGATATGTCCAAAACACGTGGACATGGTTCGCTGATCCTCCCGCACATGTCTTCCACCCCAAAGAATGTGTCATCCGGGCCACTGTCATGTGAGCTCAGTGCTCGACCTTAAATTGAATCAGGCTGACCCGGCACATGTTGCGGTCGCCTTGAACCTACTCAACGCGTCGGCCCAGAGGCCCTCCTCTATCTCTCCTCCCAGCTCCTCCTCCCACTTGCGCTTCAGCTCCTCGATCCACGTCTCCTCTGATCCCATAAGTTCCGTGTGAATGTCAGAAACGCTCCACTCTCCTAGCCGTCCTCTGGAAACGACCCTGTCCTGAATCCCCCTTAGCGGCAGGAGTGGGAAGATTGATACCTGTCAACGCAGAAAGTCCCGTACCTGCAGATATCAAAATTTGTTCCCCCCTCACCAACGCAAACTTCTCCTCCGGCGCCCTCATACTGACTTCGACACTTCTTGACCGTGAGCTGTTTCCTGTCCAGAGAATAAACACACGAGGAGGAAGGGAAATAGAGAATATGTTGATGGACTTAGATGAAGAAACCTTGGGGGAGTGGGGAGGGAGGGGGGGGGGGGGGCGGTGGCTAGACTTGTTATGGAGCATTAACACTGGGCTGGACCTGTTAGGCTGATAGCTCGTGCCTGCACTCTAAGTGTTGTGAAATGGCTTTCTAATTAAGCCGTCATTCATCAGCACTTGGACAGACTGGGGAGTGGCCCATTCAAGTGGCGCTACTTAAAGGAACAGGCCACGTTAGCGGATGAATGTCAAAAATGTGCTCTCGGCTCCAAGCTCCCATTAGCAACAACACTGGAGAACCGTTTATCAGCCGGATAATGGATCAAACATTCCTGAGGAGACAGCTGCACGATCATTGCATTTCCCTCATTGCCGGTTTGTGTTTTCTGCCAGGTTGGCATCTTGTCTGATTAAACTTCCAGCTGTGCCATTTTTATTGCTTTTAAAAGTACTACAAAGGGAGACGAGTTTCTCTTCTCTCTCTCTTTCCCTCACTCGCTCTCTCTCTCTCACTCCCTCTCTCTCCCTCACTCTCTCTTCCCTCACTCTCTCTCCCTCACTCTCTCTCATCCTCACTTTCTCTCGCCCTCACTTTCTCTTTCCCTCACTCTCTCTCTCCCTCACTCTCTCTCTCCCTCACTCTCTCTCTTCCCTCACTCTCCCTCACTCTCTCTCACTCTCTCTCCCTCACTCTCTCTCACTCCCTCTCCCTTGCTCTCTCTTTCCCTCTCTCTCCCTCACTCTCTCTCTCCCTCACTCTCTCTCCCTCACTCTCTCTCTCCCTCACTCTCTCGCCCTCACTCTCTCGCCCTCACTCTCTCTCCCTCTCTCTTCCCTCTCTCTCCCTCACTCTCTCTCTCCCTCACTCTCTCGCCCTCACCTCTCTCTCTCTCTCTCTCCCCTCACTCTCTCTCTCTCTCTCCCTCACTCTCTCTCGCCCTCACTCTCTCTCTCCCTCACTCTCTCTCTCCCTCACTCTCTCTCTCCCTCACTCTCTCTCCCTCACTCTCTCTCCCTCACTCTCTCTCCCTCACTCTCTCTCCCTCACTCTCTCTCTCCCTCACTCTCTCGCCCTCACTCTCTCTCTCCCCCACTCTCTCCCTCACTCTCCCTCACTCTCTCTCTCCCTCACTCTCTCCCTCACTCTCTCTCCCTCACTCTCTCCCTCACTCTCTCTCTCCCTCACTTTCTCTTCCCTCACTCTCTCTCACCCTCTCCCTCGCTCTCTCTTCCCTCTCTCTCCCTCACTCTTCCCTCACTCTCACTCTCTCTCTCCCTCACTCTCTCTCTCCCTCACTCTATCTCCCTCACTTTCTCTTCCCTCACTCTCTCTCACTCCCTCTCCCTCGCTCTCTTCCCTCTCTCTCCCTCACTCTCTCTCTCTCTCCTTCACTCTCTCACCCTCACTCTCTCTCTCTCCCTCACTCTCTCTCCCTCCCTCACTCTCTCTCCCTCACTCTCTCTCCCTCATTCTCTCTCCCTCACTCTCTCTCCCTTACTCTCTCTCCCTCTCTCCCCTCACGTGCTCTCTCCCCTCACGTGCTCTCTCTCCCTCACCTCTCTCTCTGCCTCACTTTCTCTCTCTCTCCCCCTCACTTTCTCTCTCCCTCACCTCTGTCTCTCTCCCTCACTCTCTCGCCCTCTCTCTCTCTCTCTCTCTCTCTCTCTCCCTCACTCTCTCTCCCTCACTCTCCCTCACTCTCTCTCCCTCACTCTCTCTCCCTCACTCTCTCTCTCTCTCTCCCTCCCTCTCTCTCCCTCACTCTCTCTCCCTCTCACTCTCTCTCTTCGTGACACTCTCTCCCTCTATCTCCCTCACCTTTCTCTCTCCCTCTCTCTCTCCCTCACTTTCTCTCTCTCTCTCCCCCTCACTTTCTCACTCTCCCTAACTCTCTCTCCCTCACTCTCGCTCCCTCACTCTCTCACCCTCACCCTCTCGCTCCCTCACTCTCTCTCTCCCTCACACTCTCTTCCTCTACCTCCCTCACCTTTCTCTCTCCCTCTCTCTCTCTCTCTCTCTTATTTCTCTCCCTTCCTCTCTCCAAACTGTCTCGTCTTTTGTTTCTTTTCCCCCTGGACCAAGTATGTCAGCTGTGCCTCAGTTGGGAGCCAATACCTGTCCCTCAATCAACGCAGCAAAAAGACAGATGGACTGATGATTATCACATTTCTATCTGTGAAAGTTTTCTCTGCAAATATTGGCTGCCGCCTTCACATATTACAACAGTGACTGCTCCTGATGGGGTGTGAAACATTTTGGGATGTCTGGTGGATATGGAAACCATTCCAGTAATGGAAGTCTCTCTTCCCTCTGGACTTACTGCCTCTGACCCAGTGACCAACGGGACACGGTCCCACAGATTCTGGTAGCTCTCTAAAATCTCGTTCAAGTGACCACTTGTCACGGGAGGCGAGGGCGGCCTGTTCAGCTGGTGCACGGCGGTGGTCGTGCTGGGTTTGCTGCCCTAATCCTCATGATCTGACTTCAAGGTTACCATCTCTGATTGGAAGGTTGCCAGACATTGTGGTGATTGTAGATCTGTGTAGATGCAATACAACTGAGCAAGCACTAGAGGGAGCACAGGAGAGCTATAAATACAGAGGGACAGGAAGTGAGGGCACACTTCACAGAAGGGAGAACTGGTAGCAAGACACAGGGAGCAAGACACAGGCAGGCAGCATTTGAGGTAGCTGTAAGTTAAGCTCTGAAGACAGAACAAATTCACAATAAAGCATCTACTCCACCTTTGAGACTACGAGCTTTATTAAGAAGATTCACCCCCAACCCGGTCCCGGGAGTTTATCTGCAGGTGACATCCGCTGTAATGGTTAAAAGCCTAGGTTAGTGTGTCCATGTCTCTATTGCAGTAAGGGTTTAAAAAAATCCTGGTTTAAAAGTATCGCTACAGAAGGGATAATTAAAGCATCGTAAAAGTAAGATCATCATTAATTCCAACCATGTATAGTGTTTCCCTAATGGAATTTTCTTTATAGAAAGAAGGTTCTCTGGGGTTTAGATAATTACTGGTTTGTGGTTGGCCTTAGAAAGATGCTGATAACCCAGCTAGTGTAATAGAGATGATGTAGTTAGTCGGAAGAGGCAGGGGCTGAAGCAGTCAGGTGTTGAGGTTCAGTTTAGATTTAGATGTGAACATAACAGGAGCTTTCTGCCAAATGCTGGGAATTTAAACAGTAGTTTGACACAGGCAAGAATCTGCTGGCTGGTTCCTGAAGGATCTCTTTCTCAAAACAGTTTATCCAAAACATCTCTATAGAGCAAGTGTCCCTGTGTTTGCCGAGTGCATTTAAAAGTGGATTGTGACCTGAGATGGGTTTTGCTTGATTGGAGATAAAAATGTTGCAGTTGGGAGTTAAAGTGTTTCATTTATTATTGAGCAGTGTTTAACTGGTAATTGCAAGTTATTTCTTGTATGATGTTAAACTTAGTTTAATACTGGGCTGCTCTCGACACTGGATGCAGGAATCACGATTGGGCGGAGAATCGTGTGAAATGGAAAAAAATCCCTTTTGCGCCCGGTACCAATTCTGATGGAATGCTCTGGTCCCTCGCTAGCGGCGAATCGAGGTTTGTGCCCTACACCGGTGGATCCATGCAACACCGCTGGAGGCTTGAAAAGCAGTGAAAAAGTCTCCAAAACGTTGAGCTTGATGGGTGTGTGTGTGTGGGGGGGGGGGGGGGGGGGGGGGGCTGCCAGAGGGAAATAACAGGGAACAACTTAGTGCCACGTCCATGGTCTCGGAGTGTCCCCCTCGGGGTGGCCAGGCTGGGACCGATGCAATGCTGCAGCCTGTGATTTAAACGCATCCTCCTGATGTTACTTACAGGCCCCCTGGCTGCTCACACTGCCGACTGCTCAATGTGTCCTTCAAATGAACAGCGAGCCTCTGGTCATCTGGGAGCCCATCCAGACCCCCTCTGGATACCCTTATACCCCAGCTGTTCCACCAAGGGGGTAGGCATGGCCTAGCTCAATCAAGCCTGCCCCCCCCCCCCCCCCCCCCAGGTTCGGCATTCCTCAGAAGCACTGCCCCACTGCAGAGGAAGCAGAGAATCAGCAGAGCTCACCCCAACTAGAGGACATCTGCACTGTGGCCTTTGGAACTCTCCCCGGTTCTCTGTCCCTCTCAGGGCAGAGGCCTCACCCGTGCCACCCCCCCCCCCCCTCCTCCTGGTGTGGCTGGCAGCACTGACTGCCTCTGCCGCATCCTCCCAGCCACTGTTCAGGAGAGTGGGTCTGCGGCCCACGCTGGGGAAGTGGGTGGCCCTCTCCCTACTGGCATGGAGCTGTGGGTCCACCCCAGACTCCTGAACTCGGGGGGGTGGGGGGGGGGGGGGAGGACTACTGTGAGCCATCTCCGTGGCTGCAGAGTGTGTGTGGTAAGTGAAGGGCTTAAAATCAGCTCCAGCTGCAAGGCCCTTTGGTGCTAATTCCGGCCTCGGCGGTTACAATGCCTGCTGGGCCGGGAATTGCTCTCAATTCACGCCGGCTGAGTTGTTGGCCTCGTTGCAACACCTGGGTAGATCGTGCAGTGCGTACTAGCTTACGGGAAGCCTGCGGGAAACTCCAGCCGGCATCTACTGGCCGCATCGTGCTCCGGAACAGCTGTTAGATCGCGCTCGTAGTCTTCATTGCCTGACTGGATGAGTCTGTTTTGATTTTATTTTATTTATTGTACCGAAGTACAGTGAAAAGTATTTTCCTGCGGCCAAGGGAACGTACACAGTATGTACATAATAGACAAAAAGAGAATAATCGGCAGAGTACATTGACAAATGGTACATCGACAAACAGTGATTGGTTACAGTGCGGAACAAGGGGCCAAACAAAGCAAATACATGAGCAAGAGCAGCATAGGGAATCGTGAATAGTGTTCTTACAGGGAACAGATCAGTTCGAGAGGGAGTCGTTGAAGAGTCTCGTAGCTGTGGGGAAGAAGCTGTCCCTATGTCTGGATGTGCAGCTCTTCAGACTTCTGTACCTTCTGCCTGATGGAAGGATCTGGAAGAAGGCAACGCCTGGGTGGGAGGGGTCTCTGATAATGCTGTCTGCCTTCCTGAGGCAGCGGGAGGTGTAGACAGAATCAATGGGAGGGTGGAGAGCTTGTGAGATGCGCTGGGCTGAGTTCACCACACTCTGCAGTTTCTTGCGATCTTGGGCCGAGCAGTTGCCACACCAGGCTGCGATGCAGCCGGATAGGATGCTCTCTATGGAACATCTGTGGATGTTTGTGAGAGTCGATGCAGACATGCCGAATTTCTTTAGCTTCCGTAGAAAGTAGATACATTGTTGGGCTTTCTTGACTGTTGCATCAACGTGCGTGGACCAGGACAGTTGGTGATGGTGACCCCCAGGAACTTAAAGCTATTGACTGTCATTATATGCAAACACACACATAATGATATACAGGCAAGCACAGACAAGCAGCTAATGGACACAGAGAACAGGACATGACTGCTGGTGCAGACCTGCACAAGGCTGCATAGTATCCAGGCTTTCCGTAGTTGAAACATTGCCTGCCTCTTGCAGGGCAGTGTCCCTTTAAGTGGGTATTGCCGCAGTTCGGGCACGTCATGACGTCGGCGTCGTGACGCGGTGTACGTCGTCGCACATGCGCAGTGCGGTCGGCAGACGTCTGCACCTGCGCAGTGCGGGTGTCAGCTGCTTCGTTATCCCATTTGCATTGCGCATGCGTGGGGCTCCGGGGAAAAACACGCGAGATGGCCGCTGTCTTCAATGCTGAGGCGCTGCATCCGGGAGATGGCCTGCACACTCTCTGCCTTGTGGGAGACAGGTTTCTCATTTTCAGCCGATTTGTATCGGAAATGCCGATCTTTTGCGTGCACGTGCACCGTACATGTTTCAATTGCGACTGGCAGGGTCGTATGCTTGATTTTTACGAGCTGCTCTCTCGGAAGATCAGAGTGAACTCCAAACACGATTTGGTCTCGGATCATGGAGTCAGCAATATATTGGCCGTTCCTTCACTGTCGCTGGGTCAAAATCCTGGAATTCCCTCTGTAACAGCACAGGGGCTGTACCTACACCTCAGGGATTACAGCAGTTCAAGAAGGCGGTTCACCACCACCTAGTCCAGGGACAATATTACTCTGCCACCGATTCGCCACCACGTAACGTTCATTGTGAATCAGAATTAATCCTGGGATCTACCTGATCTGGGAGTTAGTGCCTTCAATTTAGTGAGCCCGTTACGTCGGGGACACTGGGCTAGTGTCACAAATGACACAGTCAAGTTCCATTAAGATAGAAGGGCCAGAAAGTGTTTTTTAAAAAAATGACATTTTATTTGACCAGATCTGTTGGGAACATTACCAGAGAAGACAGTTCAGGAATCCAAACATTTGTGGTAAGATCCGAAAGCTTTTGTTTTTCGATAGGCCCACTGATGATTTTTATAAATAGTCCTATTTGTCATCAGATTAAGCAAATACTTACATCCCATTTTAGCGTGATTACATTCGAGATCCAATTTTCAAACCCTTGCCCGAGCCACATTTCCGCCTCAGACATTTATATATTGGAGATATTCATTCAGCCTGTGAGATTTTTAGATTTAAGATGTAAATCAACCGGTTATATTTCTCGAATTGAGATGTTCAGTCTGTAATATTTTTAAGTTTGACACGTTCATTTTAATATTGCTTGATTCGAGGCATGTATCAACCCATATTAGCCCGAGCTTTGTGAGATTTAACAGTCTGCTTTATTACACAACAGAGTGATGGGTCAGTCTGAAAATATTTAAATGGGGGGGGGTTCTTACCACACTTTGGCGTAGTTTCAAGTTCAGACTGAAAACGGAAGCGTGACTCTTCAGTTGTAAAGACCAGGGACGTCGACGGGATCCTCCGCTTTGCCGGCAGCGCATTCGCGGCTGCGGATTTCCTGACGGCGGGGGGGTGTCCAACAATGGGAAACCTCATTGGCCGGCTGCCGGCCTGGGCGTGCCGTACCGGGAAAACGGAGTGTGGCGGGACGGAGAATCCCACCCCAGTTTTCTTTCCGAATGTCGAGCCTCTCTGAAGAATAAAGAGTGGGCGTGGTTTAGGCCGTCACTCTGGTGGGGCCTCATGGAACCAGCAACCTAATCCATCGAGATGGGGGGGCGCCACCTTTCAAGGATGGCCCTGATCAGCACTGCGGCCTAACCGCCACCAACCCGAGTCACGGACGTATCGGGGGCTCTCTGCTTCCCCCCCCCCCCTCGACATTCTTAACCGGCATTCCCTCCCCTACCTCAATATTTCTCACCGGCATTCCACATGCCCTCAATGTCCGCTCCCCCCTATCACACATTAATCACCCCCCACCCCCCCCCCCCCCCCCCCCCCTTCCCGGGGGCTATACTTTCCTCTGCACCCTGGAGGAATCCTCTCGACTGCTTCTCGTTTGTCCAAACCCGTCATAGACCTTGCCAACATGACATGATGTCGACAAGGTGTGAATATTTAGTGTGGGGGGGGGGGGGGGAATCATGTGGCGGGGGCTCACTAATAAAACTTGAAATCATACGTACCTACTAACGTGAGGTTCGCCCCCTTTGTGGGCGTGAACCTCATGATGTCACCGGCGCGGGAAAATCGGGAACCGTGACCTCTCCGGCGAGAATTTTGTTTCCCAATTTTCCCAGAATTTTCCACCCGCGCCGTTGATCCCACGCACAGCTAGTGCGGGTTCAAAATCTCCCCACCATGTGAGACATTGGTCACTTTCAGCGGCTGGTGTATGTTTCTGCTTCTTCAGTCAGTCACGTTCAGGTTGCCATCCACATGTGCGGCCTGACAGAATTGAGCTGCAGAAATAACGACGGGATAGGCTTCCGTGTCCATTATGAGGGCCTGGAATGTTCATAGAAGTACTGGCTTCAAAAGAACAGTATAGAGGGGTTGGTATTATTAATCCGATGGATAATAATCCTGCTTTGTGTGACTGCCTGTGTGGAGCTTGCACGTTCTCCCCGTGTCTGCGTGGGTTTCCTCCGGGTGCTCCGGTTTCCTCCCACAGTCCAAAGATGTGCAGCTTAGGGTGACTGGCCGTGCTAAATTGCTCCTTAGTGTCCAAAGATGTGCAGGTTAGGTTAAGAGGTTATTGAGATAGGACAGAGTAAGTGAGATGGGGCGCTCTTTCAGAAGGTCGGTGCAGACACGATGGGCTGAATGGTCTCCTGCACTGTAAAGATTCTATGATTCCATGATTCTATAACCTGAGCTTCTATTTTGGCTCCGATGTCTCTCTGCATCCTGAGCCTGTGATTACTCTGAATTTTGGGCCTTCAGACAGTTATTCATTCTGCGCCTGAGGTTACTCCCGATATCCCATGACTGGGCTTGTAGTCAACTAATCAGATGACATTCTGTGTGAAGTAGAAAGAGAGACTGTGACCAAGATCAATGGATCCCAGACTTCAGTGGAAATGAAGCGTCTACCACAATAACAACTGGAGAGATTGATCTTTTTCAGACACGTGCCACCAAGTTCAGACCAGGAAAGGAAATAGCAACATCCGTCTTGTGGAAGGATGTGGTGCCACAATGGTCAGCACTGCTGGCTCACATTGCCAGGGACCCAGGTTCAATTCCGGCCTTGGGTCATTGATTGGAGTTTGCACGCTCTCCCCGTGTCTGCATGGGTTTCCTCTTTGTGCTCCAATTTCCTCCCACAGTCCAAAGATGTGCAGGATAGGTGGGGTTACGGGGATAGGGCTTGGGGGAGTAGGCCTAGGTAGGGGGCTCTTTCAGTGGGTCGGTGCAGACTCAATGGGCCGAATGGCCTCTTTCTGCACTGCAGGGATTCGATGGTTTCTGCCAAACCCTGGTTGCACACATCAATGGGCCCAATCTTACCTCGAGGCAAAATTCATTAATGTCCCTTAGAAAAGGATATTTGACCAGAATCCTCCGGCCTTTGGCTGGCGATGGGATTCTCCGGCCCCGCTGGCAACCCACCCGTGGGTTTCCCGGCGGCGTGGTGGGGGTGGGGGCTTCAGTGGGAATTCCCATTGGCCGCGACGGAAGCAGCGAATCCCGCCCCTACCGTCCTTACCCAGCCTGGCCTACATGTGACTCCAGACCCACCACAATGTGGTTGACTTTTCGCCGCCCCTTTGAAATGGCCGCGTCCCAGGACACGGGCGATTCGGAATAGGCTCCAAATGCTGACCCAGCGGTGCCATAAAGGAATGAAAGAAAAGACTGCATTGAAATGCTAGAATGGGGCCAAAGGGCTGAAAGGCCTCGATATTGATTTCTTTATTTTATTTTCTTCCTCACGAGGCCCCGGGCCAGTGAAAAGGGGCCAACAAGGTGGGAAAGTGAGAAAGTCGTGTCCTTCTGTTCCTTGGGAGTTCTGGGACGTTCTGAGGTAGATAAAGTCAAAGGCTATGCGGGGGTGGGGGGAGTGGGGGGGGGGGGGGTAGAGCAGGTGTGTGTGTGTGTGGTTAGGAGGGGAACGTGAACTCGAAACACAAACAAGTCAGCCTTGATCTCATCGAATAGCGGAGCAGGCTCGAGGGGCCGAATGGCCTACTTCTGCTCCTCGTTCGTAAGTTGGTAGCTTCCTACGTACCTTCCGAGTGAATTCCAAGGAGGTGCCAATTTGTCCGAGAAAGACAGCTTAAAAAAAATTTAAATTTAGAGTACCCAATTCCAATTAAGGGGCAATTTAGCGTGGCCAATCCACCTACCCTGCACATCTTTGGGTTGTGGGGGCGAAACCCACTCAAACACGGGGAGAATGTGCAAACTCCACACGGACAGTGACCCAGAGCCGGGATCGAACCTGGGACCTCGGCGCCGTGTGGCAGCAGGGCTAACCCTCTGCGCCACCGTGCTGACCTCGAGAAAGACAGTTAATTCTTTTTGGAAAGATCTTACTCGTGTCGGCTGTACGGTTGAAAGTGGAGTAGGGGTGAGGTGTCTGGTAACCCATTTCAAATCCGCCTCTGGTTGTAATCGGAACTCTGAATCCTATATATGAGAAAATGAAGAGCAGCCACGTACAGTCCCCGCTGATTGTCTGCCTGCTGAATCTTAGCAATGCGACAATAACCCACGGTCTGAATTTAAACAGATTTCGGGGGAACCTGGCAACAGAAAGAATGCGATCGGAGAGGAATTATCCCGGCTCAATCAGAGCTGAATATATTCCAGCAGCTCTCCCTCCCTCCCTCCCTCTCTCTTTCGCTAGCCTCCACTCTCTCCGGGATGCACAAATATCTTTTCGCAAGTTGTGAAGCGCACATTAAAATGCTGTGCAAATCAGAGAGGGATTCCTGCAATGTTGCTAGAACGTATTTGGGGTTTGCTGCGGGCTGGCACGAAGCTAAAAGTGGAGGATTTTCACACACTGGGGTTGGGTGGGGTGGGGGGGGGGGGGGGGGGGGGGGGGAGGGGAGAGGAGTCAGGTGGAAAGGTAAGCCAGTGCTGTCTTTAATGTAAAAACTAACCCTGAGGTGAAACGGACTTCGCAGGATAAGGAGTGCAGACGGAAAACTTCATTCCATTGAAAATGAGGGAGGAATTTCTTTTTATCCATTCAAGGGAAGTGGGCATCAGTGGCTAGGGTGGTATTGATTGCCCGTCCATAGAGGTGGCGGGAGCCACCTTGAGCTGCTGTAGGTGCACCCAGAGCGCTGTTAGGGAGGGAGTTCCAGGATTTTGACCCTGCGACAGTGAAGGAACGGCGATGTATTTCCAAATCAGGATGGTGAGTGACTTATCAGAGAGACATAGAAAATAGAAGCAGGAGGAGGCCATTCGGCCCTTCGAGCCTGCTCCGCCATTCATTATGATCATGGCTGATCATCAAGTTCAATACCCTGATTTCCCCCCATCCCTTCATCCCTTTAACCACAAGAGCTCTATCTAATTTCTTCTTAAACTTACCCAAGGTTTTGGCCTCAGTTACTTTCTGCGGTAGCGAATGCCACAGATTCACCACTCTCTCTGGGTGAAGAAATTTCTCCTCACCTCACCCCTTATCCTCAAACTATGACCCCTAATTCTGGACACCCCCACCACTGGGAACATTCTTTCTGAATCTAATCCTGTTAGACGTGGATGGGAACTTCCATGCGGTGGTATTCCCAAGTTTCTGCTGCCCCATTGTCCCAGTCAGTAGCGGCCGTGGGTTTGGAAGGTTCCGAGTGAGATCTCTCTCTCTGATAGATTCCATTCGATGGGCAGAATTACATTCCTTGTCGTTATTAAGGTTGCGTGTGCGGTAAAAACACTTGAAATACAAAATGGATGAGGACAAAGTTTCCTCGGGGAGCAATGAGTTGAACAGGTTGGAAATGCTCCTCCTTTGTGTTAAATGTCTTGGATCAAGTTGTTTTATTTTGGGACTAAACAAGAAGATTTAGTCGTTACAATTCTGGATTCAGGCCTGGGCTCAGGCTCGGGGATTGCAAATCGGCGGACTGTGGGAGTCCAGAGTGTTTGTGAAGTTGCGGCAAACTCAACGGTGGAAAGCAAGAGAACACCATCGCAGAGTATGGCCTGGAGGAGCCAACGTGTCCCCCTTCTGTCCATCAATGTTTGTAACCTGCCGCCTGCTCCCTCCACCATTTGAGCAACCTGGGTCCATAGGTGCAGGAGATGGGAAAATGACAAGAAGGAACACGCTGAGGTTGGAATTTTCGGCACTGCCCCACTCCCCCCCCCGCATCGTGTTTACCGGCGGCAGAGGCGGTTTGCCATTAGTCGTCAGCAGGATCTTCCAGTTCCACCGATGCCTACGGCATTTTGTGTGGCTCTCCAGTCCCGCCGGTGCGTGGTCAAATTCGGCGGGACCGGAAGATGCCACGGACGGGACTGGAAGATGCCACCGACGGGACCTGAAGATGCCACTGATGGTCCGGAAGATCCCGCCGGCAATGAGGGCTGGAGAATCCCACCCCTCGGTGCGTTGTATTAGCTACACGCTGCATCCGGCTGGGTTACTGTGATGATATGATCTGCATACTCGTCTGCCATTGGGCCAGAACGTCGGCTTACCATTGGCCCTGGTCGGTCATGTGCCTCTCGACCGATTGGCCGAGAGGCTGAGTTAACCACGCCTCTATTAACGAGGTATAAATGCTCAAACGCCTGACGATCGTCCCTTTCCACTGTAGACGATCGCAGAGCTGTGTTCTAGTTAATTAAAGCCAGACTTTGGTAAATCACTCGCCTCGCGTGCAATCGATGGTACATCAGTTACAACTGTCTGGAGTGAGTTCAGTGATGACGGCCGTGAACCTTTTTCCCATCACCATAGATTCACCCCCCTTTTTTTTGAAAGCTGCCCCTTCACCACGGGCAACCGGTTGGATCTCACCAGGCTGCAAACCCCAATCGGCGCGGTTAGGTTGTTAGTCAGTGGCTGATGCTAGCCGCCCCCGTGATGGTGTGAATGTTGGTGACATCAGCGTCAGCTGGTAGCGCACTCGCGGTAACTCTGACACTCGAGGGCAGCGCAGACGGAGTGCTGCATTGTTCGAGGTGTGGTCTTTCAGAACGAGGTAAAAGATCCCTTGGAATTATTTCAAGAAGGACAAAGGAGCTTTCCCTGGAACCTTGACCAATATTGCAGAGGATATCGTGTCAGGCAGCACGGTGCCACGGTGGTTAGCACTGCTGCCTCGCAGCACCAGGGACTCGGGTTCGATTCCGGCCTCGGGTGACTGTCCGTGCTGAGTCTGCACGTTCTCCCCGGGTCAGGTGGGTTTCCTCCGGGTGCTCCGGTTTCCTCCCACAAGTCCAAAGACGTGCAGGTTAGGTGGATTGGCCACGCTAAAATTGCCCCTTCATGCCCAAAGGTTAGTTGGGGTTACGGGGTTAGGCAGGGGGAGTGGACCTTGGAAGGGTGCTCTTTCAGAGGTAGGGTGCAGCCTTGATGGGTCGAATGGTCTCTCCTTCTGTACTGTAGGGATTCTATGATTCTATATGGGGGAAAGCAGGATTAGCCTATTGAGTTGGATGATCAGCCACAACCATGATGTATGGTGGAGCAGGCCTGAAGGGCTGAATGGCCTCCTGTTCCTACTTTTATACTTCTATCACTAAAACAGATTAATTACACCGTGTGTCATTGTACTGTGAGCTAATTGGCTGCCGTTTTGCCTGTGAGTAAACTTCAAAAGTGTCCATTGCCAGCAAAGCCCATCGCGACATCCGGAGAACATTGAAAGGGGCAAATAAATCCTGCCTTCATATTGTGGAAGGCAGGCCAGGATGGCGTCAGCAATCAGTGGCTCCGGCTTTAAGGAGAGGCTGGAAAGATTTGGGCTTTTCCGCGGAGCAGAGATGCTCAAGAGCTGATCGGACAGAGGGCTTTCAAGCCGATGGGAGGTTTTGCCAGGAAAGCTATTCCCACTGGAGAGAGGGTCAATAACCAGAGGTCAAACATCTAGAGGGTTGCCGGATCGGGAATGTTCAACCTGAGAACAGGAGGGGAGCTGATGAGGAACTTCCAGGGTTATGGGGAAAAGGCCCATTGTGGGAAGCTTGCCTGTTCTTTCAAAAAGCTAGCAGAGGCAGGATGGACTGAATGGCCTCCTCCCATATCACCAGTTTCTGTGATTTTGGCGATTAAATAGACTGCATGGCCTCGAACATTTCCATTTCCAAATCTTCTTCCCTCATCTTTTGACTGCTGATTTGGGGCCCATTATGCCCGACAGTTCCGTCATGTGTGTGCATCTGTGTGTGAACGTGTGGATGCATGGGTGTGCATGCGTGCCCCTCTGTGCACATGTGTGTGTGTGTGTGCCCCCATGTGTGCCCTTGTGTATGTTTGCCCATGTGCCCAATGTGTGTTTGCTCATGTGTGTGTTTGTGCATGTGTGTGCCCGCATGTGCTCCCCTGTGTATGTTTGCCCATGTGCACATGTGTGTTTGCTCATGTGTGTGTTTGTGCATGAGTGTGTGCCCGCATGTGCTCCCTTGTGTATGTTTGCCCATGTGCACATGTGTGTTTGCTCATGTGTGTGTTTGTGCATGAGTGTGTGCCCGCATGTGCTCCCCTGTGTATGTTTGCCCGTGTGCCCATGCGTGTTTGCCTATGTGCATGTTTGTGCATGTGTGTGTGCACATATGTGTGTACATGTGTGTGCCTTTGTGTGTATGCATGTGTGTGTGTGTGTGCGTGCGTGTACATGTGCATGTGTGCGCACAGACGTGTGTGCCTAGACAGTGAGTACAGGCTGGGTATACTTCATGCTATAGCTGATGCTATAGTCATGGTCCATTCGCATGGATGCATCTCCAGCCAGGATCGGCCAATAGTGACCACCAGCTCCAGTGGCTCTCTCAGAGAGAAACTGAGGACATCTCTCCTCACAGCTGAATCTCTCAGGCAGATCATGCCGCCCAGCACAGTCTGTCTAGTTATTCACCTCGGTATAACATTATATTCTTAAAATAAGCCCAGGTTACTATGGAAACCTGCCTGCCTGCATCGTGAAATATGAAAATGTGGTGCAGTTTTACAGAAATTAGATGCCGATTTGGAAACTGGTCAGTTGAATCCAGGCTAGTACCTTGCGATTCCCATGTCCGGCTGTCTGTGGCATTGAATGGTTTGGCCACAGTTGGGCCATCTGACCAGCCGTGGCTGTGGGCGGGTTCCTCCCCGCGTCAACTGGTGGGGATACGTCAGTTCGTGTTCGAAGGAGCTGAATGACAAGGTGACGGCCAAAGGCCATGGTTATTCGTCCTGGCAACCACGACACTGCCAGGGGTGGAGTGCCGACTCTGGAGAGTGAGGACGTGTCAGACCCAGGCTGCACTCGCCGTGGGCCACTGCCCGGCATTGCCCTCCACGCCACTGGCTTCAAGCGGTATGTAATCCCGGGTGACGCCTACTGAGGGAGAGAGGGTTCAGCACAGCTGATGTTAAAAAAAAAATAATGGGCTGGATTCTCCGATTTTCAGGCTATGTTGTGACGCTGGCGTGGGAATGGTGGCGTTTGCTGACCGAACATTCGGCGCAAAACGGCCACCGGTCCTCTGTTTGGTGGGGGGGTGGGGGGGGGGGGGTGGGCGAGCAGACAGGTAGCGTAGAGCACCCGGCTACTGATATGGCTGGAGAAGTGCCGGGTCCGTGGCCGCGCGTGCGCACGGCAGCGACTGCGCCGTGCAACATGGCGCCGGCCGTGTGCGGGCCTGACCTGCCAAATAGTGCCCTCCCGGCCCCCCCTTGGCCGGCTGGCGACCCCGGACCACAACCCAACTGTGCCCCCAGCCGCTGTCAAAGTCCCCCCTGCTCGCGAATCGGCTCCCCCTCCCCCTCCCCGAATGTGGCGGCACTGGACTGAGTGCGCAGCCGCCACGCCGAGTTCCCGACAAATAATAGCACACGCGACCGACGCCGTCGGGAACTCGGCTGGGCGGGGGCGGAACATCGGGGGGGGGGGGGGGGAGGGGGAGGGCTTCTGAAGCTGGGGGCAGCAGAACAAAATGGCGCCTCGATCTGCGAGGAGCCTTTCCCTCTGAGTGCAGTCTCGGTGCTGCTGACTAACTGGGTCTTTCTCAGCGCTGCTCAGAGGAATTTAATTTCAGTCCGCTGAATCGCTCCCTGCATGTTTTCCAGGAGGAATTCTCTGAAGCTCTTCGGGCTAAAGGGACGAAAGGATCTGGGCGGGAAGGCGGGAACAGGTTACAGAGTTGGACGATCAACCATGATCGTAATGAATGGCGGAGAGGGCTTGACGGGCCGAGTGGCCTCCTCTTGTTTCTATTTTCGATCTTTCCAAAGGCGGCATTTACCGACCGTCCCGCCGCGTGTTTTTCAGCGCGGGACGCGGCCCGCCAGCGGGATCCACCGGTCCCGCAGTTCCCGTTGACTCCACCCCTCACCACCTGGAATCCCGTGGGTCAGCGCGGGACTGGAATTCCCCGCCAGCGTGAACCGCTGGGAAATCCCGGCCGGTGTTTACACCTTCCATGTAAAATGCCTCCGGTTTCTTCACAGGCGTGGATATCGTTCCCCAATTTATCCGCGCAAATTAACCCAACCGCCCAGCGACTGAATTGGTGAAATTACTCATTGTGCAAACTAACACTCAAAGAACAAAGAAAAGTACAGCACAGGAACAGGCCCTTCGGCCCTCCAAGTCTGTGCCGACCATGCTGCCCATCTAAACTAAAATCTTCTACACTTCCTGGGTCCGTATCCCTCTATTCCCATCCTATTCATGTATTTGTCAAGATGCCCCTTAAATGTCACCATCGTCCCTGCTTCCACCACCTCCTCCAGCAGCGAGTTCCAGGCACCCACTACCCTCTGTGTAAAAAACTTGCCTCGCACATCTCCTCTAAACCTTGCTCCTCGCACCTTAAACCTATGCCCCCTAGTAATTGACCCCTCTACCCTGGGAAAAAGCCTCTGACTATCCACTCTGTCTATGCCCCTCATAATTTTGTAGACGTCTATCAGGTCGTCCCTCAACCTCCGTTGTTCCAGTGAGAACAAACAGAGTTTAATTCAACCTCTCTTCATAACTAATGCCCTCCATACCAGGCAACATCCTGTTAAATCTCTTCTGCACCGTCTCTAAAGCCTCCACATCCTTCTGGTAGTGTGGCGACCAGCATTGAACACTATACTCAAGGTGTGGCCTAACTAAGGTTCTATATAGCTGCAACATGACTTGCCAATTCTTATACTCAATGCCCCGGCCAATGAAGGCAAGCATGCCGTATGCCTTCTTGACTACCTTCACCACCTGTGTGGCCCCTTTCAGTGACCTGTGGACCTGTGCACCTAGATCTCTCTGACTGTCAATACTCTTGAGGGTTCTACCATTCACTGTATATTCCGTACCTGAATTAGACCTTCCAGAATGCATTACCTAACATTTGTCCAGATTAAACTCCATCTGCCATCTCTCCGCCCAAGTCTCCAAACGATCTAAATCCTGCTGTATCCTCTGACAGTCCTCATCGCTGTCTGCAATTCCACCAATTGCACCTTTGTGTCGTCTGCAAACTTACTAATCAGACCAGTTACATTTTCCCCCAAATCATTTATATATCCTACAAATAGCAAAGGTCCCAGCACTGATCCCTGCGGAACACCACTAGTCACAGCCCTCCAATCAGAAAAGCACCCTTCCATTGCTACTCTCTGCCTTCTATGACCTAGCCAGTTCTGTATCCATCTTGCCAGCTTACCTCTGATCCCGTGTGACTTCACTTTTTGTACCAGTCTGCCACGATGGACCTTGTCAAAGGCCTTACTGAAGTCCATATAGACAACATCCACTACCCTACCTGCATCAATCATCTTTGTGACCTCCTTGAAAAAACTCTATCAAGTTAGTGAGACACGGCCTCCCCTTCACAAAACCGTGCTGCCTCTCGCTAATTCATCCATTTGCTTCCAAATGGGAGTAGATCCTGTCTCAAAGAATTCTCTCCAGTAATTTCCCTACCACTGACGTA
Source organism: Scyliorhinus canicula (assembly GCF_902713615.1). Classification (NCBI taxonomy): domain Eukaryota; kingdom Metazoa; phylum Chordata; class Chondrichthyes; order Carcharhiniformes; family Scyliorhinidae; genus Scyliorhinus; species Scyliorhinus canicula. The sequence goes on from NC_052168.1 coordinate 16,170,778, forward strand.
AGGCTCACCAGCCTGTAGTTCCCTGGATTATCCTTGCTACCCTTCTTAAACAAAGGAACAACATTGGCTATTCTCCAGTCCTCCAGGACATCACCTGAAGACAGTGAGGATCCAAAGATTTCTGTGAAGGCCTCAGCAATTTCCTCTCTAGCCTCCTTCATTATTCTGGGGTAGATCCCATCAGGCCCTGGGGACTTATCCACCTTAATATTTTTCAAGGTGCCCAACACCTCGTCTTTTTGGATCTCAATGTGACCCAGGCTATGTACACACCCTTCTCCAGACTCAACATCCACCAATTCCTTCTCTTTGGAGAATACTGATGCAAAGTATTCATTTAGTACCTCGCCCATTTCCTCTGGCTCCACACATAGATCCCCTCCCCTGTCCTTCAGTGGGCCAACCCTTTCCCTGGCTACCCTCTTGTTCTATGTACGTGCAAAACGCCTTGGGATTTTCTTTAACCCTATTTGCCAATGACTTTTTGTGACCCCTTTTACCCCTGCTGACTCCTTGCTTAAGTTACTCCATTGAAATGCTGAAAGGACTATATCACTGAGCTCACAGGTACTCCTGAGGAACGTGTAACTGAGGCAAATGTATACTCAGAATTTACACTACCTGATCTTTAATTATTCATGTTTTTATCCCTCACCAAGTTTGGACTCCTGGGGCTTTCTTGAAGAACTGAGTGATGGAATCCTGTCTAATTAAATGTAAAAGTTCTCCTTTAACGTACGGTGACGCTAATCATGAACTAAAGTGAGAGCGTGCATTTATATAGCTACCTGCTCCAATTGGCGCCCTCCCAAAGTGCCCAACAGCTAATGAGGCTCCAGCATTGTTGGAATGTGGCGGCCAATTAATGATCGGATTTTCCTGTTGTTTCGGCCAGCAATGGCTTTTGCCGTGTGTGTGAGTCACGGTCTGCATACGTTGCACCTGCCAGTTTCGGGCCTGTGTGAGCACTTGTGGTGGATGTCAGTCTCTGTTAGCATCCGGTAACCCAGAGAGGGCGAGTCTGCACGATCCCCCGCAGAGGCATCAGGGCCCATGGAGTGACATTAATCATCAGGGATAGTGAAGTAGAATGTGTAACTCAGGCTAGAGGCAGGCAAGAACAACAGGGAGCAGAATGTTTAACTTCACTGGCCTGTCAGTGCAAGTCACGTTTACACTTTCACTGTTTTTATTAATTAGTGGTACATGTAAAATCCTATTTATTTTTAGTGCCAGTAAATTGACATTTTACACAGGATAGGCAGGATGCACTGGGTGATTATTGCAGTGGGTGATTATTACAGTTGATGATTGCAGTCAGTGATTGCAGTCAGTGATTATTGCAGTCAGTGAATGCAGTTGGTGATGATTGTAATCAGTGATTATTGTAGTCGGGGATTGCAGTCGGTGATTGCAGCTGGTGATTGCAGTCGGTGATTGCAGTCAGTAATTTTAATCGGTGATTATTGTAGTCGGTGATTGCAGTCAGTTATTGCAGTCGTGATTTAAGTCATGACTGCAGTCGAGATTCAAGTCGGTTATTGCAGTCGGTGATTGTAGTCGGTGGTTATTGCAGCCGGTGATTATTGCATCAGCGATTATTGCAGTGGGTGATTATTGCAGTCACTGATTATTCCAGTCCGTGATTGTTGCATCAGTGATTATTGCAGTCGGTGATTGTTGCATCAGCGATTATTGCAGTCGGTGATGATTGCAAGTAGTGATGATTGCAGTCGGTGATGATTGCAAGTAGTGATGATTGCAGTCGGTGATTATTGCAAGTAGTGATGATTGCAGTCGGTGATGATTGCAGTTGGTGATTATTGCAGTTGGTGATTATTGCAGTTGGTGATTATTGCAGTCGGTGATTATTGCAGTCGGTGATAATTGCAATCGGTGATTATTGAAGGTGGTGATTATTGCTGGCGGTGGTGATTGTAATCAGTAATTACTGTAGTCGGTGATTGCAGTGGGTGATTGCAGTGGGTGATTGCAGTCAGTAATTTTAATCGGTGATTATTGTAGTCGGTGATTGCAGTCAGTTAATGCAGTCGTGATTTCAGTCATGATTGCAGTTGGGATTGAAGTTGGTTATTGCAGTCGGTGATTGTAGTCGATGATTGTAGTTTGTGGTTATTGCAGTCAGTGATTATTGCAGTCGGTGATTATTGCAGTCGGTGATTATTGCAGTCGGTGATTATTGCAAGCGGTGATTATTGCAGTCGGTGATTATTGCAGTCGGTGATTATTGCAGTCGGTGATTATTGCAGTCGGTGATAAGAACATAAGAACATGAGAACTAGGAGCAGGAGTAGGCCATCTGGCCCCTCGAGCCTGCTCCGCCATTCAATTAGATCATCGCTGATCTTTTGTGGACTCAGCTCCACTTTCCGGCCCAAGCACCATAACCCTTAATCCCTTTATTCTTCAAAAAACTATCTATCTTTACCTTAAAAACATGTAATGAAGGAGCCTCAACTGCTTCACTGGGCAAGGAATTCCATAGATTCACAACCCTTTGGGTGTAGAAGTTCCTCCTAAACTCAGTCCTAAATCTACTTCCCCTTATTTTGAGGCTATGCCCCCTAGTTCTGCTGTCACCCGCCAGTGGAAACAACCTGCCCGCATCTATCCTATCTATTCCCTTCATAATTTTAAATGTTTCTATAAGATCCCCCCTCATCCTGCTAAATTCCAACGAGTACAGTCCCAGTCTACTCAACTTCTCCTCATAATCCAACCCCTTCAGCTCTGGGATTAACCTAGTGAATCTCCTCTGCACACCCTCCAGCGCCAGTACGTCCTTTCTCAAGTAAGGAGACCAAAACTGAACACAATACTCCAGGTGTGGCCGCACTAACACCTTATACAATTGCAACATAACCTCCCTAGTCTTAAACTCCATCCCTCTAGCAATGAAGGACAAAACTCCATTTGCCTTCTTAATCACCTGTTGCACTTGTAAACCAACCTTCTGTGACTCATGCACTAGCACACCCAAGTCTCTCTGAACAAATAGATTGCAGTCCATTGATGATTGCAGTCCATTGATGATTGCAGTGGGTGATTATTGCAGTGGGTGATTATTGCAGTCGGTGATTATTGCAGTGGAGAATATTGCAGTGGGTGATTATTGCAGTGGGTGATTATTGCAGTTGGTGATTGCAGTCGGTGATGATTGCAGTCGGTGATTGCAGTTGATGATTGCAGTCCGTGATTGCAGTCAGTGATGATTGCAGTCAGTGATTATTGCAGTCAATGATTATTGTAGTGGGTGATTATTGCAGTCAGTGATTATTGCAGTCAATGATTATTGTAGTGGGTGATTATTGCAGTCAGTGATTATTGCTGTCAGTGCTTATTGCAGTGGGTGGTTATTGCAGTTGCTGGTTGCAGTTGGTGATTATTGTAGTCGGTGATTGCAGTTGGTGATTATTGCAGTCGCTGATTGCAGTTGGTGATTATTGCAGTCGGTGATGATTGCTGTTGGTGTTTGCAGCCGGAGATTACATTTCGTGATTGTAGTCAGTGATTGCAGTCGCTGATTGCCATCCATGAGGATTGCAATTGGTGATTATTGCAGTCAGTGATTATTGCAGTCGGTGATGATTGCTGTTGGTGATGATTGCAGTCGGTGATAATTGCTGGTGGTGATAATTGCTGGCGGTGATTATTGCAGTCGGTGATGATTGCAGTCGGTCATAATTGCTGGCGGTGATAATTGCTGGCGGTGATTATTACAGTCGGTGATGATTGCAGTCAGTGATTATTGCAGTCAGTGATGATTGCAGTCAGTGATTATTGCAGTCGGTGATGATTGCAGTCAGTGATTATTGAAGTCGGTGATGATTGCAGTCAGTGATTGCAGTCGGTGATTATTGCAGTGGGTGATTATTGCAGTCAGTGATGATTGCAGTCAATGATTATTGCAGTGGGTGATTATTGCAGTCAGTGATTATTGCAGTCAGTGCTTATTGCAGTCGGTGATTACTGCAGTGGGTGATTATTGCAGTCGCTGATTATTGCAGTCGGTGATTATTGCAGTCACTGATTGCAGTTGGTGATTGCAGTCGGTGATGATTGCTGTTGGTGTCTGCAGCCGGAGATTACATTTCGTGATTGTAGTCAGTGATTGCCATTGGTGATTATTACAGCCAGTGATGATTGCAGTCGGTGATGATTGCAGTCAGTGATTGCAGGCGGTGATGATTGAAGTCGGTCATTGCAGTCACTTATGATTGCAGTTGGTGATTATTGCAGTCAGTGATTATTGCAGTCAATGATCATTGCATTCGGTGATTATTGCAGATGGTGATTATTGCAGCCGGTGTTAATTCCAGTCGGTGTTAATTCCAGTCAGTGATTGCAGTCGCTGATTATTCCAGTCAGTGATTATTGCAGTCGGTGATTATTGCAGTCGGTGATTATTGCAGTCGGTGATTATTGCAGTCAGTGATCATTGCATTCGGTGATTATTGCAGATGGTGATTATTGCAGCCGGTGTTAACTCCAGTCGGTGTTAACTCCAGTCGGTGTTAATTCCAGTCGGTGCTAATTCCAGTCGGTGCTAATTCTAGTCGGTGATTATTGCAGTCGTTGAATATTGCAGCTGCTGTTTATTGCAGTCGGTGATTATTGCAGAGGCTGATTATTGCAGTTGCTGATTATTGCAGTCAGTGATTGTTGCAGTCTGTGATTTCAGTCAGTGATTATTGCAGTCAGTGATTATTGCAGTTGCAGATTATTGCAGTCGGTGATAATTGCAGGCGGTGATTATTGCAGTCAGGGATTATTGCAGTGGGTGATTACTGCAGTGGGTGATTTCTGCAGTGGGTGATTATTGCAGTCGGTGATTATTGCAGTCGGTGATTATTGCAGTCGGTGATTATTGCAGTCGCTGATTATTGCAGTCGGTGATTATTGCAGTCTGTGATTGTTGCATCAGTGATTATTGAAGTAGGTGATTTTTCAGTCGGTACTTATTGCAGTCGCTGATTATTGCAGTCGCTGATTATTGCATTCTCTGATTGCAGTTGGTGATTGCAGTCGGTGATGATTGCTGTTGTAGTCTGCAACCGGAGATTACAGTTGGTGATTGTAATCAGTCATTGCACTCGGTCATTGCCGTTGGTGAGGATTGCAATTGGTTATTATTGCAGTCAGTGATTATTGCAGGCGGTGATAATTGCTGCCGGTGATTATTGCAGTGGGTGATTATTGCAGTGGGTGATTATTGCAGTCAGTGATTAGTGCAGTCAGTGATTATTGCAGTCGGTGATTATTGCAGTCAGTGATTATTGCAGTGGGTGATTATTGCAGTGGGTGATTATTGCAGTGGGTGATTATTGCAGTCGGTGATTATTGCAGTCTGTGATTATTGCAGTCAATAATTATTGCAGTCAGTGATTATTGCAGTCTGTGATTATTGCAGTGGGTGATTATTGCAGTGGGTGATTATTGCAGTGGGTGATTATTGCAGTGGGTGATTATTGCAGTGGGTGATTATTGCAGTGGGTAATTATTGCAGTCGGTGATTATTGCAGTCGGTGATTATTGCAGTCGGTGATTATTGCAGTTGGTGGTAATTGCAGTCGGTGATTATTGCAGTCGGTGGTTATTGCAGTCAGTGATTATTGCAGTGGGTGATTATTTCAGTCTGTGATTTTAGCAGTCGGTGATTCTTGCAGTCGGTGATTATTGCAGTCGGTGATTATTGCAGTCGGTGATTATTGCAGTCGGTGATTATTGCAGTCGGTGATTATTGCAGTCGGTGATTATTGCAGTCGGTGATTATTGCTGTCGGTGATTATTGCTGTCGGTGATTATTGCTGTCGGTGATTATTGCAGTTGGTGATTACAGTTGGTGATTGCAGTCGGTGGTGATTGCAGTTGGTGATGCTTCCAGTCAATGGTGATTGCAGTCACTGGTGATTGCCGTTGGTGATTACAGTTGGTGATTTCAGTCGGCGGGTGATTGCAGTTGGTGATGATTGCAGTCGGTGATGGTTGCAGTTGGTAATGATTAGAGTTGGTGATTGCAATTGATGACTGCAGTTGATGATTGCAGTCGGTGATTGCAGTCGGTCCAGTTGATGATGATTGCAGTTGGTGATTGCAGTCGGTGATTGCAGTCGGTGATTGCAGTTGGTGATTGCAGTTGGTGATTGCAGTTGGTGATTGCAGTCGGTCCAGTTGATGATGATTGCAGTCGGTGATTGCAGTCGGTGATTGCAGTTGGTGATTGCAGTTGGTGATTGCAGTTGGTGATTGCAGTTTGTGATTTCTGTCGGTGGTGATTGCAGTTGGTGATGCTTCCAGTCAATGATGATTGCAGTTGGTGATGATTGCTGTTGGTGATTGCAGTGTGTCATCGTAGTTGGTGATTACAGTTGGCAGTTGGTGATTGCAGTCGGTGGCAATTGTAGTCGGTCATGATTGCAGTTTTTGATGATTGCAGTCACTAGTGATTGCAGTTGGTGATTACAGTTGGTGATTTCAGTCGGCGGGTGATTGCAGTTGGTGATGATTGCAGTCGGTGATGATTGCAGTCGGTGATGATTGCAACCGGTGATGATTTCAGTTGGTGATGATTGCAATTGATGCCTGCAGTTGATGATTGCAGTTGGTGATAGTTGCAGTCGGCCCAGTTTATGATGGTTGCAGTTTGTGATGATTGCAGTTGGTGATTGCAGTTGGTGATTGCAGTTAGTGAATGTTATCGATGATGATTGCAGTTGATGATGATTGCAGTTGGTGATTAGTCGGTGATGATTGCAGTTGGTGATTGTACTTAGTGATTGTAGTCGGTGATTGCAGTCAGTGATGATTGCAGTTGGTGATTGCAGTTGGTGATGATTGCAGTTGGCGATTGTAGTCAGTGATGATTGCAGTTGGTGATTGTAGACGGTGATGATTGCAGTTGGTTTTTGCAGTCAGTGATTGCAGTCGGTGACTGCAGTCGGTGATGATTGCAGTCGGTGATGAATGCAGTTGGTGATTGCAGTTGGAGATTGTAGTCGGTGATAATTGCAGTTGGTGATGGCAGATGGTGATTGTAGTCAGTGATGATTGCAGTTGGTGATTGTAGACGGTGATGATTGCAGTTGGTTTTTGCAGTTGGTGATTGTAGTCAGTGATTATTGCAGTTGGTGATGATTGCAGTTGGTGATGATTGCAGTTGGTGATGATTGCAGTTGGTGATGATTGCAGATGGTGATGATTGCAGATTTTGATGATTGCAGTTGGTGATGGTTGCAGTCGGTGATAATTGCAGTCAGTGATGTTTGCAGTCGGTGACTGCAGTTGGTGATGATTGCGGTTGCTGATAATTGCAGTTGGTGATGTTTGCAGTCAGTGATGATTGCAGTTGGTGGTAATTGCAGTTGGTGATTGTAGACGGTGATTATTGCAGTGGGTGATTATTGCCGACAGCAATCACCAACTGTAATTACCAACTGCAATCACCGACTGCAATCATCACCAACCGCAAGAATTAACTACTGATTATTGCAGTCGGTGATTATTGCTGTCGGTGATTATTGCTGTCGGTGATTATTGCTGTCGGTGATTATTGCAGTCGGTGATTCTTGCAGTTGATGATTATTGTCGTCGGTGATTATTGCAGTCGGTGATTATTGCAGTCGGTGATTATTGCAGTCGGTGATTGTTGCAGTCGGTGGTAATTGCTGTCGGTGATTATTGCAGTGTGTGATGATTGCAGATGGCGATGAATGCAGTTTTTGATGATTGCAGTTGATAATGATTGCAGTTGATAATGATTGCAGTTTGTGATGATTGCAGTTGGTGGTGATTGCAGTTGGCTATGATTGCAGTTGTTGATGATTGCAGTGGTTGACTATTCTCGTCGGTGATGATTGCAGCTGGTGATGATTGTAGTTGGTGAAAATTGCAGTTGATGATTATTGCAGTCGGGGCTGGTTTAGCTCACCAGGGGCTGGTTTAGCTCACCAGCTTCCCCGAACAGGCGCCGGAATGTGGCGACTAGGGGCTTTTCACAGTAACTTCATTGAAGCCTACTCGTGACAATAAGCGATTTTCATTTCTTTTTTTTCATTTTATTGCAGTCGGTGATGATTGCAGTCGATGATAATTGCAGTCGGTGACGATTGCAGTCGGTGATTATAGTCAGTGATGATTGCAGTTGGTGATTTTAGACGGTGATGATTGCAGTTGGTGATGCTTCCAGTCAATGATGATTGCAGTTGGTGATGATTGCAGTTGGTGATTGAAGTGTGTGATTGAAGTGTGTGATTGTAGTTGGTGATTACAGTTGGTGGTTGTAGTCGGTGGTAATTGTAGTCGGTGATGATTGCAGTTTGTGATGATTGCAGTCACTGGTGATTGCAGTTGGTGATTGCAGTTGGTGATTATAGTTGGCGATTTCAGTCGGCTCGTGGTTGCAGTTGGTAAAGATTGCAGTCGGTGATGATTGCAGTCGGTGATTATTGCAGTTGATGATTTTTGCAGTCAGTGATGATTGCAGTCAGTGATGATTGCAGTCGGTGATGATTGCAGTCAGTGATTTTTGCAGTCGGTGATTATTGCAGTCAGTGATTATTCCAGTCGGTGATTACTGCAGTGGGTGATTGATTACTTCAGTCAGTGGTTATTGCAGTCGGTGATTATTGCAGTGGGTGATTATTGCCGAGAGCAGTCACCAACTGCAATCACCAACTGCAATCATCACCAACCGCAAGAATTAACTACTGATTATTGCAGTCGAGGATTATTGCAGTCGGTGATTATTGCAGTCGGTGGTGATTGCAGTTGGTGATGATTGCAGTTGGTGATGATTGCAGTTGGTGATGATTGCAGTTGGTGATGATTGCAGTCGGTGATGATTGCAGTCGGTGATGATTGCAGTCGGTGATGATTGCAGTCGGTGATGATTGCAGTTGGTGATTGCAGTCGGTGATTCCAGTCTGTGATGATTGCAGTTGATGATATCAGTCAGTGATGATTGCAGTCAATGATTATTGTAGTGGGTGATTATTGCAGTCAGTGATTATTGCAGTCAGTGCTTATTGCAGTGGGTGATTATTGCAGTCGGTGATTATTGCAGTCGGTGATTATTGCAGTCGGTGATTATTGGAGTCGGTGATTATTGGAGTCGGTGATTATTGGAGTCGGTGATTATTGGAGTCGGTGATTATTGGAGTCGGTGATTATTGGAGTCGGTGATTATTGGAGTCGGTGATTATTGGAGTCGGTGATTATTGGAGTCCGTGATTATTGGAGTCGGTGATTATTGGAGTCGGTGTTTATTGGAGTCGGTGTTTATTGGAGTCGGTGTTTATTGGAGTCGGTGATTATTGGAGTCGGTGATTATTGGAGTCGGTGATTATTGGAGTCGGTGATTATTGGAGTCGGTGATTATTGGAGTCGGTGATTATTGGAGTCGGTGATTATTGGAGTCGGTGATTATTGGAGTCGGTGTTTATTGGAGTCGGTGTTTATTGGAGTCGGTGATTATTGGAGTCGGTGATTATTGGAGTCGGTGATTATTGGAGTCGGTGATTATTGGAGTCGGTGATTATTGGAGTCGGTGATTATTGGAGTCGGTGATTATTGGAGTCGGTGATTATTGGAGTCGGTGATTATTGGAGTCGGTGATTATTGGAGTCGGTGATTATTGGAGTCGGTGATTATTGGAGTCGGTGATTATTGGAGTCGGTGATTATTGGAGTCGGTGATTATTGGAGTCGGTGATTATTGGAGTCGGTGATTATTGGAGTCGGTGATTATTGGAGTCGGTGATTATTGCAGTCGGTGATTATTGCAGTCGGTGATTATTTCAGTCGGTGATTATTTCAGTCGGTGATTATTGCAGTCGGTGATTATTGCAGTCGCTGATTATTGCAGTCGCTGATTATTGCAGTCGGTGATTATTGCAGTCGCTGATTGCAGTTGGTGATTGCAGTCGGTGATGATTGCTGTTGGTGTTTGCAGCCGGAGATTACATTTTGTGATTGTAGCCAGTGATTGCAGTTGCTGATTGCCGTCCATGAGGATTGCAATTGATGATGATTGCAGTTGGTGATGATTGCAGTTGGTGATGATTGCAGTTGGTGATGATTGCAGTTGGTGATGATTGCAGTTGGTGATGATTGCAGTTGGTGATTGCAGTCTGTGATGATTGCAGTTGATGATTGCAGTTGGTGAAAGAACATAGAACAGTACAGCACAGAACAGGCCCTTCGGCCCTCGATGTTGTGCCGAGCAATGATCACCCTACTCAAACCCACGTATCCACCGTATACCCGTAACCCAACAACCCCCCCCCCCCCTTAACCTTACTCTTTAGGACACTACGGGCAATTTAGCATGGCCAATCCACCTAACCCACACATCTTTGGACTGTGGGAGGAAACCGGAGCACCCGGAGGAAACCCACGCACACACGGGGAGGATGTGCAGACTCCACACAGACAGTGACCCAGCCGGGAATCGAACCTGGGACCCTGGAGCTGTGAAGCATTTATGCTAACCACCATGCTACCGTGCTGCCCCAATTAATGATTGCAGTCAATGATTATTGCATTGGGTGATTATTGCAGTCAGTGATTATTGCAGTCGCTGATTATTGCAGTAGCTGATTATTGCAGTTGGTAATTATTGCTGTTGGTGTTTGCAGCCGGAGGTTACATTTCGTGATTGTAGCCAGTGATTGCAGTCGCTGATTGCTGTCCGTGAGGATTGCAATTGGTGATTATTGCAGTCAGTGATTATTGCAGTCGGTGATGATTGCAGTCGGTGATGATTGCAGTGTGTGATTATAGTTGGTGATTACAGTTGGTGATTGCAGTCGGTGGTAATTGTAGTCAGTGATGACTGCAGTTTGTGATGATTTCAGTCACTGGTGATTGAAGTTGGTGATTGCTGTTGGTCATTACAGTTGGTGATTTCAGTCCGCGTGTGATTGCAGTTGGTGGTGATTGCAGTTTTTTGATGATAAAAGTCAGTGATGATTGCAGTTGGTGATGATTGCAGTTGGTGATGATTGCAGTTGGTAATTGCAGTCGGTGATTCCAGTCTGTGATGATTGCAGTTGATGATTGCAGTCTGTGATGATTGCAGTTGATGATTGCAGTTGATGATTGCAGTCAGTGATGTTTGCAGTCAGTGCTTATTGCAGTCGATGATTACTGCAGTGGGTGATTATTGCAGTCAGTGCTTATTGCAGTGGGTGATTATTGCAGTCAGTGATTATTGCAGTCGGTGATTATTGCAATCTGTGATTATTGCAGCCGGTGATTATTTCAGTCAGTGATTATTGCAGTCAGTGATTATTGCAGTCGCTGATTATTGCAGTTGCTGTTATTGCAGTTGGTGATTGCAGCCAGAGATTACATTTCGTGATTGTAGCCAGTGATTGCATTTGCTGATTGCCGTCCGTGAGGATTGCAATTGGTGATGATTGCAGTTGGTGATGATTGCAGTTGGTGATGATTGCAGTTGGTGATGATTGCAGTTGGTGATTCCAGTCTGTGATGATTGCAGTTGATGATTGCAGTCTGTGATGATTGCAGTTGATGGTTGCAGTTGATGATTGCAGTCAGTGATGATTGCAGTCAATGATTATTGCATTGGGTGATTATTGCAGTTGGTGATTATTGCAGTCGCTGATTGCAGTTGGTGATTGCAGTCGGTGATGATTGCTGTTGGTGTTTGCAGCCGGAGATTACATTTCGTGATTGTAGCCAGTGATTGCAGTCGCTGATTGCCGTCCGTGAGGATTGCAATTGGTGATTATTGCAGTCAGTGATTATTGCAGTCGGTGATGATTGCAGTCGGTGATGATTGCAGTGTGTGATTGTAGTTGGTGATTACAGTTGGTGATTGCAGTCGGTGGTAATTGTAGTCAGTGATGACTGCAGTTTGTGATGATTGCAGTCACTGGTGATTGAAGTTGGTGATTGCTGTTGGTCATTACAGTTGGTGATTTCAGTCCGCGTGTGATTGCAGTTGGTGGTGATTGCAGTTTTTGATGATAAAAGTCAGTGATGATTGCAGTTGGTGATGATTGCAGTTGGTGATGATTGAAGTTGGTAATTGCAGTCGGTGATTCCAGTCTGTGATGATCGCAGTTGATAATTGCAGTCTGTGATGATTGCAGTTGATGATTGCAGTTGATGATTGCAGTTGATGATTGCAGTCAGTGATTATTGCAGTCAGTGATTATTGCAGTCGGTGATTATTGCAGTCGGTGATTATTGCAGTCGGTGATTATTGCAGTCGGTGATTATTGCAGTCGGTGATTATTGCAGTCGGTGATTATTGCAGTTGCTGATTATTGCAGTTGCTGATTATTGCAGTCGCTGATTGCAGTTGGTGATTGCAGCCGGAGATTACATTTCGTGATTGTAGCCAGTGATTGCATTTGCTGATTGCCGTCCGTGAGGATTGCAATTGGTGGTGATTGCAGTTGGTGATGATTGCAGTTGGTGATGATTGTAGTTGGTGATTCCAGTCTGTGATGATTGCAGTTGATGATTGCAGTCTGTGATGATTGCAGTTGATGATTGCAGTTGATGATTGCAGTCAGTGATGATTGCAGTCAATGATTATTGCATTGGGTGATTATTGCAGTCAGTGATTATTGCAGTCGCTGATTATTGCAGTCGCTGATTATTGCAGTTGGTGATTATTGCAGTCGCTGATTGCAGTTGGTGATTGCAGTCGGTGATGATTGCTGTTGGTGTCTGCAGCCGGAGATTACATTTCGTGATTGTAGCCAGTGATTGCAGTCGCTGATTGCCGTCCGTGAGGATTGCAATTGGTGATTATTGCAGTCAGTGATTATTGCAATCGGTGATGATTGCAGTCGGTGATGATTGCAGTGTGTGATTGTAGTTGGTGATTACAGTTGGTGATTGCAGTCGGTGGTAATTGTAGTCAGTGATGACTGCAGTTTGTGATGATTGCAGTCACTGGTGATTGAAGTTGGTGATTGCAGTTGGTCATTACAGTTGGTGATTTCAGTCCGCGGGTGATTGCAGTTAGTGATGATTGCAGTTTATGATGATAAAAGTCAGTGATGATTGCAGTCGGGGATGATTGCAGTCGGTGATGATTGCATTTGGTGCTGATTGCAGTTGGTGATTATTGCAGTCGGTGATTATTGCAGTCAGTGATTATTGCAATCTGTGATTATTGCAGCCGGTGATTATTTCAGTCAGTGATAATTGCAGTCAGTGATTATTGCAGTCGCTGATTATTGCAGTTGCTGTTATTGCAGTTGGTGATTGCAGCCAGAGATTACATTTCGTGATTGTAGCCAGTAATTGCATTTGCTGATTGCCGTCCGTGAGGATTGAAATTGGTGATGATTGCAGTTGGTGATGATTGCAGTTGGTGATGATTGCAGTTGGTGATGATTGCAGTCGGTGATTATTGCAGTTGGTGATTATTGCAGTCGGTGATTGTTGCAGTCGCTGATTGTTGCAGTCGCTGATTATTGCAGTCGCTGATTATTGCAGTCGGTGATTATTGCAGTCGGAGTTTGTTGCAGTCGGTGATTATTGCAGTCGCTGACTGCAGTTGGTGATTGCAGTCGGTGATAATTGCTGTTGGTGTTTGCAGCCGGAGATTACATTTTGTGAGTGTAGCCAGTGATTGCAGTCGCTGATTGCCGTCCGTGACGATTGCAATTGGTGATTATTGATTGCAGTCAGTGATGATTGCAGTCGGTGATGATTGCAGTCGGTGATGATTGCAGTCGGTGATGATTGCAGTCGGTGATGATTGCAGTCGGTGATTAATGCAGTCGGTGATGATTGCAGTCGGTGATGATTGCAGTCGGTGATGATTGCAGTCAGTGATTATTGCAGTCAGTGATTATTGCAGTCGGTGATTATTGCAGTCGGTGATTATTTCAGTCCATGATTAGTGCAGCTTGTGATGATTGCAGCTTGTGATGATTGCAGTTGGTGATGATTGCAGTTGGTGATGATTGCAGTTGGTGATGATTGCAGTTGGTGATTACAGTTGGTGATTGCAATTGTTGAATGTTATCGATGCTGATTGCAGTTGATGATGATTGCATATGATGATGATTGCAGTTGGTGATTAGTCAGTGATGATTGCAGTTGGTGATTGTAGTTGTTGAATGTTATCGATGATGATTGCAGTTGATCATGATTGCATATGATGATGATTGCAGTTGGTGATTAGTTGGTGATGATTGCAGTTGGTGATTGTAGTTAGTGATTGCAGTCGGTGATAATTGTAGTCGGTGATGATTGCAGTCGGTGATTATTGCAGTTGGTGATTATTGCAGTCGGTGATTATTGTCGTCGGTTATTATTGCAGTCAGTGATTATTGCAGTCGGTGATTATTGCAGTCGGTGATTATTGCAGTCGGTGATTATTGCAGTCGGTGATTATTGCAGTCGGTGATGATTGCAGTCGCTGATTATTGCAGTCAGTGATTACTGCAGTCAATGATTATTGCAGTCAGTGATTATTGCAGTCGGTGATTGTTGCAGTCGGTGGTAATTGCAGTCGGTGATTATTGCAGTCGGTGATGATTGCAGTTGGATTTTGGAGTCGGTGATTGCAGTCGGTGATTGCAGTCGGTGATGATTGCAGTTGGTGATAATTGTAGTCGGTCATGATTGCAGTTGGTGATGATTGCAGTCGGTGATGAATGCAGTTGGTGATTGCAGCTGGTGATTGTAGTCGGTCATGATTGCAGTTGATGATTCCTGTTCGTGATTGTAGTTGGTGATGATTGTAGTTGGTGATGATTGCAGTCAGTGATGATTGCTCTTGGTGATAATTGCAGTTGGTGATAATTGCAGTTGGTGATTATTGCAGTCAGTGATTATTGCAGTCGGTGATTATTGCAGTCGGTGATTATTGCAGTTGGTGTCTGTTGCTGTTGGTGATTATTGCAATTGGTTATTATTGTAGTTCATTCTTGCGGTCGGTGATGATTGCAGTCAATGTTTGCACTCGGTGATGATTGCAGTCAGTGATTGCACTCGGTGATGTTTGCAGTTGGTGATAGCTGCAGTCGGTCCAGTTAATGATGGTTACATTCGGTGATTGCAGTGGGTGATTGCAGTCTGTGATTGCAGTTGGTGATGATTGCAGTTGGTGATGATTGCAGTTGGTGATAGTTGCAGTCGGTCCAGTTAATGATGGTTACATTCGGTGATTGCAGTCGCTGATTATTGCAGTTGGTGATTGCAGTCGGTGATGATTGCTGTTGGTGTCTGCAGCCGGAGATTACATTTCGTGATTGTAGCCAGTGATTGCAGTCGCGGATTGCTGTCCGTGAGGATTGCAATTGGTGATTATTGCAGTCAGTGATTATTGCAGTCGCTGATGATTGCAGTCGGTGATGACTGCAGTGTGTGATTGTAGTTGGTGATTACAGTTGGTGATTGCAGTCGGTGATAATTGTAGTCAGTGATGACTGCAGTTTGTGATGATTGCAGTCACTGGCGATTGAAGTTGGTGATTGCAGTTGGTCATTACAGTTGGTGATTGCAGTCGTGATAATTGTAGTCAGTGATGACTGCAGTTTGTGATGATTGCAGTCACTGGTGATTGAAGTTCGTGATTGCAGTTGGTCATTACAGTTGGTGATTTCAGTCCGCGTGTGATTGCAGTTGGTGATGATTGCAGTTTTTGATGATAAAAGTCAGTGATGATTGCAGTCGGTGATGATTGCAGTCGGTGATGATTGCATTTGGTGATGATTGCAGTTGGTGATGATTGCAGTTGATGATGATTGCAGTTGGAGATGATTGCAGTTGGTGATTGCAGTCGGTGATTCCAGTCTGTGATGATTGCAGTTGATGATTGCAGTCTGTGATGATTGCAGTTGATGATTGCAGTCAGTGATGATTGCAGTCAATGATTATTGCATTGGGTGATTATTGCAGTCAGTGATTATTGCAGTCAGTGATTATTGCAGTCAGTGCTTATTGCAGTTGATGATTAATGCAGTGGGTGCTTATTGCAGTCAGTGATTATTGCAGTCGGTGACTATTGCAGTCGGTGATTGTTGCAGTCGGTGATTGTTGCAGTCGCTGATTGTTGCAGTCGCTGATTATTGCAGTCGGTGATTATTGCAGTCGGTGATTATTGCAGTCGGTGATTATTGCAGTCGGTGATTGTTGCAGTCGCCGATTATTGCAGGCGGTGATTATTGCATATGGTGATTATTGCAGTCGGTGATTGTTGCAGTCGGTTATTATTGCAGTCGGTTATTATTGCAGTCGGTGATTATTGCAGTCGCTGATTATTGCAGTCGCTGATTATTGCAGTCGGTGATTATTGCAGTCGCTGACTGCAGTTGGTGATTGCAGTCGGTGATGATTGCTGTTTGTGTTTGCAGCCGGAGATTACATTTCGTGAGTGTAGCCAGTGATTGCAGTCGCTGATTGCCATCCGTGAGGATTGCAATTGGTGATTATTGCAGTCAATGATGATTGCAGTCGGTGATGATTGCAGTCGGTGATGATTGCAGTCGGTGATGATTGCAGTCGGTGATGATTGCAGTCGGTGATTATTGCAGTCGGTGATTATTGCAGTCGGTGATTATTGCAGTCGGTGATGATTGCAGTCAGAGATTATTGTAGTCGGTGATTATTGCAGTCCATGATTATTGCAGCTTGTGATGATTGCAGTTGGTGATGATTGCAGTTGGTGATGATTGCAGTTGGTGATGATTGCAGTTGGTGATTACAGTTGGTGATTGCAGTTGTTGAATGTTATCGATGCTGATTGCATTTGAGATGATTGCATATGATGATGATTGCAGTTGGTGATTAGTCGGTGATGATTGCAGTTGGTGATTGTAGTTAGTGATTGCAGTCGGTGATAAATGTAGTCGGTGATGATTGCTGTCGGTGATTATTGCAGTCGGTGATTATTGCAGTCAGTGATTATTGACGTCGGTTATTATTGCGGTCGGTGATGATTGCAGTTGGATTTTGGAGTCGGTGATTGCAGTCGGTGATTGCAGTCGGTGACTGCAGATGGTGATGATTGCAGTTGGTGATCATTGCAGTTGGTGATGATTGCAGTCGGTGATGAATGCAGTTGGTGATAATTGCAGTTGGTGATGATTGCAGTCGGTGATGATTGCAGTCGGTGATGAATGCAGTTGGTGATTGCAGCTGGTGATTGTAGTTGGTGATGATTGCAGTTAGTGATGATTGCTGTTGGTGATAATTGCAGTCGGTGATTATTGCAGTCGGTGATTATTGCAGTCGGTGATTATTGCAGTCGGTGATTATTGCAGTCGGTGATTATTGAAGTCGGTGATTATTGCAGTCGGTGATTATTGCAGTCGGTGATTATTGCAGTCGGTGATTATTGCAGTCGGTGATTATTGCAGTCGGTGATTATTGCAGTCGGTGATTATTGCAGTCGGTGATTATTGCAGTCGGTGATTATTGCAGTCGGTGATTATTGCAGTCGGTGTTTATTGCAGTCGGTGATTATTGCAGTCGGTGATTATTGCAGTCGGTGATTATTGCAGTCGGTGATTATTGCAATCAGTGATTATTGCAGTCGGTGTCTGTTGCTGTTGGTGATTATTGCAATTGGTTATTATTGTAGTTAATTTTTGCGGTCGTTGATGATTGCAGTCAGTGTTTGCACTCGGTGATGATTGCAGTCGGTGATAGTTGCAGTCGGTCCAGTTAATGATGGTTACATTCGGTGATAGCAGTGGGTGATTGCAGTCTGTGATTGCAGTTGGTGATGATTGCAGTTTGTGATGATTGCAGTTTGTGATGATTGCAGTTGGTGATGATTGCAGTTGGTGATGATTACAGTTGGTGATAGTTGCAGTCGGTCCAGTTAATGATGGTTACAGTCGGTGATTGCAGTCGATGATTGCAGTCTGTGATTGCAGTTGGTGATGATTGCAGTTGGTGATGATTGCAGTTGCTGGTGATTGCAGTTGGTGATGATTGCAGTTGGTGATGATTGCAGTTGGTGACGATTGCAGTTGGTGACGATTGCAGTTGGTGATGATTGCAGTTTGTGATGATTGCAGTTGATGATGATTGCAGTTGGTGATGATTGCAGTTTGCGATGATTGCAGTTGGTGATGATTGCAGTTGGTGATTGTAGTTGGTGATTATTGCAGTTGGTGATGATTGCAGTTGGTGATGATTGCAGTTGGTGATGATTGCAGTTGGTGATGATTGCAGTTGGTGATTGTAGTCGGTGATTATTGCAGTTGGTGATGATTGCAGTTGGTGATGATTGCAGTTGGTGATGATTGCAGTTGATGATTGCAGTTGGTGATGCTTGCAGTTGGTGATGTTTGCAGTTGGTGATGATTGCCGTTGGTGATGATTGCAGTTGGTGATGATTGCAGTTGCTGATGATTGTAGTCTGTGATGATTGCAGTTGGTGATGATTTCAGTTGGTGATGATTGCCGCTGGTGATGATTGCAGTTGGTGATGATTGTAGTCGGTGATGATTGCAGTGGGTGATGATTGCAGTGGGTGATGATTGCAGTGGGTGATGATTGCAGTCGGTGATGATTGCAGTCGGTGATGATTGCAGTCGGTGATGATTGCAGTCGGTGATGATTGCAGTCGGTGATGATTGCAGTCGGTGATGATTGCAGTCGGTGATGATTGCAGTCGGTGATGATTGCAGTTGGTGATGATTGCAGTTTGTTTTCGCAGTCGCTGATTGCAGTCGATGATGATTGCAGTTGGTGATTAATGCAGTTGGTGATGATTGCAGTTGGAGATGATTGCAGTTGGTAATGATTGCAGTTGGTGATTGCATTTGCTGATTATAGTCGGTGATTATTGCAGTTGGTGATGATTACTGTTGGTTATTATTGCAGTTGGTGATTGCAGTTGGTGATGTTTGCAGTCGGTGATTGCAGTTGGTTATTATTGCAGTTGGTGATGATTGCAGTTGGTGATGATTGCAGTTGGTAATGATTGCAGTTGGTAATGATTGCAGTTGGTGATGATTGCAGTTGGTGATAATTGCAGTTGGTGATGATTGCAGTTGGTTTTTGCAGTCGGTGATTGCAGTCGGTGATTGCAGTCGGTGATTGCAGTCGGTGATTGCAGTCAGTGATTGCAGTCGGTGATTGCAGTTGGTGATTGGTATCGGTGATTATTGCATTTGGTGATAATTGCAGTGGGTGATTATTGCAGTTGATGATTGCAGTGGTTGATTGTTCTCGTCGGTGATGATTGCAGGTGGTGATAATTGCAGTTGGTGATGATTGCAGTTGGTGATGATTGCAGTTGTTGATAATTGCAGTTGGTGATAATTGCAGTCGGTGATTATTGCAGTCGCTGACTGCAGTTGATGATTGCAGTTGGTGATGATTGCAGTTGGTGATTGAATTGTGTCATCGTAGTTGGTGATTACAGTTGGTGATTGCAGTCGGTGATAATTGTAGTCGGTGATGATTGTAGTTTGTGATGATTGCAGTCACTGGTGATTGCAGTTGGTGATTATAGTTGGTGATTTCAGTCGGCGGGTGATTGCAGTTGGTAAAGATTGCAGTCGGTGATGATTGCAGTCGGTGATGATTGCAGTCGGTGATGATTGCAGTCGGTGATGATTGCAGTTGGTGATGATTGCAGTCGGTGATTCCAGTCTGTGATGATTGCAGTCGATAATTGCAGTTGGTGATGGTTGCAGTTGGTAATGATTAGAGTTGGTAATGGCAATTGATGATTGCAGTTAATGATTGTAGTTGGTGATAGTTGCAGTCGGTCCAGTTGGTGATGATTGCAGCTTGTGATGATTGCAGTTTGTGATGATTGCAGTTGGTGATGATTGCAGTTGGTGATGATTGCAGTTGGTGATGATTGCAGTTGGTGATGATTGCAGCTGGTGATGATTGCAGTTTGTGATGATTGCAGTTGGTGATGATTGCAGTTGGTGATGATTGCAGTTGGTGATGATTGCAGTTGGTGATGATTGCAGTTGGTGATTACAGTTGTTGATTGCAGTTGTTGAATGTTATCGATGATGATTGCAGTTGATGATGATTGCATATGATGATTTGCAGTTGGTGATTAGTCGGTGGTGATTGCAGTTGGTGATTGTTGTTAGTGATTGTAGTCGGTGATTGCAGTCAGTGATGATTGCAGTTGGTGATTGCAGATGGTGATTGTAGTCAGTGATGATTGCAGTTGGTGATTGTAGACGGTGATGATTGCAGTTGGTTTTTGAAGTCGGTGATTGCAGTTGGTGATTGTAGTCAGTGATGAATGCAGTTAGTGATTGCAGTTGGTGATTGTAGGCGGTAATTATTGCAGTCGGTGATTATTGCAGGCGGTGATTATTGCAGTCGGTTATTGC
The DNA here is from genome assembly GCF_902713615.1 of Scyliorhinus canicula. Lineage (NCBI taxonomy): Eukaryota > Metazoa > Chordata > Chondrichthyes > Carcharhiniformes > Scyliorhinidae > Scyliorhinus > Scyliorhinus canicula. Next base: position 16,191,113 of record NC_052168.1, read on the forward strand.
AGTCGGTTATTGCAGTCGGTTATTGCAGTCGGTGATTGCAGGCGGTGATGATTGCAGTCACTGATGATTGCAGTCGGTAATTATAGTCAGTCATGTTTGCAGTTGGTGATTGTAGACGCTGATGATTGCAGTTGGTTTTTGCAGTCGGTGATTGCAGTCAGTGATAATTGCAGTCAGTGATGATTGCAGTTGGTGATTGCAGTTGGTGATTGTAGTCAGTGATTATTGCAGTTGGTGATGAATGCAGTTTTTGATGATTGCAGTTGGTGTTGATTGCAGTTGGTGATAATTGCAATCAGTGATGATTGCAGTTGTTTGTTGCCGTCGGTGATTACAGTCGATGATGATTGCAGTTGGTGATGTTTGCAGTTGGTGATTATAGTTGGTGGTTGGAGTCAGTTATTTTTGTAGTCGGTTATGATTGCAGTTGGTACCAAGAGCTGTACACCTCAGAGCCCCCAACGGGGAAGGCTGGGATGAACCGGCTTCTTGATGGACTGGACATACCAGTCGTGGGAGAGGGCAGAAAACGGGATCTGGAAGCACCACTAGCACTGGGAGAGATCATGGACAGCATTAGCTCCATGCAGACAGGGAAGGCGCCGGGACCGGACGGATTCCCGGCGGACTTCTACAAAAAATTCGCGACAGCGCTGGCCCCGCACCTGCGGGAGATGTTCACAGACTCGCTAGCTAGGGGCACACTGCCACCCACGTTAGCACAGGCCTCAATCTCGCTGATACCTAAGAAGGACAAAGACCCAATGGAATGTGGGTCATACAGACCCATATCTCTGCTGAACGCAGACGCCAAAATACTGGCCAAAATCCTAGCCAAAAGGCTAGAAGACTGTGTACCTGAGGTGGTCACAGAGGACCAGACGGGCTTCGTCAAAGGTAGACAGCTTACCGCACAAGAGGTGATCGTCTCCCTGGACGCAGAAAAGGCCTTCGACAGAGTCAAATGGAAATACCTCATAGAGGTGCTGGAGCGGTTTGGGCTTGGAACAGGGTTCACCGCTTGGGTAAAGCTCCTATACAACGCTCCCATGGCGAGTGTACGGACCAACAATACCAACTCCCAATACTTCCAGCTGCACAGGGGCACCAGACAAGGATGCCCACTGTCCCCGCTGCTGTTCGCACTAGCAATCGAACCGCTAGCAATCGCGCTCAGGGCAGCAAAAAATTGGAGGGGGATCCGAAGGGGAAGTAGAGAGCACAGAGTCTCACTCTATGCGGACGATCTGCTCCTCTATATCTCGGACCCACAAAGCAGCATGGACGGAATCATCGCGCTCCTGAAAGAGTTTGGAGCCTTCTCGGGCTACAAACTCAAGATGAGCAAAAGTGAGATCTTCCCAGTACACCCGCAAGGGTGGGGGGAGGCAGCACTAAAGGGGCTGCCGTTCAAACAAGCCTGACACAAATTCCGCTACCTGGGGATCCAAATAGCCCATGACTGGAAAGGGATCCACAAATGGAACCTCACCAGCCTGACGGAGGAAGTTAAAAAGGACCTGCAAAGATGGAACACACTCCCGCTCTCCCTCGCGGGGAGAGTCCAGACGATCAAAATGAACGTACTGCCCAGGTTCCTCTTCCTGCTTAGATCCATTCCGATCTACATCCCCAAGGCCTTTTTCAAAGCGCTGGACAAACTTATCATGGCGTTCGTATGGGGGGGAGTAAAAATGCTAGGATCCCAAAGAAGGTCCTACAAAAAACAAAATCCAGGGGGGGGCTAGCCCTCCCGAATCTACAATTCTACCACTGGGCAGCAACAGCCGAGCGAGTAAGGGGATGGATCCAGGAGCCAGAAGCTGAGTGGGTGCGTGCGGAGGAGGCCTCCTGCATGGGGACCTCCCTCCGGGCCCTCGCCACGGCAGCACTCCCATCCCCACCCAAAAAACACTCCAGCAGCCCAGTGGTGACAGCCACCCTCCAATCCTGGAACCAACTGCGGCAGCAATTTGGCCTGACCAAAATGTCGGACAAGGCTCCCATCTGCAACAACCATAGGTTCACACCAGCACTGACTGACGCCACCTTCAAAAGGTGGAGGCAGGATGGGGGGACACTGACAGTCAGAGACCTATACACGGACGACAGGATCGCAACACTGGACGAACTGACAGAGAAATTTCAGCTATCTGGCGGGAACGAGCTACGGTACCTGCAGCTCAAAAACTTCCTAAGAAAGGAGACAAGGACGTACCCACAACCGCCACGACAGACACTACTGGAAGACCTACTGAACGCAAGTACCCTAGAGAAAGGGAACTGTAGCGACATGTATGACCGACTGGTAGAAAGGGACAACACCGTACTGGACGCAACAAGAAGGAAATGGGAGGACGACCTGGGGATGGAGATAGTGTGGGGACTCTGGAGCGAAGCACTGCATAGGGTCAACTCCACCTCCACGTGCGCAAGGCTCAGCCTGACGCAACTAAAAGTGGTACATAGAGCCCACTTAACGAGAAACCATATGAGCAGGTTCTTCCCGGAGGTGGAGGACAGATGTGAACGGTGCCAAAGAGGCCCGGCCAACCACGCCCACATGTTCTGGTCTTGCCCCAGACTTGTGGATTACTGGACAGCCTTCTTCGAGGTTATGTCCAAAGTGGTGGGAGTGAGTGTGGAGCCATGCCCGATAGTGGCGGTCTTCGGGGTTTCAGACCAGCCAGATCTATTCCTGGGGAGGAGGGCGGACGCCCTTGCCTTTGCCTCCCTGATCGCCCGCCGTAGAATCCTGTTTGGCTGGCGGTCAGCAGCACCGCCCAGAGCTACAGACTGGCTGTACGACCTCTCGGAATCTCTCCAAATGGAGAAAATCAAATTCGCCATCCGAGGGTCAGACGACGGCTTCCATAGAACATGGGAGCCATTCATGCAATTGTTCCGGGACCTGTTTGTGGCCAACGTACAAAAGGAAGAATAGCCGGGTGGCCAAGAATCGGGGGAAAATGGACGGGAATCGGGGGAAGGTAGCCGGGGGGGGGGGTTACGGGTTCGTTATGAGGGTTTGATGGCAAGCTAAGGCCCAAAACCAAACTATAAATAAATGCCTATAAACATGTGCCTCGGCCATATTGGGGAATAGCTAAAGGGGGCGGCCACAATTGTTGTTATAAAGATGCTTACCTGTAAATATACATGTTAAATTTTTGTGTTTTCTTTTTTTCTCTCTAATAATTTGTAACTTGTCATATATAAAACATGAAAACTCAATAAAAAACATTTATAAAAAAAAATGATTGCAGTTGGTGATGATTGCAGTTGGTGATGATTGCAGTTGGTGATGATTGCAGTTGGTGATGATTGCAGTTGGTGATGATTGCAGTTGGTGATTGTAGTTGGTGATTAATGCAGTCGGTGATTAATGCAGTGGGTGATGATTGCAATTGGTGATAATTGCAGTTGGTGATGGTTGCAGTTGGTGATGATTGATTGCAGTCGCTGATGATTGTAGTCGGTGATGATTGCACTCGGTGATGATTGCAGTTGGTGATGATTGTAGTCGGTGATGATTGCAGTTGGTGATGATTGCAGTTGATGATTGTTGCAGTTGGTGATGATTGCAGTCTGCACCAGCACAAAATGTTCAATTGTGCTTGGTAAATTAAGTGGTCTGATGCGGTGGGATATGGGGAGACCTGGTTGGCAATAAATTGCAGTAATCACAGCATTGACAGTGGCAGTCAGTCAAGCAAATCACAGACTGGGTTGTGTGAAAAGGCCGACACAAAGCCAAAATAGTTAGCTAATCCTGCCACTTAATAAATCATTGATGAGAATGCATTTAGAATAGTCTTATGGTGGCCACATATAAAACAGATATCGCAGCTATTTCAGTAGAACAGATGCAAAACAACCAGAATGATTGAGGGGTCAGGTTGACTGGATTACGAGGAGTAATTATGTAAATAGGGCACGTTCTTGCAGGGAAGGAGCAGATTTAGAGCTGCTCTGTTTGCAGTTTTGAAGGATTCTAAAGGGACCAGATAATATCGACAATGAAAAGCTGTAATGCCTGGTCCAGGATAGAAGAGTAAGAAGTCTTACAACACCAGGTTAAAGTCCAACAGGTTTGTTTCAAACACGAGCTTTCGGAGCACGGCTCCTTCTTCAGGTGAATGGAAAGGCTTGTTCCAGAAATGTTTCTGGAACAAGCCTTTCCATTCACCTGAAGAAGGAGCCGTGCTCCGAAAGCTCGTGTTTGAAACAAACCTGTTGGACTTTAACCTGGTGTTGTAAGACTTCTTACTGTGCTCACCCCAGTCCAACGCCGGCATCTCCACATCAGGATAGAAGATTCCAAGGTAGTGGTCAGAGCTTGAAGGAGACTAAATTCAAACTAGTCCAAGGTAGCATTACTTCAGTAGTAAGTGGGCACTCGGGCGAATCGGCTCCCCAGGGAGACAGTGAAAACAGTTAGTGTTCATCATTCACGTGCAAATTAGATAGATTTCTTTCGGAAAATAACATTTTGGGACATGAAATGAAAATGAAAAATGAAAATCGCTCATTGTCACGAGTAGGCTTCAATGAAGTTACTGTGAAAAGCCCCTAGTCGCCACATTCCTGCGCCTGTCCGGGGAGGCTGGTACGGGAATCGAACCGTGCTGCTGGCCTGCTTGGTCTGCTTTAAAAGCCAGCGATTTAGCCCAGTGAGCTAAACCAGCCCCTATGACGTGGTGCAGTTTGAGACATTCCCACTTGCTTGGGAGAGTCCGGTGACTATGGAACCCATGGTTACCTCGGCTCCTCATCCCTCCGTTTCATTTAGGGCGGCAGGGTAGCACAGTGGTTGGCACGGTTGCCTCACAGCGCCAGGGCCCCGGGTTCGATTCCCGGCTTGGGTCACTCTCTGTGCGGAGTCTGCACGTAATCCTGATTGGGTTTCCTCCGGGCGCTCCGGTTTCCTCCCACAAGTCCCGAAAGATGTGCTTGTTAGGTGAATTGGACATTCTGAATCCTCCCTCTGTGTACCCGAACAGGCGCCGGAGTGTGGCGACTGTGGAATTTTCACAGTAACTTCATTGCAATGTTAATGTCAGCCTACTTGCGACACTAGTAAAGTTTTTTTTTTGGGGGGGTAAACCAATGGAACTAAATGAACCAAATTTAACGGCAAATCAAAAGTGCAGCCCCCTTCCAGGAACACTGCATCCAACGAAAAATGAACTGCAAAGGAAACTTAAAAACAGCAAACCACAATATGATTTACGGGTTCCACTAAAATGCCCTGGTCCCCGCGGTGCCCAATGGGCATCGAAGGCATCGGTGGCACTGGAAGGCATTGCCCGCTCCTGCTCCAGGGAAACCCAACTGCGAATATAGCTGGGGTTGCGAATATAGCTGGGGTAGGGAAGCAGCCAGTTGGGCTGGATTCACCCCCTTGATCGCCTGCTGCCATGACTTGTTGATGTTGAGTTCGAGCAGGCCCAGGAGTCAGGTCACGAGGATGTCCTCCCTGACGTTCTGCTTGCCTGGGTCTATCGTAGACAAATTGATTCAATTTAATTGATTAGTCCATCATAATGATGCTCTATCAGAATGCTAAACTGGATGGACTCTTAGTCTACCTTCGCCCAATCGTCCCCATGAAACTCTTTCGTCAGCAGGGAACAACCTGGTTAAATGGGTTAACTTTTATATAACTGAACCTCTGGACATGCTAATAATTTCCATTGTGACAACTGACTGAATTTTCACATCATGTGCATTTTAAGTTTTTTTAAAAGCATTAAATATTTGAAATGCACAATAGGTTAATTACAATTTATTTTTATTCATTCCCTGGATGTGAGTGTGGTCTACATTTATTAGTCATTCCCAGTTGCTCTAATTATTGTTGCGGCAGATTCTTCTCGAACATAAGAACCTAAAACGTTGGGGCAAGAGTAGATCACGTAGGGTCCCTTCGACCTCCTCTGTCATTCAATACGATAGGCTGATAGAATAGAACCATAGAATTCCCACCGTGCAGAAGGAGGCCATTCAGCCCAACGAGTCTGCACCAGCCCTTTGAAAGAGCACCCTACCTATGCTCACTCCCTCCACGCTAAGCTGCGCATGTTGTGGGGCGGCACGGTGGCACAGCGGTTAGCACTGCTGCCTCACAGCGCCAGGGATCCGGGTTCAATTCCAGCCTCAGGTGACTGTCTGTGTGGAGTCTGCACGTTCTCCTCGTGTCGGCGTGGGTTTCCCCCTGGTCCTCCGGTTTCCTCCCACAGTCAAAAGCTGTGCAGGTTAGGTACATTGGCCGTGCTAAATTGCCCCTTAGTGTCCAAAAGGTTAGGTGGGGTTACAGGGATAGGATGGGGGCATGTGCCTAGGTAGGGGGCTCTTTCAGACGGTCGGTGCAGACTCGATGGGCCGAATGGCCTCTTTCTGCACTGTAAGGATTCCATGATTCTATGACATCGTTGGGCTGTGGGAGGAAACCAGAGCACCCGGAGGAAACCCACGTAGGCATGGGGAGAATGTGCAGACTCCACACAGTCACCCAAGGCTGGAATTGAACCCGGGTCCCTGGCACTGTGAGGCAGCAGTGCTAACCACTGTGCCACCCCCGAATGAAAGTCACCATAGAACATACAGTGCAGAAGGAGGCCATTCGGCCCATCGAGTCTGCACCGACCCACTTAAGCCTTCACTTCCACCCTATCCCCGTAATCCAATAACCCCTCCTAACCTTTTGGTCACTAAGGGCAATTTATCACGGCCAATCCACCTAACCTGCACGTCTTTGGACTATGGGAGGAAACCGGAGCACCCGGAGGAAACCCACGCAGACACGGGGAGAACGTGCAGACTCCGCACAGACAGTGACCCAGCGGGGAATCGAACCTGGGACCCTGGCGCTGTGAAGCCACAGTGCTATCCACTTGTGCTACCGTGCTGCCCGTATAGTACCATAGTCCAAGAGGACCATAGGCTGCTCTCCCCTTTGAGAGCTGACTGGTGGTGATTTAACCTGAGGGCCCCCGCCACCTCAGGCAAGGGACGAAGATGAGAAGATGGGGTTTCCATGGCAACCTCAGTCGGTCCGGGATCTGCATCGCCAACCAGCCGAGCCTCTGATCCTCCGCCTCAAATTCGTTCCCACCTGCTCCCCGTATCCCTTTGATTCCTCAAGTGACCAGAGACCTGTCTATCTCAGCCTTGAAGGGGAGACGAGAGGCAGAGACCCAGGCGAATGCCCAGGGGACATAGGTTCAAGTCCCATGAAGGCAATTTGATGGAATTTAAATTCAATTAATAAAATCTGGAATGGTAAAACTAGTCTCAGTAAGGGTGACCGCGAAAATGTAACCAATTGGCCTTTATTTCAAAGGGACTGGAGTATAACAATAGGGAAGTCTTGCTAAAACTATGCAAGGCACCAGTTAGACCACACCTGGAATACTGTGAACAGCTGAACTGATATTTCAGCTAAGCCTGAACATCGATGCATAGATGATAGGAGCTGGAGGAGGCCTTCTGGCCCTTTGAGCCTGTTCCACCATTTATCACAATTATGGCTGATCATCCAACTCAATAGCCTCATCCCATGGCACCATTTTGAAGAAGAATAGGAGAGTTCCCTCAAACGAAAGCAGATCATCGACTCATTGCTGTTCGTGCGAACTTGCCTGTTGCTTTATTTACATGTGGGCGTCACAGTGGTTAGCACTGCTGCCTCACAATGCCAGAGACCCGGGTTCAATTATGACCTTGGGTCACTGTCTGTGTGGAGTTTCCACGTTCTCCCCGTGTCTGCGTGGGTTCCCTCCGGGTGCTCCGGTTTCCTCCCACAGTCCAAAGACGTGCAGGTTAGGTGGATTGGCCGCGCTAAATTGCCCCTTCGTGTCCAAAAGGTTGGGGTGGGCTTACGGGGATAGGATAGGGGAATGGGCCGGGGTCGGGTCCTCTTTCAGAGGGTGGGTGCAGACTTGATGGGCCGAATGGCCTCCTTCTGCACTGTACGGGTTCTATGATTCCATGATCATACCAGTGACTGACTCCAAAAATGATTTGATTTGTCATCAACTTCCCCAGGAGGGCAGCACGGCGGCACAGTGGTTGGCACTGCTGCCTCACGGCGCTGAGGTCCCAGATTCGATTCGAGCTCTGGGTCGCTGTCCGTGTGGAGTTTGCACATTCTCCCCGTGTCTGCGTCGGTATCGCCCCCACAGCCCAAAGATGTGCAGGGTAGGTGGATTGGCCACGCTAAGTTGCCCCTTAATTGGAAAAAATGAATTGGGTACTCTAAATTTAAAAAAAAACTTCCCCAGGGCGGGGGGGCGGGGGGGGGGGGGGGGGGGCATCTCGAGATGCTGAAGGGTGCGATATATAAATGCAAGTTCTTTCTTTAAGGGCTGCTGTGGCGGCTGGATGGGTGGAGGGGTCACATGGCTGGCTACTAATGCTGTTATAGTTCAGCGCAAGGGATCTCAATCATACTAACTGGTGCATGACAGTTGAAAGCTCCTATGCTTCTGGCACGTTCCGCTGTGGGAAAAGTTGGTTGAAGTGTTCAGCCGCAGAAAAAAAAAAACAGTGGACTTGTCAAAGTGAGTGGTGATGTGCGCTGTGCAATAACCAGCCCTAACGCTCATCTGATTGTCACCCTTCACTTGAATAAAAGGTTCTGATCTGAGTCCCACTGGTTTTGAAGCGAGTAAAATGATGTGATAATTCCCAAATAATAGCCAGGTCTAATGGCTTGGAAAGAACAACAGCCATCCAGATGTCTGCAGGTAATAGAAAGTGACAGGTAGATGACAGCAAGGTGTGAGAGTTTGTGCTTGAAGGTGAATTGAGGACATGGTAAATGTGGCACCAATCTAGTGGGCAGCAGTACCCGGTCAAAGATCTCTGGCTTGAAGCTCCGACTCTGTGAAATGACGGTGCGCAGGGAGTTGCAATTAACAGTTCAGCGCCCTCACTACACAACTGGGGAAGGAGACATGTTTTCTCATTCTCTCCCTACAAACACCGGCCTACGGCCGTTCGCAGGCACTGAACTGCAGTATAAGGCTCATTTTATTCTGTCTCGCTGGGGGAACCTTTCCTCCGTGGAATAGGCGTTTGAAAGAACAAGTATGTTTGTGACCTTGCTGCTGAGGGAGTCTTTCCCGATGGGTAACGACCTCAGCCACCAGATTCACACCGAGGGCCTGGTCTGCTCCCAGAGTGAAGCCAATCTCAGCGGGTTCAATGGAGTTCCCAGAGGCTGTGTCTTCAATGGAATAAACTGTCCCTAACTGAGCAATTAATTGGTAATTAGGCACAAACACACACACACGCATCATAAGAAACTACAGAGAGTCGTGAACACAGCCCAGTCCAAAACGTGAACCCGCCTCCTATCTGTCTACACCTCTCGCTGTATTGGGGGTCCCGGCAGCATAATCAAAGACCCCTCCCAAGAGGGTTATTCTCTCTTCCAACATCTTCCATTGGGCAGAAGATACAAAAGTCTGCGAACAAATTCAAAAACAGCTTCTTCCCCGCTATTACCAGACTCCTGAATGTTCCTCTTATGGACTGAACTGATCTCTCCACACATCTTCTCCGCTGAGCAGTACTACACTCCGTATGCTTCACCTGATGCCTGTGTCTATGTATTTACATTGTGTATGGATCGTATGTTTTTTATGTATGGCACAATCTGCCTGGACTGTATGCAGAACAATACTTTTCACTGTACGTCAATGCACATGACAATAAATCTAATCTAAATCTAGTAACTTCACTGGGAATGTGCTCAGTTATTTCACGTTTTTTTCACTCCAACTGGCTGGATTGGATTTATAACCAACTCCAACTGGACCCCCAGGCTTGATCTCCTGGAACGGATGCGCGCCACATGGGAGAAGTGCACTCTGGACTTTGACTTTTTGCTCCCCCTGTCTATGGTTGCGAGACCCTGGCCCTCGGATTTGGGGTTTATTGGTTATGGGCCCCGTCCCGCTTTCACTGCCACAGACGCGATTGTCGCCGCCCCTGAGCTTCCACACGGAGCCCATCTGCCTTTTTTTAAGGGAGGTCAATGGCCAATGTTCCTACCCAGAATGCATTGTGCCCCAGAATGCCCCCTATCCATTTGTGAGGAGACCAGTGTGCATCCACAGTAAGGGCTCTGAGTGCAGGCTGGTGACGTGAGCACCCACTAGACTGCAGGGAGGCAAAGAGGTTGTGAAGAGGCATCAAATTCCTTGCTATTCCAAATAGGAATAGGGCGACACGGTGGCACTGTGGCTTCACAGCGCCAGGGTCCCAGGTTCGATTCCCCGCTGGGTTACTGTCTACGTGGAGTCTGCACGTTCTCCCCGTGTGTGCGTGGGTTTCCTCTGGGTGCTCCGGTTTCCTCCCACAGTCCAAAGACGTGCAGGTTAGGTGGATTGGCCATGATAGGGCTGTTTAGCACAGGGCTAAATTGTTGGCTTTGGAAGCAGACCAAGCAGGCCAGCAGCACGGTTCGATTCCCGTAACAGCCTCCCCGAACAGGCGCCGGAATGTGGCGACTAGGGGGTTTTCACAGTAACTTCATTTGAAGCCTACTCGTGACAATAAGCGATTTTCATTTCATTTCATAAATTGCCCTTAGTGACCAAAAAGGATAGGAGGGGTTATTGGGTTACGGGGATAGGGTGGAAATGAGGGCATAAGTGGGTCGGTGCAGACTCGATGGGCCGAATGGCCTCCTTCTGCACTGTATGTTCTATGTAGTGGTTAGCACTGCTGTCTCACAGCACCTAGGGACCCGGGTTCAATTCCGGCCATGGGTGACTGTCTGTGCGGAGTCTGCATGTTCTCCCCGTGTCTGCGTGGGTTTCCTCCGGGTGCTCCGGTTTCCTCCCACAGTCCAAAGACGTGCAGGTTAGGTGGATTGGCCGTGCTATAATTGCCCCTTAGTGTCCAGGGATGTGCAGGTTAGGTTAAGGAGTGATCGGAATAGACGGGAAAGTGGGCTTGAGTGGAGTATTTGTTCAGAGGGTCGGTGCAGACTCAATGGGCCGAATGGCCTCCTTCTGCACTGTCGGGATTCCTTGAGTCACAATTATTAGGTACTTAGGAACAAAAGATCTTAAAAAAAAATATTTTCAGATGATAAAAAAGTAACCAGTATGGATTAGTAAAGACTAAGTCATGTCTGACAGGTTACCAGCAACTCCAGGAAATGAAGATCAACCTCCAGGACACTGCTGTGTGTGCGACCCTGGAGAAAAATCATCGGGACATTAAATTAAAGATTGTTTACGAAAATTTTCTTCCAACATTTCTCTTCACCAAGTGTAAAACTATTGAAAATGTTGGAGGGATGGTGGTGGTGGTGGTGGTGGTGGTGGTGGTGGTGGTGGTGGTGGGGGGGGTGGGGGGGGGGGGGGGGGGGGGGGGGGGTTGAGAAGGCAGTTTGACTGACAGTTGAGTTTTATCCAATTGGATAATGAGTCCTTTTGCTTTACGATTGGTGGAGGAAGGCCGCAGGTCACAAGGGGCAGCACGGTAGCATGGTGGTTCGCATAAATGTCTCACAGCTCCAGGGTCCCAGGTTCGATTCCCGGCTTGGGTCACTGTCTGTGTGGAGTCTGCACGTCCTCCCCGTGTGTGTGTGGGTTTCCTCCGGGTGCTCCGGTTTCCTCCCACAGTCCAAAGATGTGCGGGTTAGGTGGATTGGCCGTGCTAAATTGCCCGTAGTGTAAGGTTAATGGGGGGATTGTTGGGTTACGGTTATAGGGTGGATATGTGGGTTTCAGTAGGGTGATCATTGCTCGGCACAACATCGAGGGCCGAAGGGCCTGTTCTGTGCTGTACTGTTCTATGTTCTATGTTCTATGTTAGGTGGATTGGCCGTGATAAATTGCCCTTAGTGTCCAAAATTGCCCTTAGTGTTGGGTGGGGTTACTGGGTTATGGGGATAGGGTGGAGGTGTTGACCTCGGGTAGGGTGCTCTTTCCAAGAGCCGATGCAGACTCGATGGGCCGAGTAGCCTCCTTCTGCGCTGTAAATTCTATGATTAATAAGATGGATATGTTGGCTGACCAATAGCTGGAGTGTGGGGCAAGTCACGTGATGAAACCTCCAGGAACACGTTTAATAAGAGTTGGCAACCCCGCTGAGCAACCGAATTAATTTTCAGAAGATGTGACTGGAGAACGGGATGATGGGGGGGGGGGGGGGGGGGGGGGGCAATGTTTTTGGATATTAGTTATGTGGACAAAGGGCCTCAGAGGACTATTGTTTGGACTGAGATGAGGAGTGATCTCTTCACTCAATGATTGTCAATCTTTGGAATTCACTACCCCAGAGAGTTGGGATGCCTCATTGTCAAAGCTCAGATAGATGTCTGCTCTCTCGGGGGAATCAAGGGACAGGGAGATCAAATGGGAGCGTGGAGTTGAGGCAAAGTGTTAGTCAGGTTTGTGTTGAGCGGTAGAGTGGGCTCGAGGGGGCTGTATTTTTCATGGATGTGGGCCTGGGCGGCTGGGCTCAGCATTTACTGCCCATCTCTAATTGCCCTCGAGAAGATGGTGGTGAGTCGTCTTCTTGAACCGCTGCCGGCCATGTGCCGTAGATACCCTCACGGTGCTGTGAGGAAGAGAGTTCCAGGATTTGGACCCGGCGACTTCAAAATCTACTGTAATTCAAAATGACTTAGAAGAACGGATAGAAAGCCATGTACCCAAATTCGCTGATGGCACAGATGGAGCTCTAATCGTAAGCAGTGCGGATGAGATCACAAAATTATGACAATTGACAATGGTTTCATGGTCATCGTTAGAGTTTTAATCCCAGATTTTTTCAAATGCAAATGAGCATCACCCTGGGGGGTCTGGTTAGTGACAATACCACTCTGCCACCCCCATCATGACACTCAGAGAAAAAAATTAACAAGAGATATGGATAGAATAAGTGACTGGGCAAATCGGCGACGAATAGATTCCAGAGTGGGTCGATGTGAAGTCATTCACTTTGGAACCAAAGGAGGCGATCTAGATGCACAGCTGATTGAAATGCCATGAACAGGAACACAAAATGTGTAGGGTGCAGTGGGTTAGCGTCCCTGCCTCTGAGCCGGCAGCTCCAGGTTCGAATCCCGCCCCAGGCCTCGATGACGAAGGAAGGCGTCTTCATAATCCGGCCCAACAGGTTGAGCGTCAACCAGGAAAACCCTTCCAAACACGGCAAAGGCTGGCGGCAAGAGTGGGAGAGACTCCTGGTTGGCCAGGCTTGATGTGGAGCGGCGTCCCTCAAGCTATAAGCCTTTGGAGACAGACGAGCGACCTGTTCCGGGAATAACTGGATGATGGAAACACAAAGGTCTCCCTTAGCGCAGCAGTAGGTGCAGGCTGAGACTCAGAATGGAATTGGAGCTATCCAAATGAATCAGAAAGTCCAGTGGAATGCTGATCTTTATTTCATAGAATTTACAGTGCAGAAGGAGGCCATTCGGCCCATCGAGTCTACACCAGCTCTTGGAAAGAGCACCCTACCCAAGCCCATACCTCCACCCTATCCCCATAACCCAGTAACCCCACCCAACACTAAGGGCAATTTGGACCCTGAGGGCAATTTAGCCTGGCCAATCCACCTAACCTGCACATCTTTGGACTGTGGGAGGAAACCGGAGCACCCGGAGGAAACCCACGCAGACACGGGGAGAACGTGCAGACTCCACACAGACAGTGACCCAAGCCGGGATTCGAACCTGTGACCCTGGAACTGTGAAGCATTTGTGCTATCCACAATGTTACCGTGCTGCCCATCATTCTGGAACACCAGAAGCTATGCTCCAGCCATACAAAGCCCGCGTCAGACCACAAATAAAAGACGAGGAGTACTGGGCACAACATTTTATGAAGGATATATTGGCCTTGGAGCGAACCCAGCGCAGGATTACCAGAACGATATCTGGATGCCCAAGTACTAAATTACCAGGTGAGATTATACAAACTGGTGTTGTATTCAGACAGATTCCCTGAGGGGTATTGACGGTGGATGTAGAACGATTGTTTCCTCTTCTTGGAGAACCTGGAACTCGGGGTCGCAGTTTACAAATGAGGAGTTGCTCATTTAAGATGCAAGGCGAGGAGAATTTTTTTTCCTCTGAGGATCGTGGTACAGTGGGATTGTCACTGAACTAGTTAACCAGAGACCCAGAGTAATATTCTGGGGACCCAGGTTCAAATCCCACCACTGCAGATGGAAAAGTTTGAATTAAAAGAAATCTGAGACGAGTGTGGGTAGTATCATTTAGGCGAAAGAATTATAAGAAGATTAAGCTAGGAAATTGCAAAAAAAAGCCATGACGGTCTGCATATTATTAAAATTCTCCCATTAAAAACCCCGAAAATGTTCTGTACCAATCGTACGGCAGTCAATGCGCAGCACTGATGTCAAATGCTGGCTCATTGAGCTTCGAAGATTCATTTTCTTCCAACAGTGTCAGTATTACAGCAGCCAGCAAGCTTCCCACAATCCACTGTCTTCTTCGTGGTATCTCCGCCCACAGACACACTGAGACGGTTCGAGCCAACCGCAACCTTGCCAAAGCTGACCAGCACCTTCAGGAAAGCAGGAAAAGTTTCAGATTCCTAGCAAGTCGTGCATGGGCCTGTGATATCCCACAGGGAGCACAGCATAGAAACAGGCCCTTCGGGCCGAGTGGTCCACGCTGGTGCTTTATTCCCCACCTTTATTCTTGCGTGGGATGTTGGCGTCGCTGGCAAGGCCCGGGGTTGTTGCCCATCCCTATTTGCCCTTGGCTTGTTTGGCCATTCCCGAGGGAAGGTAAGAGTCAACCACTTTGCTGTGGGTCTGGAGTCACGGGCCGGCCAGACCAAGGTAAATGGTTCCTTCCCAAAAGGCGTTCTTGAACCAGGCGTATCCAACAATGGATGATAGCTTCAATGTAAGGGATCCCACTGCTCCAACCTCCCTCACTTAATCATCCTCACCCACTGCGAGTAGGGGTGAGGATCTGTTGGTGTCTGAGAATGAGAGTGAGTGAGAATTCTGAGGCTGGGAATGAGCCAGACACATGCAGTCACACTCACTCACTCACTCACGCACTCACTAACTCACTCACCTCACTCACTCACTCACTCACTCACCTCACTCAACTCACTCACTCACTCACCTCACTCACCTCACTCACTCACTCACCTCACTCACTCACCTCACTCACCTCACTCACCTCACTCACTCACTCACCTCACTCACCTCACTCACTCCCCTCACTCACCTCACTCACTCACTCACTCACCTCACTCACTCACCTCACTCACTCACTCACCTCACTCACTCACTCACTCACCTCACTCACCTCACTCACCTCACTCACCTCACTCACTCACTCACCTCACTCACTCACTCACCTCACTCACTCACCTCACTCACTCACCTCACTCACTCACCTCACTCACCTCACTCACTCACTCACCTCACTCACTCACTCACCTCACTCAACTCACTCACCTCACTCACCTCACTCACCTCACTCACCTCACTCACCTCACTCACTCACTCACCTCACTCACTCACCTCACTCACCTCACTCACTCACTCACCTCACTCACTCACTCACTCACCTCACTCAACTCACTCACCTCAATCACCTCACTCACCTCACTCACCTCACTCACTCACTCACCTCACTCACCTCACTCACCTCACTCACTCACTCACTCACCTCACACTCACTCACTCACTCACTCACTCACTCACTCACTCACTCACACTCTCCTCTCCCTCACACATTCACTGCGGGATTCTCCGTCGGCGGGATCCTCCTCTTCGCCGGCAGCGCACTCACGCCTGCGGATTTCCCGACAGCGTGGGATGGCCACATTGGGAAACCCCATTGGCCGGCTGCTAGAATGGAGGATCCCGCTGCCGGCGGGGGCGCGCCGCTTCGCGCCGGAAAACGGAACTTTCGGGATGAAGAATCCCGCCCTCTATTTAGAACATAGAACATTACAGCGCAGTACGGGCCCTTCGGCCCTCAATGTTGCGCCGACCTGTGAAACCAAAGGATGTTTTCTCCCGCACATTCTCTCACATCCACTTTCTCAAACTCCCACACTCACTCTCACACTCGTTCCCTCACTCTCACGCCCACTTTATCACACTCGCACACAGTCTCTCACACTCACTCTCACACTCGTTCCCTCACCCTCACGCCCACTTTATCACACTCGCACACAGTCTCTCACACTCACTCTCACACTCGTTCCCTCACTCTCACACCCACTTTCTCACACTCACGCACTCATTCTCTCACACTCACACTCATTCTCTCACATTCACACACTCACACACGTACTCTCACTCTCTCACACTCCTCCTCACATACCTCCCACACACTCACACTCTCCCTCACACACACAGGGCGGGATTCTCCAACCCCCCCCCTCCCCCCCCCCCCCCCCGGCTGGGTGGGAGAATCGCCGGGGGTCGGCGTGAATCCCGCCCCTGCCGTCCTCCCAATTCTCCCGCCCCCCAAAAACCGGCCCGGCGTGAGTCGCGCCACCCGCTTCGGAGAATGGCGGGGTCTAGCACCACGACTCAATGGGCACCGGGGCTGCCCGAAATCACCGGCCCGCAATGGGCCGAAGTCCCGCCCGTCTGTTGCCGGTCCTGCCAGCGTAAATTGGAGTAGATCCCTTACCGGCGGCACCTGGTGGCACGGGCAGGCTCTGGGGTTCTTGGGGGGGGGGGGGGGGGGGCGGGAGGTGAGGTGCCCCCACGGTTGCCTGGCCCGCGATCGGGGCCCACCGATCCGCGGGCAGGCCTGTGCCGTGGGGGGCACTCTATCCTTCCGCACCGGAGAATGTACCGGTCCGCCATTCCCGGTGCGGAAGCGAATCCCTCTGCGCATGCGCGGGGATGACGCCTGCACGCGCTGGCGCTTCTGCGCGTGCGCCGACTCGCGCCGGCCGGTGGAGGCCCTTCGGCGCCGGTTGGCATGGCGCCAAGCCCCTATCCGGCTGGCCGGGGGGGGGGGCAACCACTCCGGGGGGCCTAGCCCCTGAATGTGCGGAGGATTCCGCACCTTTGGAGCAGCCCGACGCCGGAGTGGTTCCCGCCACTCTGTCCCGCTGGGACCCCCCCCCGCCCAGCCGGGTACGGGTGAATCCCGCTAAGCTCTCACACACTCTCTCTCTCTTGCACACCACCAATTGCACCACATTGAACCCTTTCACAGTTGAAAGGGGCACACTGGGGCATGGGGGGGGGGGTGGGGGGGGGGGGGGTCCATTTGTCCGTTTGTGATTTAAATCTTGCGCCAGAGGCTGGATGAAGATCTCCTCTCTGAATGGACAATATATTAGTTGCTGTTCCTTCACCTGTGGGATGCGTATGTTTAATTCTGGCCACATGACTGTGGTAAATGTCTCTCTCTGCTGGATTCTATTTGCAATGAGCTTGGGGCTGTTTAACTTTGCTTCCTTGAATTGAGGTGAGACTTTAATAGTCTAGTCATTTTACGCCGAGTTCAGATGTGTTTTTCAGATGCATTAGCGTTCAGTAGGAATGGGCCCACCTGACAAAACTTTGTATTTTGCCAACTCTCCCTCGCTCCAAGGACCGGCGTGGAAATGCGAATGTTACACGGCTAATTTTAATTGGCAAACTGTTGCCACTTAGACACCACAAATGATCAATCTGAGGCAGAGCCACTGTGCACCACCGATTAAAACCCAGGCTGTATTAATGAGACAGAAGCTGGAGCAGTGAGTCAGGCAACAGCCAGGGATCAGAGTTCAAATCTGGGCCAGGCAGTTGGGGTAAAAGACTTTCTTGATGATAGATCTATTCCCCTTGAAAAGCAAACCAAAAACGTCACTTTTGTTGTCACCCCCCCCTCTTAAATGCATATTTCATATAAGCTTGGCAGTTAACTGTTCCCTGATGCATTCTGCATGGCATGACCTCTACAAATCAGAATCCATTTGTCACCATCCCCTCCTAAATGTATATTTCATATAAGCTTGGCAGTTAACTGTTCCCTGATGCATTCTGCATGGGATGACCTCGACCAATCAGAATCCACTTGCCAACCAATCAGCACTCTCTTCTCATGCAGTATAAATTGTTGTTCCATTTCAGATTCGGTATTCTTGGAAACTGCCCTGAGCTTCGACAACATGTTTCTCTTTTTCAGCAACACTCAGGTTCTGTCCTAGCAATTGACGACGTAATATTTTACTGATAGCGTGGGCAGCACAGTAGCACAGTGGTTAGCACAGTTGCTTCACAACTCCAGGTTCGATTCCCGGCTTGGGTCATTTGTCTGTGCGGAGTCTGCACGTTCTCCCCGTGTGTGCGTGGGTTTCCTCCGGGTGCTCCGGTTTCCTCCCACAGTCCAAAGATGTGCAGGTTAGGTGGATTGGCCGTGCTAAATTGCCCCTTAGTGTCCAAAAAAGGCTAGGTGGGGTGACTGGGTTACGGGGATAGGGTGGAGGTGTGGGCTTAGGTAGGGTGCGCTTTCCAAGGGCCGGTGCAGACTCGATGGGCCGAATGGCCTCCTTCTGCACTGTAAATTCTATGATGCTTGGCGGGTCTTCTCCCTGGCATGATCACTAGACGAGAATGAAGCTGATGCTTCTTTGAGGCCCATTGGATGTGTCTCAGAGAACAAGCGTGGCGTTGATCCCCAGTGAACACCCAATGTTGGTTTAATCCCTAGTCCGCGCTGGTCTGGTCTGAGTTAGCAGATCTTTTTGCCATTGAGATGGAGATTGGGGCATTACAGGTGGCTTCAGGGTTCCTGACCTAAGGAGATGGGAATGGGATTGCCCTGGATTCCTGCTCCTGGCCACGATTCCGTAAACCCTGGTGGAAAACGGGATTTCTTCCCCATCATAGAATTTACAGTGCAGAAGGAGGCCATTTGGCCCATCGAGTCTGCACCGGCTCCTGGAAAGAGCACCCTACCCAAGGTCAACACCTCCACCCTATCCCCATAACCCAGTAACCCCACCCAACACTAAGGGCAATTTTGGATACACTAAGGGCAATTTATCATGGCCAATCCACCTAACCTGCACATCTTTGGGCTGTGGGAGGAAACCGGAGCAACCGGAGGAAACGCACGCACACACGGGGAGGATGTGCAGACTCCGCACAGACAGTGACCCAAGCCGGAATCGAACCTGGGACCCTGGAGCTGTGAAACGATTGTGCTATCCACAATGCTACCGTGTTGCCATAGACATTGAGCATAAAAGTAAGGACATTCTGCCTCAGTTATTGGGGCATCAGTGAGACCAGATCTCGCGTGCTGAGCGCAGTGTTGGTCTCCTTACTTAAGGGTGTAGATGTGTTGGAGACGGTTCAGAGGAGCTTTACTGGATCGAAAGCTGGAATGAGTGGGTTATCTTCTGAGGAAAGATTGGACAGGTTGGGCTCATTTCCAAGTTGTTTCCAAACATCACGAATTGCCCTTGAACTGAGTGGCTTGCGAGACCATTCCGGGGTCAACTACATAGCTGTGGGGTCTGTAGTCACATGTAGGCCAGACCGGGTAAGGACGACAGATTTCCTCCCCTAAAGGGACATTAGGGGCTGGTTTAGCACAGTGGGCTAAACAGCTGGCTTGTAATGCAGAACAATGCCAGCAGCGCGGGTTCAATTCCCATACCGGCCTCCCCGAACTGGAGTGTGGCGACTAGGGGCTTTTTTGCAGTAACTTCATTGAAGCCTACTTGTGACAATAAGCGATTATTATTATTAGTGAAGGGCATGGTTGCACAGTGGTTAGCACTGTTGCTTCACAGCTCCAGGTTCGATTCCCGGCTTGGGTCACTGTCAGTGCGGAGTCTGAACGTCCACCCCGTGTCTGCGTGGGTTTCCTCCGGATGCTCCGGTTTCCTCCCTCAAATCCCGAAAGACGTGCTTGTTAGGTGAATTGGACATTCTGAATTCTCCCTCGGTGTAGCCGAACAGGCGGTGTAGTGTCACGGTAACTTCATTGCAGTGTTAATGTAAACTTGTGACAATAAAGATTATTATAAAAAGATGGGGTTTTTTTACAATCGACAATAGTTTCATGGATCATCGTTAGACTTTTGATTCCAGATTTCTTTCCATTGAATTCAAATTTCCCCATCTGCCGTGGTTGGTTTCGAACCCGGATCCCCAGAGCATTATACCCTGGGTCTCTGGGTTATTAATCCAGTGACAATACCACGAGTAGTCCCTCCAAGGCACAAAGCTACCACTAAACAGCAGGAAAACCTGCTCGACAATGTAAATAGTGCATAAAATCAACTTGGCTGTGATTCCCTCATTAGTTGAATAGCCTGCCCACATTTACTGCCTGGACTCTCGCACGAAGGGTAATGGGGAGGGGGGGGGTCCTGATGACCCACCCCAAATATGAATCAAAAGCTTCGGGAGACGAGGAGAGAGCATGGGAAGGCTCTTACACCAGTCGCTGAATGCTTTACACCCTGGGATACAGGCATGTTAGCACAGGATCAACCTCTTGTGACAATTGAGAACATTTGCGGTTGGTAATTGAGGCTAAGGATTTACTTTCATCATCCAGGGACCCAAAAGGATGTTTTGAATGGGAGCAATTTAAGCCCATTAGCTCTGATTGTTATATAGGGATTATCACATTTTATTGATCGCTTTGAGGCTAGCAAGGCTCTGGAGGAAAGAAGATTTACAAATAGAAAGCATCATCATCCGAGGGTCAGGAGGTTGAAGCAGAGCGGCCCGATCTTGAACCCCACTTCATGTGAACTCTGATTTCTAGCGGGCCGTGGAATTGTGGGAAATTTAAGCCTCTGAGTCAGCAATGATACAGACTGACTTTGTGGCAGCATCCAGCGTGGGGAGCAGCTGGTCTTAAAAACACAGCACCGGCGACTATTTGGCCCATTGGGGTTTGGCGCAGAGATCTTGAAGGAGGAGTTCAATTAGTTCCACTGGCCTCAAAGCCACCTTTCCTTTTCCAACTGTATCCCCAATTACCTTTTGATATTGACTCCGCGGAACATCACAACTCCATAACGGTACAGAAGGAAGCAATTCTGCTTGTTGAATCCCTTCAGGTTCTCTGTGGAGCATTCTAGTACCCCAGTTCCTCGCTCTATCCGTGCAGCGCCAATCGAATTTCCCTTTCAAATTGTTCTCCCTTTCCACCATCTCCGTTAAGTTCCAGGTAACTATCATTCACCGGGTAAAAATGTTCTTCCTCACATCTTCCCTCACCCCTGCATATAGATATAGAATTTACAGTACAGAAGGAGGCCATTTGGCCCATCAAGTCTGCACCGGCTCTTGGAAAGAGCACCCGACCAAGGTCAACACCTCCACCCTATCCCATAACCCAGTAACCCCACCCAACACTAAGGGCAATTTTGGACACTAAGGGCAATTTATCATGGCCAATCCACCTAACCTGCACATCTTTGGACTGTGGGAGGAAACTGGAGCACCCAGAGGAAACCCACCCACACACGGGGAGGATGTGCAGACTCCGCACAGACAGTGACCCAAGCCAGAATCGAACCTGGGACCCTGGAGCTGTGAAGCGATTGTGCTATCCACAATGCTACCGTGCTGCCCCATATCTTACCCAAACTCTTCTGTGCCCCCCCTCTAGCCCTTGCAGCATCACCAGATGGGGGCAGCTTGTTTTTTTCCTTTTGTCTATCTTAACTAATCCTATTGTAATCTTGCAGACCTCTATCGAATCTTCTCTCGACCTCCATCGAATCTCCCCTCGACCTCTATCGAATCTCCCCTCGACCTCTATCGAATCTCCCCTCGACCTCTATCGAATCTCCCCTCGACCTCCATCGAATCTCCCCTCAACCTCCATCGAATCTCCCCTCGACCTCCATCGAATCTCCCCGCGACCTCCTTTGCTCCAAGTAGAGCAATTCCAATTTCTCCAGTCTGACCTTGCATCGAAAATCCCCCATCCCTCAAACCATTCTGGTCAATCTCCTCTGCAGGCTCTCAAAGACCCTCAAGTCTTTCCTAAGTAAATTGTGGTGACCAGAACTAGACACGGAATTCTAGCTGAGGTCTAACCAGAGCTTTAACCGGAACCTCTACTTATGCAGCCCAAGATCTCCTATGCATTGAAACTTGTTACAGATAACATTCTTCACTCATTGAACCCGGATGTTAAATCTATGCTTTCCGATTATAATCATAATCTTTATTAGTGTCACAAGTAGGCTTATGCAATGAAGTTACTGTGAAAATCCCCTAGTCCCCACATCCGGCGCCTGTTCAGGTACACTGAGGGAGAATTCAGAATGTCCAATTCACCTAACAGCACGTCTTTCGGGACTTGAGGGAGGAAACCGGAGCACCCGGAGGAAACCCACGCAGACACGGGGAGAACGTGCAGACTCCGCACAGACAGTGACCCAAGCCGGGAATCGATCCTGGGACCCGGCGCTGCGAAGCAACAGTGCTAACCACTGTGCTGTCAGGTTTACCTTGTTTCCGCCTCAAACAGATTGTCCTTTATTTTCAGTGCCAAAACCCTTCATGATTTTGAATGCCTTTACTAAATTTCCCTTTGCGCTAAGTAGAATAATCCCAGATTCTCCAGTCTCCCCAGGTACTGTCGTTCCGTTGGCAAATGTATGGGTCCTTGTGCATCAATCACAAAAAAGCTAGCATGCAAGTTCAATGGGTCATTGGTAAGGCGAGTGAAACTTTGGCCTTTATTTCAAAGGGAATGGAGTATAAAAATAGGGAAGTCCTGCTAAAACTACACAAGACACTACTGATCCACACCTGGAATACTGTGAATTTTGGTCCCCTTACCTAAGGAAAGATACACCGGCATTGTTGGCAGTCCAGAGAAAGTTCACGGGGTTGATCCCGGGTATGGAGGGATTTTTTTATGAGGAGAGGTTGAGTAGGTTGGGCCTGTGCTCATTGGCGTTTATAAGAACGAGAGGCGACCTTATTGAGACATATCGGATTCTCAGGGGAGTTTGACAGGGTCGATGCTGAGAGGTTGTTTCCCCTTGTGGGAGAGTCTAGGACCAGAGGGCATCATCTCAGAGTGAGGGGGCGCCCATTTAAATCAGAGATAGAGTCATAGAGATATAGATGATTGCAGCATGGAAACAGGCCCTTCGGCCCAGCTTGTCCATGCTGCCCAGTTTCTATCACTAAGCTAGTCCCACTTGCCCGCATTGGTCCCATATCCCTCTCTACCCATCCTGCCCATTGTACCCGCCTCTACCACTGCCTCTGGCAGCCCATTCCAGATGCTCACCACCCTCTGTGTGAAGAAATTTCCCCTCCGGTCTCTTTTGTATCTCTCCCCTCTCACCTTAAACCTTTAGTTCTAGACTCCTCTATCTTTGGGAGAAGATGTCAACTATCTCCCTTATCTATGCCCCTCATTATTTTATAGACTAGATGAGGAGGAATTTCTTCTCCCTGAGGGTAGATAATCTGTGGAATTCTTTAACACAGAGAGCTATAGAGGCTGGGGATTTTTGTTAGATGTTTAGCTGCTGTTGTATAAAGAGTCAAAGGTTCTGCTGCTTTTCCACAAACACCTTTAATTTACTTCAACAGACTTTGCACAAAACTCTAACGTCGCATCACCTGACACAAAGGCCACCTGAAGCCCCTTTACAGATCAGTGTCAATTATTGGACACTCAGCATAAATGAGACAACTAATTGGAATGTCTCTTAACCCATTACTTAATATTTTAGTCCTCAGAAGTATCTTTCAGGTCATCGTTGACTTGAGGTGGTGGTTATTTTGAATCATTGTAGTTTCCACAATTAGGCATGTTAACTATAAATCATGGTATAATATGGACTAGAGCCACGTTCATGTAGACCAGGCTGTGTAGATAGAAGATCCTAATCCTAAACCAATTCATGGCCATTGACACCTTTTTTGATAATTTTCTTCCTCATGTTCAGTCATAAGTTACCATATTTATTGCTTTGTGTTCACAATTTATCACCGTCAGATTCTCAACTCGCAGCCTGTGGCCTACCTGCCAGTCCAGCACATGGGGACAAGGGGACATTTGGCCCTTGAGCCTACTTCGCCATGAACCAAGATCATGACTAATGATCTATCAATGCTGTCTTCCCACTCTGCAACCGCCCCCCCCCCCCCCCCCCCCCCCCCCCATTGGTACCTAGAAACATATCAAACTCTCCTTTGAGCCGACTCAACGACTGAACTTCCACAACCCTTGAGGGTAAAGGATTACAGAGATTCACCACCATCTGACTGAAGAAATTCCTCCTCACCTCAGTCCCTAAATGGCCTATTCCTTACTCCGAGAGCAAACTGTGATAACCAGGAACCCCCTAAGCCACTATACATCCCCGTTGCTAAGGGCTGGTTCACCCTCTTGTTGGAGTCAAGTGGCTCTGATGAATAGCAGTATCATTAGGTCGACGGACAATTCAACCCAACATCGTTGAGCCTGAAGTAGGGAAAACGCTGCTCAGTGACGGAAGCTTCCCTGTGTGAAAAATGTTCTGCCCGTTGTGATAATGACCACCTGGAGCTCTCTCTCCATGCTGTACTCTGACCATTGATAGGATATAAATTTGGCGCGACATATTGGCAATAGGAATGCTGAGCTTGGGGACGGTGGTTAAGCTGGAGAGGGAAATCGCTAAGCATTGGCAAATTTGATCATCACGCAGGAATAGGACTTTGGCTTTAAGGTCACGTAGCCTTATTTGAGAGCCAGCAAAAAATAAGATCAGGAGGAATGGACCCTTAAATCTATTCCGTCATTCAGTTAGATACCTAATTACCTAGATTCAATACCTAATCTGTTCCTCTTTCTCTTGCCCGCTGTCTGTTAGCTGTGCCTCCCACACATTTTCTCTCCCCCACCCCCCTTCTTTCTCCTTCGTTTACTCCAGGTTCTAACCCAGGTGTGTTTTTAGTCTGACAGAAAATGTGGCCACACAAACACCTCCCCCCATCTGAAAAAAATAAATGACAGAAAAAAACCTCTTCATTTGTCCAATTGGGACAACCAGAAAGTTATATCACTTAGTCATATAATTCACAGCTCCAGGGTCCCAGGTTCCATTCCCAGCCTCGGATGACTGTCCGCATGGAGTTTGCACTTCCTCCCCGTCCCTGCGTGGGTTTCCTCCGGGTGCTCCGGTTTCCTCCCACAGTCCAAAGATGTGCGGGTTAAGTGGATTGGCCATGAGAAATTGCCCCTTAGTGTCCAAGATGTGCGGGTTAGGTGGATTGGCCATGAGAAATTGCCCCTTAGTGTCCAAAGATGTTCGGGTTAGGTGGATTGGCCATGAAAAATTGCCCCTTAGTGTCCAAAGATGTGTGGGTTAGGTGGATTGGCCATGAGAAATTGCCCCTTAGTGTCCAAAGATGTGCGGGTTAGGTGGATTGGCCATGAGAAATTGCCCCTTAGTGTCCAAAGATGTGCGGGTTAGGTGGATTGGCCATGAGAAATTGCCCCTTAGTGTCCCAAAGATGTGCGGGTTAGGTGGATTGGCCATGTGCGGGGTTACGGGGAGAGGGCGGAGGTGTGGGCCTAGGTAGAGTGCTCTTTAAGAGGGTCGGTGCTGAATCGATGGGCCGAATGGCGAGACACAACCATGGGGATTCGATGCATTCTATAAATTAATTTTAAGATTAGTAACACACGAGCCTTGTCACAACCTTCAATCTATTTTTTCTTTATTCTTTCCCTGGATGTGGGCGCCTCTGGCCAGGCATGCATTTCTTGCCCATCCCTAATTGATGATCGAGCACAACATCACCATATTTACAAGGAATGAAGGGAATGTAAATTGGGACGTTCATTCGTTATTTGTCACTATATCCTCAGTGGGGATGTTGCCATGATCTTCCCTCTTCCCTGGCTTTCCCCTTGGGAAGTATTGATTCGAGAAGAAAAGAAGCTGTTCAACCACGGGAGGATGGGCGGGTTAAGAGAGGCCTAGCTGAGGGGTCTCTTTCAGAGGGTGGGTGCCGACTCGATGGGCCGAATGTGGTTTTAAGGGAAAGCGTGTGGGCCTTTAGCACAAGGATGCATCGAGGAGGGAGAACTTGTAGAAGGAGAGCTCAAACCATGGGCAGCAAGAGTTCCGTCCAAAAATGAAACGACAACGGTTGTGATTGAAGCAGGAGCACATCTGGAGGCTGGAGGTGAGGGACAAATTGCCTATTAGATGGGAAGCTGAGAGGAACTCATCCCAGTTTGTTGACAGCTTGAAATGTGGAGGAATTTGACCTGAATGCATGAGACCTTAGTGGCAGACTTCATCCACGAAACAAGTCCTTTGGTTCATTTTATCGGTTCCCAGTTGCCACCTCGTTTACTCTGCCATTACGTTCTAACTGCTTACCTTGTAGTTGTGACCTTTACAACGGGATAACACAGATGGAGACAAACAGAAACTGTCATAATGAACACCCAAGTTCATCAAACACAGAGGTGCCCTATATTAAATTAGTCACACAATACATGGTAGAGGTCATGGGCAATTAGGTGCTTAATATGAACCCTTGAATATTACAATATAGGAATAATTAATGAGAGTAAATATTTATGCAGTGAATTCACGAACATTTGCCCTTTTCCCTTCTTGCTCTTCATTCTGTCTTTTGTAATAACCCTGCATCTTTTTGAAGGTTTAATTATCTCCTGTGGTGTCAATAATAGATCACCGAGAGTCAATATTATTCCCGTGAACTCATACACTGCGTCCAGCAATGTGTATGTATATTGTTGGACGGACCCACATGTCCTGTTTCCTGCACTAGTTGTTGAGGACAACTGGGTCGTTATTAAGGGCAAGTTAACTATCACTTTGGCCGCTTTTCCCTTGTTCTGTATTCTACAAAGATTATACCCACTGCTTATGTAATCATAGTTATTAATATTCATACGCATTATCTCCCATTTACCAGAGCTGAATACCATATGCCACTAATTTGCACAGACACTAATTTAAAAATACTTTTGAAGGTTGTTCAACTTTATCTTTCTGTCAATTCATTTTTATCATCATTCTGCTTAAAATTCAGTTCCCAAGGTCATTAATAAACATTGTGAATAGAAGAAGCCTTTGGACAGATCCCTACAGATTTGCTCGTCACCACTGCCCAGCACCAATAATTAGCACTTATAACTCCTCTCTCTCTTTTCTATTGTCAAGCCAATTTTCTATCGAAGTTTCAACTTTTTCCCTTGGTCCCATGGGCATTTACCATGCTGAGAGACTTCAGCGGAGTGCCTTCTGGTTGTCAAGATATGCAATGTCCACCATGTTATCGTCATACCTTCCAAGCTCCCGGTTTTATTCCAGTTACGTTTGTCAGCTTTAACGTCTCTTTAACCCATGTTCACTTACAGTCAGTATCCTGGCTTCTCTCATTAAACCCCTGATGGAGGTGAGGCCCCTGGCTCTGGGAGTGCGGCCAAACCTCCAGTACTTCAACCAAAGGGAAAATGCTGGAAAATCTCAGCAAATCTGGCAGCATCTGTAGGGAGAGAAAAGAGCTAACGTTTCGAGTCCGATGACTCTTTGTCAAAGCTGAAGCATTATTAAAAACTAGGACCCGTGCGGGTACCCATTGCTACACCTTTGATTTGGAGAAAGTGAGATGAGTTAAAGGAGAAGTTGTTGAGAGATAGAATGAGTTCAGCCAGGCGGAGGAGAGTGGTGGTGGATGGGAATTGTCCGGGTCTCTTTTCGGGAAAGAAGCGAAGAGCTCTCAGGCCGTCCTGGTGTGGGATGGAGGTGTAGAGGGATTGCACATCCATGGTGAACAGAATGCGGTTAGGGCCCGTGAATTGGAAGCTGTCAATATGACTCAGTGCATCAGAGGAATCCCGGATGTAGGCGGGGAGGGAATGGACCAGAGGAGTGAGGGTGGAGTCAAGATAAGAGGAAATAAGTTCGGTGGGGCAGGAGCATGCTGACACAATGGGCCTGCCGGGACAGTCTTTTTTGTGGATTTTGGGAAGTAGGTAAAAGCGGGCTGTCCGGGGTTGGGGGACTATGAGGTTGGAAGCTGTAGGGGAAAGGCATCCGGAGGAAATGAGGTCACTAACGGTGTTGAAGATAATGGTTTGATGTTCAGTGGTCTGGTTATGGTCCAGGGGGAGGTAAGAGGAAGTATCGGAGAGTTGGTGCTCAGCTCTCTGCGAGGTAGAGGTCAGTCCGCCAGACGACAACAGCACCCCCTTTTGTCGGCTTTTCTCCAGTACTTCAAGTCAAGTGACCATTCTTCCTTGCTACCCCTGAATCATGCCGACGGGTAGCCCTGTTAAACGGAGAGTAAAGGAGTCCCCCCGCCCCCACCCTACCCCCCAGAATCCAGGCCAATATTTATACCTCAACTAACATCACAAGAACAGGCCGTCCAGTTGTAATCAGTTTGCTGTTGATTGGATCCCACTGAATGAGAATTAGCTGCTGATTTTACGACATGTCAACAAGGCCTATGCTTCAAAAGTACAAACAAAACACCGTGGATGCCGGTAATCCGAACACTTCAAAAGTACTCGATTGGCTGCAAAGCACTTTAGAGCATTCTGAGATCATGACAGGTGCTATATAAATGCAAGTCTTTCTTTTTAATATTAATTCTGGCTGTCGGAGCTCAGGAGCTCATTCACCCAAGGAGGACTGTTGGTGAAAAAGGCACAGGGGACTTGCCATTACCAGACGAGGCCTAGATTACTGGAGCAGGGAGGTCATGTTGGAGTTTGGTGAGGCCGCAGCTGGAGCACTGTGTGCAATTCTGGTCACCACATTATCGGAAGGATGTGATTGCACTGGAGGGGGTGCAGAGGAAATTCACCAGGATGTTGCCTGGGATGGAACATTTAAGTTATGAAAAGAGGTTGGATAGGCCTGGGTTGTTTTCGCTGGAGCAGAGAAAGCTGAGGGGCGACCTGATCGAGGTTCACAAGATTGAGGGGCACGGACAAGGTGGATAGGGAGCAGCTGTTCCCCTTAGTTGAAGGGTCAGTCACAAGGAGACACAAGTTCAAGGTGAGGGGGTAAGAGGTTTAGGGGGGAATGTGAGGAAGAACCATTTTACCCAGAGGGTGGTGATGGTCTGGAATGCACTACCTGGGAGGCTGGTAGAGGTGGGTTGCCTCACATCCTTTAAAAAGGACCTGGATGAGTACTTGGCACGCCCTAACATTCAAGGCTAAGGGCCAATGCTTATAAATGGGATTAGGTAGGCAGATCAGGTGTCTTTCATGCATCAGTGCAGACTCGATGGGCCGAAGGGCCTCTTCTGCTCTGTATTATTCTGTGATTCTATGAATCATATTCTCCCATGATGCAGATACATCGCTGGAGGGCAGCACGGTAGCACAGTGGTTGCCTCCCAGCTCCAGAGTCCCAGGTTCGATTCCCGGCTTGGGCCACTGCCTGTGCGGAGTCTGCACGTTCTCCCCGTGTCTTCGTGGGTTTCCTCCGGGCGCTCCGGTTTCCTCCCACAGTCCAAAGATGTGCAGGTTATGTGGATTGACTATGCTAAATTGCCCTTGGTGTCCAAAAAGGATGGTGGGGTTACTGGATTACGGGGGATAGGGTGCTCTTTCCAAGGACTGGTGCAGACCTGTTGGGCTGAATGGCCTCCTTCTGCACTGTAAATTCTATGATTCTATGATTCCTGAAAATGATCAGAGCTGGGAACCCGAGCTGACCTTTGCTATTTCCCAGTCCAGGATCATCGAAGCCATTATCTGCGCAATTGGGTGAAATCAACTGTCCATGAAGATTGGGGATCGATCAGAGCTCTCTGATCTCAGATGGCTCTGTATCTTATTGTTTGCTGCATGACCCCTACCGTGTCTGTCTTCATTCTTCATATTTGCTTTCTTCACAATGGATTCTATAAGTCTTGTACATTTTCCTGTGAATTATATTGCTTCATGTTAAAGGACAGCTGTGCTTCCTCAGTGCTTTCTCATTGTAAGTCTTTATTGAACCGATGTTAAGATGGCCACCTCTAGGGAGACTGCCTCATGGCATCGTCACATGAATACAACAAGCCAGAAGCGACATGTAGTGGTGTTGCCTTTCAAAACCCAAACAATCCCCTTTTCATGACAAACAAAATAACCAAACATCCCCCTTTTCCTAATGAACAGAAGACATATTTGCAATCTCTTTCATGTGTAACTGTGAGTTACCCAGGTTACCCACCGTACAGCTAATATTCTCATGCACTAACAGCAGTTTGATCTACTCGTCCGTCTCTGCACGTGCATTGCACACGTAGGTCTTTAAATCATGCAGGCCCCGTACTGGCATGCACGCGCGTTGCTATTGCCGGTTTGTTTTGGGTAATGTTCCTTGTCCAGAGTGTGCTGTTCCCATGGCCTTGATAACTTGCTGTTCTGTTGTCGCTTGTGGACTTTTGGGATTAATGGCAGTTCTGTACTCAGTACAGTTGGCGGGGTCCCTTCCTGACCTGCCGATTGCTGTGAAGGAACAGATTCTCTAGCTGTGTGTATATGCCTGCGGCTGCGCCGGTATGTTCGGTCTTTTGACTCCACTGTGTACGCTCAAGGTGACAATTTCTCTACGCATGCCTTAAGTTTCCATGTGGGCTTACTGTTGAGAGAATTGAAGGTTTATACCCTGACTGGTTCTCCAGCTCTTGAGGTGGTTTGGCAATCTTGGCAAACTGAAATTCGATATTTTTAGCCATTTCACCTTAATCTCTTCACTTACTCTGTGACTACCTCTGGTTTCAGTAGCTCTTTTGCTGTTGGAAGAGCTGCTTGTATAGAGCATGACTTTGGTCTTTGGCCTGCACTACTTTCCATGCATTCGGTTGGCGTGTGTCTCCACTTCAGGATCGTTTCGTCCACATCGCTGCTGGATTTGTGAGAATTCTTGACAGTTCCTTTGCCGGTTTTCATTGCCGCCTCAGCCGTCCCATTTGACTGGGAATAGTGTGGAGATGATGTGCAGTGCTGAATTCCCCAATCCTTTGTGAATCCGCCGAATTATTCACTTGTGAACTGAGGGCCATTGTCACTCAGCGCAGTGTGTGGAACCCCGTTACGCTTGAAGTGTGGCCTCAGGCATTCTACATTCGTTGAAGTCAGCTGGTCTAATTCTCGGCTGTCGGCGTTGTCATCGACCGCGACAAGATAATCAGTTCCTGCCAATGTGAAAAGGTCTACTCCCAGTTTCATCCATGATCTGTCTGGGATGTCTGGCATCATCAATGGGGTCTCTAGCTTGTTTAATCTGGTACCCGTTACACACAACACACTGGCCAATGTGGATTTTCATTTCATTGCTTGTGTTTGGTCAGGAGGATCTTGCAACCTCAGGTGTGTTCTTGATGCTGTCTGGCCATCCTTTCATCCTTACTTCTTGCAGCAGTTGGAAAGCTACATCCCATTGGGTATTTTGCTTGATTAGAGCAAGGCATTTGTCTGTCAGATTCAATGCTGCTGCTGGGCTGATGGTTTCCCGATCATGGGCGGGATTCTCCGTAGCCCGACGTCGAAATCGAGAGTGGCGATCGGGCACAGGCCACATGTGGTCCCAGCGGTCGGGAGCCTGGCGTGCCGACTGCAGATAGTGTCCAGGGATTCCATACCCGTCGAGATCCATGCCGCTGGCCAGGGGGCTTCTACGAGGGCTCGGGGAGTGGTTGGAGGGTGGCCAGGAGGTGGGTTGTGGGCGGGTACGCGGTCCAGCACGGCCAGCGCCATGTTTTCCGGCACGACCGGTGCGTGTGGGGGGGGGGTGGAGGCATTCGCGGCTGCAACTTCTCAGCTCTGTGCATGGGCACCCTGGGACCCGGCGATTCTCCCACCATTGTATGCGCCTCCCGCGGGTGTTTCACACGGCACCGGTGTTAGCCCCTCACCGGTACCGGAATGGGTTGAGGGTTTTGTGCCGATTTTCCTGTCGTGAAACACCACGGATCCTCCATTGCCGTCGGCACCTCAGGAACGGAGGGAGAATCCAACCCCATATCTTTATACTAGCAGTCCAAAGATAT
This sequence comes from Scyliorhinus canicula, assembly GCF_902713615.1. Classification (NCBI taxonomy): domain Eukaryota; kingdom Metazoa; phylum Chordata; class Chondrichthyes; order Carcharhiniformes; family Scyliorhinidae; genus Scyliorhinus; species Scyliorhinus canicula. The sequence continues at coordinate 16,223,120 of NC_052168.1, forward strand.
ACAGGTCAGGTGAATTGGTCATGCTAAGTTGCCCCTAAGTGTCCAAAAGTTAGGAGGGTTGCTTAAAGGGGATAGGGATGGGGATTGGACGTAGGTTGGGTGCACTTTCTGAGGGTCGGTGCAGACTCAGTGGGCCGAATGGCCTCCTTCTGCACTGGTGGGGGTTCCATGTCGAGCTGATGCCTCACGTTGAATCTGGAAGATTCCGCGTTCTGTTGCAGCATCCTCACCTTTCTTCATGGAGACCACTCCATGTACACCTGTTTCCCTCGCTTGTCCGTCGTGTCCAGGTGATGGACGGGATTCTCTTTTCCCGCTGGCAGCACATTCCCGACGGCGAGGGGCGGCTCCAATGGGACATCCCATTGACAAGAGGCGGGAAGAGAGAATACCGCCTCCAGTGAAACGCAACTGGGAGAACGGAGAACCCAGCCCAATATCTTGGTAAACAAAGGAACGTTCTTTGCAGACGCTTTGGAGCAGTCGTGGTTTGAGAAAAATGCTTTGAAGTGGCTTGTGGTCAGACTCCACTGTTAACGTTATCCCTCCCAAGGGCTAAAAATATTCACAAACAATAACAATAGTCAAGCGCTCTCTCTTGATGGGAGAGTATCATTTTCCCCATCGAGCCTGAGCCGTCAATTAATAAGATTGTGGCTGATCTGAGTGTAACCTCAAATCTGCACCCTGCCTACCCCCGATGACCTTTCACCCCCTTGCTTACCAAGTATTTATTCGCCTCCACCTTAAAAATATTCACGCACTCTGCTCCCAGAGAATTGCAGAGATTGACGATCCTCACAGAAATAATTTCTCCTCATCTCCATTTTGGCAGCTCCCTATTTTTAAACAAGTGGTCTAGTTCCCACATCCACCCTGTTGCATTCAGATTGTTCCCAGACCCGTCTAGCTGTTGTCACGTTGCAACGTGGCTTCCTCATTGATTCCAGAGTACTCCCACGCTGGCATTGTCGCCACTAGTCATTTGATTTTGGTGACTGTGGCTTGCTCCATTCCACAATTTCACTGCACCTCCTTGGCCATGAGCTTTAATCTTTTATCTTTTACAATTGTCACAAATAGGCTTACATTAATACTGCATTAACACTACTGTGAAAATCCCCTCACCGCCACACTCCGGCGCCTGTTCGGGTACACTGAGGGAGAATTCAGAATGTCCAATTCACCCAACAAGCACGTCTTTCGGGACTTGTGGGAGGAAACCGGAGCGCCCGGAGGAAACCCACGCGGACACGGGGAGAACGTGCAGACTCTGCAGAGTGACCCAAGCCGGGAATCGAACCTGAGACCCCGGAGCTGTGAAGCAACAGTGCTAACCACTGTGCTACCATGCTGCAAAGACTTTGCTAAATAGTTCATGAAGACGACATTTCCTTGCACTGCTTTCCCCATCTGTCCGTCATTGCTTTGGGGTACAGTCAGGCGGAAGATATTTTGTTGTCAGTACATGACCTATGTACTTAACTTCAGGAATCGTCAATTGCAATTTGTTCCTGTTCGGCTTCATCTGGCGAGCTCTCCCTAGCATTCAAATTAAATTTTGATTATGGTCAGCTATGGTTTCTTCCATTGTGTCTCCACATCCATAGACTTGCAGATCATCCATTTTGGCTTCCATGCCAGGGCGATCACTGCTAATCTCATGCTGTCTGCGTTAATACTCTTCTGGAATGTGCAACCACCTGTATCTTCATGTTGTTAGAAAGCTACTGCTTTCATCCAGCTTCACTTGTCAGTCCCCAGCCTTTGCATCTGGGATAAAGAGAACAAAGAACAAAGAAAATTACAGCACAGGAACAGGCCCTTCGGCCCTCCCAGCCTGCGCCGATCCAGATCCTTTATCTAAACCTGTCTCCTATTTTCCAAGGTCTACTTCTCTCTGTTCCCCGCCCATTCATATACCTGTCCAGATGCATCTTAAATGATGCTATCGTGCCCGCCTCTACCACCTCCGCTGGTAAAGCGTTCCAGGCACCCACCACCCTCTGCGTAAAAACTTTCCACGCACATCTCCCTTAAACTTTCCCCCTCTCACCTTGAAATCGTGACCCCTTGTAACTGACACCCCCACTCTTGGAAAAAGCTTGTTGCTATCCACCCTGTCCATACCTCTCATAATTTTGTAGACCTCAATCAGGTCCCCCCTCAACCTCCGTCTTTCCAACGAAAACAATCCTAATCTACTCAACCTTTCTTCATAGCTAGCACCCTCCATTCCAGGCAACATCCTGGTGAACCTCCTCTGCACCCTCTCCAAAGCATCTACATCCTTCTGGTAATGCGGCGACCAGAACTGCACGCAGTATTCCAAATGAGGCCGAACCAAAGTCCTATACAACTGTAACATGACCTGCCAACTCTTGTACTCAATACCCCGTCCGATGAAGGCAAGCATGCTGTATGCCTTCTTGACCACTCTAACCTGCGTTGCCACCTTCAGGGTACAATGGACCTGAACTCCCAGATCTCTCTGCACATCAATTTCCCCCAAGACCCTTCCATTGACCATATAGTCCGCTCTTGAATTTGATCTTCCAAAATGCATCACCTCGCATTTGCCTGGATTGAACTCCATCTGCCATTTCTCTGCCCAACTCTCCAATCTATCTATATTTTGTTGTATTCTCTGACAGTCGTCCTCGCTCGGGATAGCGAAGATCTTTGCCTTTGCAAGTTGTGGCAAAATTCCTTCGCGGGTTGACACGGGGTAGTGAGATCGCTTCAGCGCTTCATTTAGATCCTTTGAGTCTCAGCACGCCCTCATCTTTCCCGGTTGTTTGAGTGCTATTACTGTTGATCCAGCCTGGAAGAGTTAGGGTTAGGGTTAGGTTTACTTCCTCGATTTCCCTTCTTTTCCAGCTTTTCTTCGGCTTGGCTTGATGGCAGCTGGAATGCTCCATGGAAGATGCTAGATGATATTCTCCGGGTAGATTGGACATCCTACTCCTGTAAACACATCTTTGTACGTCTCTAGGGTCTGTTTTGCCATTGATATAACCCACAGGGTGGGGATGATCCACAGTTCATAAGCCTCTGTATAAATAGGGGCAGCCAGGTAGGTTCTGATTAGAGAAGACCCAATAGGGAAATACTGGAGCTGTACATAATAGTTAATGTGTTAAATACATTTTGTTTTCCTGTACAACTCGGTGTAGACTCCTTTTGTTTCCCTTTTACAAAAGCCATCAATAGTTTTGTGCTGTGACACATTGTATGCCTCTGTTGCCATGTTTCTGGTTCCCAAGGCCAAGATTGAGACTTGCTTCAGCCGAAATTAGTGGCCTTTGTGTCCTAGCTATGTTGTGAATCTCTGAATCTTCATTCCTGCCATTCCATTGGGCGCTTGGAGTAATTTTCCCTCTCGGTTTGAGTATTGTGCTGTCATGCAGCCGCAACCTGACTTCGAGGGCTTCGTGGTCAGATCAGCAAGTGGGCAACTTCGCACAAGGCCTGCGAAGGTGTTGCATGACTCACCAGAATCTATCTGACACTCCTTGATGCTTTCCTTCTTCAGTCCATCGTAGAACTAACCTGTTGTATAATGTATAGTTCCTTCATCAGACTCTTCCTCGATAGCATGGTAGCATTCATGGCTAGCACTGTGGCTTCACAACGGCAGGGCCCCAGGTTCGATTCTGCGCTGGGTCACTGTCTGTGTGGGGTCTGCACGTTCTCCCCGTGTCTGTCTGGGTTTCCTCTGGGTGCTCCGGTTTCCTCTCACAGTCCAAAGACGTGCAGGTTAGGTGGATTGACCATGATTAAATTGCCCTAAGTGACCACGAAAGGTTCGGAGGGGTTATCGGTTATGGGGATAGGGTGAAGTGAGGGCTTAAGTGGGTCGGTTGCAGACTCGATGAGCTGAATGGCCTCCTTCTGCACTGTATGTTCTATGCTCTACTGATATTCCCCCAGTGGCCAGCTGTATACACCTTCTTCCAACCAAATACCCCATGTGCAAAGTCAACCTCTTACTTTCAGTTAAAATTTTCCTTTGGATAAGGTCGTCCACACTACTTTCCTTCTGTACTTTGTCTGTGATTATTCTGCTCTTTCGACCTGTAATGCCTGTAACATAATCTCCTGGTCTGCCCTGCCATACGTGTGCTATCGCTGATGTTTTACAACATTTTTACACACGTCTATTGATTGCTTGAGTGGAAATGTCTCCTATTCCTGTAGACCTGTTCTCACTGAAGGGTCTCACATGCCTAAAAATAATCTATCTTTAATCCGACTGCCTTTTAGCTGTCCGAGTCCACATGATTCGGCAAGATGTGATATGAAAGTCACATAGAGATCTATGGTTTCCTTTGCACCTTGAGCTCTCATGTTGAATATATAGCATTCATATGTAACATTCACTCAGGCTACAAAGCGTGCGTTCAAGGCTTTCAAAATCTCTTGTCTGTTTTCTTTGGTCGTAGGGTAGATTTAGAGCGGTATACATTCTTTTCAGTTCCTCGCCAGCAATGTTAGACGTGTGGCTACACTTAGCGGTCCCGGCTTGTTAATGAACTTTGTTGCAATCTCATAATTTTGCCATTGCAAGTGGACAAACTGCCAGTTCTGTCACATATCGCCTTTCAATTCGACAGGAGCTGGAATTGGAAAGTCTGGTGCCATGTTCACTTCCTCTTGTCCATTTCTTGTAGCATATTTTCACCTTTCTGTGTTCTCAGCGTCTTCTCCGCAGCCTTTGCAGGATTCCAAATCATTACTTTACCTCCACTTTCTGACACAATGTTTTGTGTTTAAGGACAGCAGTGTTTCCTCCAGTGCATTTTCATTGCAAGTCTTTATTGAACCGATCTGAAATGGCAGCCTCCATGGCATAGTCACATGACTACGGAAAGCCAGCTGGGACATGTAGCATCCTGCAGTATTGCAAAACCCCAAACAGACATGAAGCTGAAATGACTCACAACTGATGTAGACTTAGATTTGTGTGAGATTTTGCTTTCTCCCCGACTCATATTTTGTGGTGCTTCCCATTTCAAATGGTTTCAGCAAAATGTCCGTGACAATGTAGTGATTGACCTCCATCTGGAATAGGCCGAGGCTGGAATTTGATATTCAAAGCATTGTTTTTTTGGATTGCTCTGATGGAATCCCTGACGATCTGAATCCAGCTCTGCAGAATTTTGAACTAAGGCTCTTCCATATCTTTCTCTTCTATCCTCCTTCCTCTCAGCTTGTGCCTTATATTCTGGTACAAAATACAAAAGGAATTTCCGAATCAAGTTGTTCCCCCCGCATTGTGCCCAAATTCGCCAACAGCTTCACTTGTTGTTTTCAAATCTCCATCCCTTCATTTACCTTCCAAGCCTTCTGAAGTTCCTCTTGCTCCCTTCCACTTGCTTTCAGCCAATAAAGCTTCTGTCTTGAACCTTACTATTCCCAACAGTATAAAGCCCTTCCATCTTACTCTCAAAGGCAGTCTGGTTACCATGGTGATTTTCACTTGCAATGTATTTCCCAATGCGCAGCCTTTAACTCTTCCCTTTGCAATCTAGTGAATTCATATTGTTATATCCGGCCATTATCTCAGTCATCATAGGAAATCTCATTGTATGACGGTTGTATGTAAGTATTATTCAGCTTATAAATTGCAAACTATTTCAGCTTTGTTGCTTAAGATTTGATACCCTTCGCCCTAGGCTCCTGAAACATGTTTTTGAGGAGGAGTCCTGCATTTGCTCCATGCATTTGCTTCATCTTCTCCGAGACCCACTGATTTCCACTCCCACAGCTACAGCTGCTCAGCACTTCCTGTTATTCCTCCTGCCGGTACGATTATAAAACCCGTCTTCTCAGCTTCCTTCTCTCTCTCTCTCTCCCTGGTCCTCTCTCCCACTTTAAGTCCCATTTACAACCTTTCGCACTCGGCCCTTTCTTTTTGTTGCGACATTCTGGGCGCCCTGAGCTTCCAATCGCTAAATCCTCAATGTGTTGGACTCAATTGCTCTCCCACTGTGACTCATTCTAGCTGGACAGCTCAAAATGTGGAGCCTGTCTCCTCCCTCAGCACCCCCCCCCCCCCACCCCCCCTCCACCCCTCCACAATGTCGAGGCTGACAAAAAAACTTATCATAGAATTTACAGTGCAGAAGGAGGCCATTCGGCCCATTGAGTCTGCACCGGCTCTTGGAAAGAGCACCCTACCCGAGGTCAACGCCTCCGCTCTATCCCCATAACCCAGTAACCCTACATTAGCACGTGACTTCCAGTACCAGCCTCGTCCTTTGCGTCCTGGCCGTTCAACGTACATTCCACAGGATCACAGAATTGTTCTGGTGTAGAAAGAGGCTATTCGGCTCGTCGGATCTGCTCCAAATGAGCATTGTGACGTAGCGCCGTACCCCTGCACATCGTTTCTATTCAAATAAGCATCCCACGCCTCGATTGAAACCTGCCTCCCCCACACTTCCAGGCCCCAACCACTCGCTGTGTGAAAATGTTTATTTCGCGTCACATTTGTCTCTTGTGCAAAACATTTTCAATCGGTGCCCCTCTCGTTCTTGATGTCTTTTACAAGGGGGAACTGTTTCTCCACCATCTACCCTGCCTTCATGATTGTGAACATCTCTATCAAATCTCCTCTCAGCCTCCTTCTCTCCGAGGGGAACAGTCCCAACCTCTCCAATCCATCCTCACAACTGAAGTTCCTCATCCCGGGATCCATTCTTGTAAACCTCTTCTGCTCTCTCTCCAATGTGTTCATATCCTTCATATAGCGTGGCGCCCAGAACTGTGCACTCCTCCAGGCAATAACCTTCCTAACTAGTTGTGCAGGAAAGATAACACGGGAGTCAAGATACTCTAAAGTTGGAAAAAAAAAACTTGCATTGATATATCACCTTCCCCATCCTCACGGATAATGAAGTGTATTTGAAGTCCCGTCGCTGAATCATGGCATCAGACAGCACAGAATGAGGCCATGAGGCCCATTGCGGCAGCCAGCTCTTTGAAACAGCTCTCTAATTAGTCACAATCTTCCTGTTTTATTACCATAGGCCCACTAACATTTTCTTTTGAGTATTTATACAATTTCCCTTTGAAAGGTACTGCTGAAGCTCCTCCTATTGCCCGTTCAGGCAGCACTTATCAGGTCATCATAACTTGCTGCATTAGAAAACGTCTCCTCGTTCCGAGTACTTCTGCCAATTATCTTCAATTTGACGTTTCTGCTTACCAACGTACTTTGTATTTACGAAATCAAAACGCTTCGTCGCTGCTATGAAATCTCCCTTATCCTTCTCTGCTCTCAGGAGGCCACAAGCCTGCAGTGTGCCGGAATGTTCTTCACTTGCCTGGACGAGTCTAACAACACTCAAAGAGGCTCGATACCGCCCAGGATGAAGCTGTCCCCCTTGATCGGTAGGCCATGCATCACATTAAACATTCACTCCCTCCACCTGAGGCGCAATCTGGCAGCCGTGTGTACCATCTACAAGATGTACTGCAACAACTCACCAAGGCTCCTTGGGCAGCGGCCTTCCAAACCCCACGGTCTCGACCATCTCGAAGATCAAGGGCAGCAGGCACATGGGAACACCACCAAGTTCCCCTCCAAGCCACCCATCATCCTGACTGGGAAATATATCGTCGGTCCTCCACTGTGGCTGGGTCGAAAATCCTGGAACTCCTTCCCTGCGCCACATGGAACATAGTTTTTCCAGACTCGCTTCATACCATCACCCTTAAGGGTAATGAGGGAATGGCAATAATCCCAGTGATGTCCAGAATCTGTGGACGAATAAAACTAAAAGAACAGCCTCAGCTTCTCGAACCTCTCTGCGTACTTTTGTTAAAAGGAAAGCACCAACGTTAATTTGTGCACAGATAGATTCCACATGGGAAAAAGGTGATCAATAACAGATGGTGCTGTTTGAGGGTTGATTCATTGAATCCCTACAGTGCAGAACAAAGCACAAAGAAAATTACAGCACAGGAACAGGCCCTTCGGCCCTCCCAGCCTGCGCTGATCCAGATCCTTTATCTAAACCTGTCTCCTATTTTCCAAGGTCTACTTCCCTCTGTTCCCGCCCATTCATATACCTGTCTAGATGCTTCTTAAATGATGCTATCGTGCCCGCCTCTACCACCTCCGCTGGTAAAGCGTTCCAGGCACCCACCACCCTCTGCGTAAAAAACTTTCCACGCACATCTCCCTTAAACTTTCCCCCCTCTCACCTTGAAATCGTGACCCCTTGTAACTGACACTCCCACTCTTGGGAAAAGCTTGTTGCTATCCACCTGTCCATGCCTCTCATAATTTGTAGACCTCAATCAGGTCCCCCCTCAACCTCCGTCTTTCCAACGAAAACAATCCTAATCTACTCAACCTTTCTTCATAGCTAGCACCCTCCATACCAGGCAACATCCTGGTGAACCTCCTCTGCACCCTCTCTAAAGCATCCACATCCTTCTGGTAATGTGGCGACCAGAACTGCACGCAGTATTCCAAATGTGGCCGAACCAAAGTCCTATACAACTGTAACATGACCTGCCAACTCTTGTACTCAATACCCCGTCCGATGAAGGAGGCCATTCGGCCCATCGGGTCTGCACCGGCCCTCCGAAAGAGCACTCCACCCAGGTCTACTCTTCTGCCCTTCCCCCACAACCTAACCTGTACATCCCTGGACACTAAGAGGCAATTTATCATGACCCATCCATCTAACCTGCATGTCTTTGGACTGTGGGAGGAAACCCGGAGCACCCGGTGGAAACCCACGCAGACACGGGGAGAACGTGCAGACTCCACACCGACGCCAGTCACCCTGCCGCTGTGAGGCAGCAGTGCTAACCACTGTGCCACCCCGTCGCGAACGTTTGGCCAAGATATTGCGATGACTCATTGCTGCTCTTTGAACAATACCACGGACCACCAACTGGCCTTGGGGAACGGATTCATAATCACTTGATGCATCATTGAGGGCAGCAGGGTAGGATGGTGGTTAGCATAAATGCTTCACAGCTCCAGGGTCCCAGGTTCGATTCCCGGCTGGGTCACTGTCTGTGTGGAGTCTGCACGTCCTCCCCGTGTGTGCGTGGGTTTCCTCCGGGTGCTCCGGTTTCCTCCCACAGTCCAAAGATGTGCGGGTTAGGTGGATTGGCCATGCTAAATTGCCCGTAGTGTAAGGTTAATGGGGGGATTGTTGGGTTACGGGTATAGGGTGGATACGTGGGTTTGAGTAGGGTGATCATGGCTCGGCACAACATTGAGGGCCGAAGGGCCTGTTGTGTGCTGTACTGTTCTATGTTCTAAGTTCTATCAGATTCCGAGACTTTCCCAGATGAATTCTCTGGGAGCCTGTGGCGAAGTAAAGGAAGTTTCATAACAGTAAACGTTACTCCGGCACCGAGGAGAATTCCTGAATTCAGGAGAAAGATCGCAGACTGTGCGTCTTAAAAGCAGACTGCAGCCCCCCTCCCCCCAAAAGACACAATTAGCTATGGATCCATAATTGAAACAGCAGTGCAGTCAATGAAGTTACTGAGATCAGCAGAAGCAAAGTCATAATAAACTTGGCTCAGTTGTGGATGTTGATTAAGCAGCAGAATCCAAACCCTTCAGTCACTCGTGAACTTGCTGGTGTTTTGTTCGCGCGCGGGCTGTGGATCCCTGGGCGGGCTGGTGGCTTTTTCGGCTGAGGAGGCAGCGGCCGAGTAACGGAGCGACGAGCCGCCTTCTCCTGCCGTCATCGGATCGATGGCACGGCATAATTTCATTACCCAGCTCCCCGTGAGGAACTGACCAGCTGGCAAATGAGTGGCTTTGTGCAGGAGACGGCGGGACGCAGAGCTCACTCATCAACCTCCTGCGGGCCCAGCTCGCCACTGGCCACGTCCATCATCAGATTTGGACGCCTTCCACTCAGCCCATCTGCTGATGATGCTGCCCTGTGAGGGACAGAGTGGGAAAACTGGCATGGATCCTTCCAATAGGAGCCCGAAAGCCGGAAACACAATATAACATCTGTGAGGAATCGGGGGAGGGGGGGGGGGGGGGGGGGCTTGCTCTTCCTCTTTCCCCTGACTAACAAATTCCTCCAAAGGGCACAATTCAGTGGCGGCAATAAATTGCTTATTATTTCATATTAATTTTCTGTTAGCTGCGTCGAAAGGCGTGAAATGCGATTGTTTCAGACAAAAACAGCAGCTTATTACTTTTGTGGTTAGCAAGTTTGTTTGTTTACACAGCGCTATGTTGAGTTTGGCACTACAGTTTATATATTGCTAACTTGTGCATCTCCGAGATGGGGCAGAGGTTTAGTTACAAACCCGACTAATAGATTTTATATTACACCTCTCGACTGAGATAGCACTACCTGAGCCAATCCAGCTAGCGTGAAGGAAAAGGACGTTAGTCTCTCTTGCTGTCTGATGACAAAGGTTCTTTTTCTCTGCTTTGCTCTCAGTGACCAGCCACCCTGCGTCTCGAGGAACAGGAGCAAGGCAAGTCAGCCCCTCGAGCTTGTTTCGACAGGCAGTGAAATCATAGAATCATAGAATTTACAGAGCAGAAGGAGACCATTCGACCCATCGGATCTGCACCGGCCCTTATTTAAGCCCACGCCTCCATCCTAACTCCGTAACCCAGTAGCCCCACCTAACCTTTTTGGACACTAAGGGGCAATTTAGCGCGGCCAATCCACCTAACCCGCACATCTTTGGACTGTGGGAGGAAACCGGAGCACCCGGAGGAAACCCACGCACACACGGGGAGGACGTGCAGACTCCGCACAGACAGTGACCCAAGCCGGAATTGAACCCGGGACCCTGGCGCTGTGAGGCAGCCGTGCTAACCACTGCGCCACCGTGCCGCTCAATCATCACTGCCCAATCCCAATCAACTCACTGACAAACGTTTCGAGTGACCCGGGGTGGGGCGGGGGAGGGTTGGGGGGGGGGGGGGGGGAGATAAAAGCGAGTTAAAGGGATATGGGGACCAGGTAGGGAGGTGGACTTGAGACCAGGACGAGATCAGCCATGATCTGGTTGAATGGGGGAGCAAACCCGGAAGGCTGAATTGCCTATCTCTGCTCCTAATTCGTATCTTCCTATCCCCCCCCCCCCCCCCACCCTCCACCCCCCACCCCCACCCACCGCGGCAGGTTCCCCGGCGGCAGGGCGGGCCAGCTCTGGGCAAAAACCGCGGAGACTTTGTCAGGGCCGGTAGATCCCGCCGGTGGGCAATAAACCAACCACCTCTGCCTCCAGACGTGCCTCCGGAAAATCCCACCCCATCCCCTCGAGAAAGAAAAGACTGCTTGTATTGTGCTTTTCACAACCAATCCCAAAGCCCTTTGAAGTGTAGCCGCTGCTGTCAGGTGGGAAAGGAGGCAGCGAGTTTGTGTTCAGGGAAACAGCAAAGGTACACACCACACGGGCTGCAGCGGGTTCAAGAGGGCAGCCCCCCCCCCCCACCCCCCCCCCCACCTTCTCGACGGGCAATTAAGAATGGGCAACAAATGCTGGCCCAGCCAGCGACGCCTCCACCCTGATGTTGATTGAGGGATAAATATTGGCCAGGACGCTGGGCATTACTGTTCTTCTACAAAATAGTGTTGACCCTCTGTTTCAGATGTTCACATTGCCAGTGACCCGCTATTGCAGATAGCAATAGCAGGCAGCACGGTAGCATGGTGGGGCAGCATTGGGGGCAGCACGGTAGCATGGTGGTTAGCATAAATGCTTCACAGCTCCAGGGTCCCAGGTTCGATTCCCGGCTGGGTCACTGTCTGTGCGGAGTCTGCACGTCCTCCCCGTGTGTGCGTGGGTTTCCTCCGGGTGCTCCGGTTTCCTCCCACAGTCCAAAGATGTGCGGGTTAGGTGGATTGGCCATGCTAAATTGCCCGTAGTGTCCTAAAAGGTAAGGTTAGGGAGGGGGAGGGGTTGTTGGGTTACGGGTATAGGGTGGATACGTGGGTTTGAGTGGGGTGATCATGGCTCGGCACAACATCGAGGGCCGAAGGGCCTGTTCTGTGCTGTACTGTTCTATGTTCTATGTTCACTATTGCCAGTGACTTTGTATCAGTAAGACCCAATACATACCTCATGAGCTGGACATATCGTCAAGTAATTAACAAATTAGGGCCCAGGCTGGACCAGGGCCTGTGCAGAACTACATATAATTCTAATAAATTTCATGTAATTGTGTTCAACCAGAACGCTCGTCACTCTCACCATCATGCTTAGCATTAGAGGCAGCTTCCTTGAAGTCCCGACCAAGACCCTGTGGCATCCTTTATGTTTCTAAATTCAGGAGGGTTGGCGTAGTGTTCACAAAGACCACAAAATATCTTTAACTTGAACAAAGCTATAAATTTATTAACACTACTAATTTGGATTCGACATGCAGTCCTAAATCATATTCAGTTGATAATAAACATATCATCTACACCCATCTACTCCTAACCTCTACACTATAACATTAACCATGATCTGCTCTCACTCACACTATCTTTCCTTCAGTCCACTCTCCAGCCTTCGCCTCAACCTCTCACCCATAAGGCTTAGCATCAATGTCTTAGATACTTGTACATCCAGCTCCCTCCAGTGGTTGAGTTAGACATTTCATTAACCCTTGCAGTTCTTACATTTACGATAATACCACAGACCCTCAACAGAAACGGTATCGGCAAGGCCACAGGCGGCCTCACCAATATTTGTGCCCAAGGCATGGAGTGGGGCTCTTGAAACCAGAACCTGGTGATTCAGAGGCGCGTGAGCTACCAAAGAGGTCCAGGACGCCCTTTCTGTGAAAGAGTGTGTGGTGAATGTGATTCACTCTATATATAGTTGTCAATATCACTCCATGTATATATGTTCGTTATCTACCCGTTGTAAGATCAATGCTGTGTATAGTTGCCAATATAACTCCGTGTATATATGTTCACTATCCACCATTGTAAGTGCAGTTGCACTATCCGACCACCAGGGGGAGTCGCTCTGGGAGTACGCGAGAGTTTGTACAGGGCTCCTCCCTTGGCTTCACCCAGGATTCCTCCCCCTGGGACCAATGTATAAAGATCAGTGCCTTAGAGCCAGCCTGCCAGTTCATCTGAAGTTCAACGACGAATAGGCTGGCTCTGTTGTAAGTGTATTAAGCCTCTGTTCAGATCCAACTACACGTGTTCGCTGAATTGATGGTTCCATCAGAGTGCTCCCTAACTTTCCTCCGAAACGGCTTGACTCTGATTTTAAGACTAGGCCCTCTTGTCCTGGATTCCCTCACCAGAGGAAATAGTTTGCCTGCATCGATCGTATTGAATGCCTTAATCTTTTAAAACACCTCATGTTGGCGCTGAGATTGGGAAGTGTTGATATCCAAAGAGATCTGAGTTTTTTTTTTGTTCACAAATCATTGAAAGCTAACATTCAGGTGCAATAAGCAATTAGGAGGTAATGATGTTAACCTTTTACAGGACCGGCAATCTTAATGATTTCATGTCGATTGTCCTTGAAGATGGCAGTCATGTGGTGTCTTGTATTCCAAATTGTTTATTTTGAACAAAATCCAAGGTGGCTGTTCAAAAAAAAAATGAAGGGGGTCTTTCTGCAATTATATAGGGGCCGTAATGAGACCGCACCTGGAGTATTGGGTCCAGCTTTGGGCTCCATATTTAAAGGATCTATTTGACATAGGTGCATGCGATGAAGGTTCACCAGACTGATTCTTGAGATGGCGGGTTTGTCGTATGGGGAAAGACCGAGGAGACCGGGCCTGTATTCGTCCAGTGTTTAGACGGATGAGAGGTGTGATCATTGGAGTGTGCTGAATCCTTTAACAGGGCTTGGCAGGGGAGATACAGGAAGGCTGTTTCCCCTGATTGCGGGTTGGGGGGGGGGGGAGGGGGGGCTGCGGGATCTAGAAGCAGGGGACACAGTCTCGAAATAAGAGTTGGGCCATTTGGGAACCGAGATGAGGAGGAATTTCTTCAGTCGGTGGGGTGGCGACTCTTCGGAACTCTCCACCTCAGAGGGCTCTGCCGACTCGGCCCATTGAGCATGTTCGAAGCAGAGGTCGAGGGATTTCTAAATAACCGATGACGTCAAGGGATACGGGGATTGTGCAGGACAATAACGCGGAGTAAGAAGATCAGCCATGCCCTTGTTAAATGATGGAACACGCTTGAGGGCCGGATGCCCGACGGCTGCTCCTATGGGCCTAGGTCCCGCTTCAATCGTCTAAACTCCAGCGAGGAGAAGCTACATTTCGGAAACCTACCTTCATAATTTACCCCTTTAAGCCCCAGTATCATTCTGGCCTCTCGTTCCTCCTCAAAGATGCTCTTCAAGGCCTCCCCCTCTGACCAAACGTTTGGCCGCCTGTCCTGATCGTTGTGTTCTCACAATGATATCAGTCCTTGGGTTTATGGGCAGCACGGTAGCACAGTGGTTAGCACTGTCACTTCACAGCGCCAGCGTCCCAGATTCGATTCCCTGCTTGGGTCACTGTCTGTGCGGAGTCTGCACGTTCTCCCCGACTTTGCGTGGGTTTCCTCCGGGTGCTCCGGTTCCCTCCGACAAGTCCCGAGAAACGTGCTGTTAGGTGAATTGGACATTCTGAACTCTCCCTCTGTGTACCCGAACTGGCGCCGGAATGTGGCGACGCGGGGATTTTCACAGTAGCTTCATTGCAGTGTTAATATAAGCCTACTTGTGACAAGAATAAAGATTATTTTTAAAATAAGGGGGCAGTCATTTGGGACCAAGATGAGGAGAAATCTCTTTACACAGAGGGTTGTGAATCTTTGTAATTCTCAATCCCAGAGGGCTGTGGAAGCTCAGTCATTGAGTGTGTTTAAAGCAGAGATTGATAGATTTCTGATTAATAATAATGTAGAGGGTTATGGGGGACAGTGGGTGTAAGTGTCTAATCAGCCATGATCGTATTGAATGGCAGAGCAGGCTCGAGGGGCTGAATGGCCTATGCCTGCTCCACTGTTCCTGTCATCAACAGTTTGATAGTGTGCGAGGTGAATGCATCTTTCATGGCTGTAGTTATTCCCTGCACCACGGGTTTATGGGCTCCCATAACAGCCATCAGTCAGCAGGATCCCACTAGACGTCGAGTCGGAATTCAGACCCGGAGCACTGGGAATGTCCACTTGCCTGGGCCATCCACAGCAGGATTGAACCCAAGAGGTGGGAGCGTCACCACAAAGTCAAAGGCTCAAGTTGGCTCCCTCATCGCCTGGAGGTGCGGACTTACCTGGGGCTTCAAACTCCTTTGAACGTTAAAGTCAGAAGTCTCAATGTATTAGGCCGTCCAGTCTGCACCTTCTGATACTGCACTGCATGCCTAAGTGAGGGAGATTAGTGTTTAAAGGAGAGGGTGGGAGAGGTCAACATATCCATCATTGGGTTTAACATAAGTCAGCGAGGATCAAGTACCTTTGCTGCTGGGTTGATGATGAACGAGGATGGTTCTCTAAGGATTCTCAGCCTTCCTGATGATGCATAGCAACGATGTTACTTGGCCAGTGGTGAGAAATTTTAAAAATAAATAAATTTAGATTACCCAATTATTTTTTCCAATTTAGCGTGGCCAATCCACCTACCCTGCATATCTTTGGGTTGTGGGGGCGAAACCCACGCAGACACGGGGAGAATGTGCAAACTCCCCACGGACAGTGACCCAGAGCCGGGATCGAACCTGGGACCTCAGCGCCGTGGGGCAGCTGTGCTAACCACTAGGTCACCGTGCTGCCCAACCAATGGTGAGAAATGACAGGTTACGGGTGACTGTGGAAAACGTGTAGAGTATAGGGGAGGAGAAGGATTAGCAGGGAGGGTTGGCTATAGAACATTTGTCCAAGACTTTGGGCAGGGGGGGCCAGGAAACATAGGAACATCTCAGCAGCAGGAGGAGGCCCATTCGGCCCCTCGAGGCAGCTCCGCCATTCAATAACAACATGGCTGATCTGACTGTGGCTTCAACGCTACACTCCTGCCTCCGCCTCCCTCCCATACCCTTTCTGTTCCTTTTGTGGGTCAAGAATCTATCCACCTCTGCCTTATAAAGATTCAACGACCCTGTCTCTGGGCAAGAGAGGGACGTAGGGCCTGAGAGAAAACATTTATCCTTATCTTTTTTCAAAATAAATTTTTAGAGTACCCAATTTATTTTTTCCAATTAAGGGGCAATTTAGCGTGGCCAATCCACCTGCCCTGCACATCTTTGGGTTGTGGGGGCGAAAGCCACGTAAACACGGGGAGAATGTGCACACGCCACACGGACAGTGACCCAGAGCCGGGATCGAACCTGGGACCTCGGCGCCATGAGGCAACAGTACTAACCGCTTTGCCACCGTGCTGCCCAACTTATCCTTATCTCCGTCTTAAATGGTAGACCTCCATTTTAAACAGCGACCCCCTCGTTTTGGCCAGTCCCAGAAAGGGAAAAAGGGAAATTTTGACGTGTGAGAGGCCGGAGTCCCGGCTGAATGTTTCAGGGCCTTTGGCTAGCTTTGCATGTCGAGCGACACGTCAGGAGGCACCGTGGCATGCTCTGAACCTGCAGAGCCCCGAATCAGTTCCTGCTCGCTGACTGAGGCCTCTTGTGGAGCTCATAATAAGAGGGACGTGGCTGCGAACAGCATTAATGCTCCGAGGTGGCATTTGACTCAAGTGCGTATTATTATTGGGCTGGCTGTCTACGGGATGGAGTGAGTTGAGTGCAGGATTGAAAAGCATCGGCAATTATTTGACGGCTTTGTGTCCTCCGTAAGCAGGCTTTGCTCATGGTTATGTAAACGAGGTGCTCTGTAAGCTTCTATTTATTAGATGTCCATTGAGATGAATCTCTCGGCAGTCAGAGACCCAGAGAAATCCTTAATGGAAGGTAGCAAGCAAAGCGGGAGAGAGAGCCATAAGAAGCCATATTTTAGTAATTGCTCTTTTTCCTTCTCATTCTTTTCTCCCCAAGGTTTGGTGAACTCTGTGGGGGAGGGGGGGTGGCGTTTGGGGATGGGGGCTGGCTACCTTCTCACACCGCAGGCCATTCTGTCTGAATGAGTTGAGATAGTGGGAGCGGGGGGTGGGGAGCGGGTTTATCTTGAGGCGGGGTGGGGGCAGCGGGTTTATCTGATGGGGGGGGAGCGGGTGCGAAACACTGCAACAGAACACGGGCTCCACAGCGGGTGCCATTTGCACAGGAGTGAGTTGCTTTCGCGCACTCTCTCAACTCAAAACTGTTTTGACCCACGGTCACAGCCCTACGGCCAAACTGTGTGACACTGCCGGCCCCAAGCCTTAAGACCATAAGACATAGGAGCAGAATTAGGCCCCTCGGCCCATCGAGTCTGCTCTGCCATTCGATCACGGCTGATATTTTTCTCATCCCCATTCTCCTGCCTTCTCCCCGTAACCCCTGATCCCCTTATTAATCAACAACCTATCCATCTCTGTCTTAAAGGCACTCAGTGATCAGGCCTCCACAGCCTTCTGAAATGAAATGAAATGAAAATCGCTTATTGTCACGAGTAGGCTTCAATGAAGTTACTGTGAAAAGCCCCTAGTCGCCACATTCCGGCTCCTGTCCGGGGAGGTTGGTACGGGAAAGCGTCTGCGGCAAAGCGTTCCACAGATTCACCACCCTCTGGCTGAAGAAATTCTCCTCATCTCAGTTTTAAAGGATCAGTCTGAGATTGTGCACTCTTGTTCCAGTTTTTCCGACAAGTGGAAACACTTAGTCCCCTTGCACTTGCCCTTATCTTCAGCAATGCCACTAATCTGCTCTCTATTGCTGGGGCCGATACCTGATTCCGAGTCAAATCCTTTGATTCTTCCAGTCAATCTGTGGGCCAGCATTTTGTTGCCCAGCCCTAATTGCCCCTTGAGCCAAGGGGCCATGCTGAACCATTTTAGAGGGCATGTGGAGTCACATGTAGCCAGCTCTCCTTCCCTAAAGAGGCATTAATGTAGCAGTGAGTGGCATGGGCAGATTCTCCTACCCATTCCTAGGGTAGGAGAGTCAAGGGCTGGTTTAGCTCACTGGGCTAAATCGCTGGCTTTGAAAGCAGACCATGGCAGGCCAGCAGCACGGTTCGATTCCCGTACCAGCCTCCCCGGACAGGCGCCGGAATGTGGCGACTAGGGGCTTTTCACAGTAACTTCATTGAAGCCTACTTGTGACAATAAGCGATTTTTCATTCAAGTACTCGGGGACATAGGTTTAAAGTGCCCGGAGAAAAGTTAAGAATTGATGTGCGAGGCAAGGTTTTTACGCAGAGGGTGGTAAATATATGGAACACGCTGCCCGGGGAGGGGGTGGGAGCAGGTAAAATGGTGGCATTTAAGGGGCATCTAGACAAATATATGAATGGGGTGGGAATGGAAGGATACGGACTCCTTAAGTGCAGACAGTTTTAGTTTAGGCAGGTACCATGGTCGGCACAGGCTTGGAGGGCCGAAGGGCCTGTTCCTGTGCTGTATTGTTCTTTCTTCAGAGGGGTTTCGAATGACAACTTACAATGGTTTCATGGTCATCGTTAGACTTCTAATTTGAGAATTCTTTTAATAATTGGATTCCAATTTCACCAGTTTTGACAGAGAGTCATCCAGACTCAAAGGGCGCGATTCTCCGAGCCTGCGCCAGGCCGGAGAATCGCTGCAACCGCGCCTCGACGCCGGCGCGCGATTCTCCGAGGTGCGGAGAATCGGCGCCATTTGCGTCGGCGCATTTGACGCGGTGCCGGCCGCGGGCCGGTGGAATGGCGCCCATTCTCTGGCCCGGATGGGCTGAGCGGCCGCGCGGATACGACAGAGTTCTGCCAGCTCCGTTCACCCCTGGTAGCTGCCGGCGGGAACTCTGCGCGAAGGGTCGTGGGGGCGGTCTGTGGGGCAGGGAAAAGCGCTCCTTCACCGGGGGGGGGGGCCCTCAATGGGCTCTGGCCCGTGATCGGGGCCCACTGATCGGCGGGCCGTCCTCTCCCCCCCCCCCCCCCCGGCCCCTGAACCCTGATGCCATGTTGAACCAGGGCCGACGCGCTGAAGAAGTCCCCCGCGCATGCGCGGGTTGGCGCGGTGCCCATTTGGCGCCGGGAAGGGAGGCTGGAGCGGCATGAACCGCTCCAGCGTCGTACTGGCCCCCCGTGGGTGACAGAATCGGTCATCCCCGTGCCCGTTTTGCGCCGTCGTGAAACGCGACGGCGTTCACGATGGCGCAAACACTTTGTCTCCATTTTGGAGAACCGCCCCCAAAATGTCAGCTCCCTTCTCTCTCCACAGATGCTGTCGGACCTGCTGAGATTGTCCAGCATTTTCTCCTTTTGTTTCACTATCAGCTGTGCTGAGCTTCGGACCCAGGTCCCTGGAGCATTCCCCTGGGGTCCCGGGATTACTCGGCTACTAGGCAAGGCCACGATGTCACCAATCTGTGTGCAGAAATTTGCAACATCTCTCCAGCTGACTGAAGATGGTGGCAAAGGCTCATTTTTTGAATTCCTTCATGTGGGAGATCAGATGGGTGGGTAGAGTCCGTGTTTGGGTAGAGTGTACGTGGGCTGTGGATATTAAACGGGCGGGTAGGCCGGAGGACGTGGGCTTAATAGGCTAATTGGCCTTCTCTCGCCCTGTTCTGCCTGATGTTCTGTGTAAAATCCTGAATTTTCCACATTCATTACATTGTGCGATGCCAAAACATTATTCCGCCCTTTCATTTCATTTACCAAGAGCTTCTGACTCATCCCATAATCATGTTTTTTTTCCCTCTGCCGTTTTTTTCAACAAAAAAAAAAGGTGTGTACAAAATTAGATTGCATGAAGCATTCTAGAAATGAAGCAGTGACATTTGGGCAGCCAATTGTAAGCAGAGTTAATTATCTCATTGCTATTTGCGGGATCTTGCTGTGTATGAACCCACTGTCCTACTGGAGCACATGGCAACAGTCCGTGCGCCTTATGCCGTGTCCTATGCTGAGCACTCTACGTTGCCATTCTGATATTGTGACTGTGCTTCCTTATGGAGATTGAATGGGCGGCTCCCAGGGTAACCTATTCCAGATTGTCTATGTGGCAGCACAAAGCATCGAGGCGTCACCTAAGGAAATTCCAAATGTGTAGATTAGCACTGGGTCTAACAGGGTCTAACTGTTATCAATGAGTGAAATATTGTCCATGGATTAAGATTGCACTTAAATGTAAAATATCCTGAACTAGATCACCATCAAATCAAATAATTCCACCTGAGCTCCACACTGAGCCCCTCCACCTGAGCTCCACACTGAGACCACCTGAGCTCCACACTGAGACCCTCCACCTGAGCTCCACACTGAGACCCTCCATCTCAGCTCCACACTGAGACCCTCCACCTGAGCTCAACACTGACCCTCCACCTGAGCTCCACAATGAGACCCACATGAGCTCCACACTGAGACCATCCACCTGAGCTCCACACTGAGAGCCTCCACCTGAGCTCCACACTGAGACCCTCCACCTGAGCTCCACACTGAGACCCTCCACCTCAGCTCCACACTGAGACCCTCCACCTGAGCTCCACACTGAGATCCTCCACCTGAGCTCCACACTGAGACCCTCCACCTGAGCTCCACACTGAGACCCTCCACCTCAGCTCCACACTGAGACCCTCCACCTGAGCTCCACACTGAGATCCTCCACCTGAGCTCCACACTGAGACCCTCCACCTGAGCTCCACACTGAGACCCTCCACCTGAGCTCAACACTGACCCTCCACATGAGCTCCACACTGAGACCATCCACCTGAGCTCCACACTGAGACCCTCCACCTGAGCTCCACACTGAGATCCTCCACCTGAGCTCCACACTGAGACCCTCCACCTGAGCTCCACACTGAGACCCTCCACCTGAGCTCCACACTGAGCCCCTCCACCTGAGCTCCATGCTGAGACCTTCTACCTGATCTCCACACTGAGACCCTCCACCTGAGCTCCACATTGAGGCCCTCCACCTGAGCTCCACACTGAGACCCTCCACCTGCGCTCCACACTGAGACCCTCCACCTGCGCTCCACACTGAGACCCTCCACCTGCGCTCCACACTGAGACCCTCCACCTGCGCTCCACACTGAGACCCTCCGCCTGAGCTCCACACTGAGACCCTCCACCTGAGCTCCACACTGAGACCCTCCACCTGCGCTCCACACTGAGACCCTCCACCTCAGCTCCACACTGAGACCCTCCACCTGAGCTCCACATTGAGGCCCTCCACCTGAGCTCCACACTGAGACCATCCATCTGAGCTCCACACTGAGACCCTCCACCTGAGCTCCATGCTGAGACCTTCTACCTGATCTCCACAGTGAGGCCCTTCACGTGAGCTCCACACTGAGACCCTCCACCTGCGCTCCACACTGAGACCCTCCACCTGCGCTCCACACTGAGACCCTCCGCCTGAGCTCCACACTGAGACCCTCCACCTGAGCTCCACACTGAGACCCTCCACCTCAGCTCCACACTGAGACCCTCCACCTGAGCTCCACATTGAGGCCCTCCACCTGAGCTCCACACTGAGACCCTCCACCTGAGCCCCACATTGAGGCCCTGCTTCGGGGGAAGTGTTTGGAACGGAAATGTCATTTTCTTTTGGTTTTGTGTCTATAAAGCAGGACTGGGAATCTGGAAGTTGAACACATGCCAGGCAATGACCATCACCAATCTGAGAGAATCAAACCATCTCCCCTTGACATTCAATGGCATTAAGATTGCTGAAACCCCTACAGTCAACATCCTGGGGGTTACCATTGATCAGAAACTGAACTGAACTATCCGTATAAATACTGTAGCTACCAGAGCAGGTCAGAGGCTACAGATCCTACGGCGAGTAACTAACGTCCTGACTCCCCAAATCCTGTCCACCATCTGCAAGGCACAAATCAGGAGTATTTTGCCATTTGCCTGGATGAGTGCAGCTCCAACAAAGCTCAAAAGGCTCAACGCCATCCAGGACAAAGCAGCTCACTTGATTGTTCCTCCTTCCACAGACATTCACTCCCTCCACCACCGACGCACAGTGGCAGCCGTGTGTGCCATCTACAAGATGCACTGCAGTGACTTGCCAAGGCTCCTTAGGCAGCACCTTCCAAACCCATGGCCACTACCATCTAGAAGGACAAGAGCAGCAGATACCTGGGAACCCCACCACCTGGAGGTTCCCCTCCAAGTCACTCACCACCCTGACTTAGAAATATATCGGCCGTTCCTTCACTGTTGGTGGGGGAAAATCCTGGAACTCCCTCCCTAACAGCACTGTGGGTGTACCTACACCTCAGGGACTGCAGCGGTTCCAGAAGGCAGCTCACCACCACCTTCTCAAGGGCAACTAGGGATGGGAAATAAATGCCGGCCTAGCCAGCGATGCCCACATCCTGTAAAAATTAATAATATAAAAAAAAATTCGGAATGCTCACTGTTCAGACTTAAATGCTTCCATGGTCAGACATGGCGGAGATTAGGCGCCAGAGTAAAGCTCAACCTTCACTGCCCCACCAAGCACTCACAGGACAGGTACAGTCCTGGCTTCGAAATACCGTGAAGTTATCCTGTCACCTTCTGCCTTACAGCTCTGCCAGTGTTAAATTCCACCCCCACACCGACGTGCAGCTCTCGAGCGTTTGCCCTCTTCCTGGTTGCCAGATGGTTTAATCCATGGGTTAAAATCCAACATCAGATGCCATCTGTGTAAGGGGGACGTTGGTAGCTGAAAGCTTTGGGGATTTGATGACTGAGAATGAATGATTTAGCTGAGCGGCTACGTGATGAGGTGCGTTGCGTTTGTAGACGTACCCACCTGGTATTTCAATAAAGGTTCCAGACATATCATTCAGAAATCTACCTCTCTCCTCGTCATTTGTGCCCCGGTGTAGCCTGGCAAACGTTCTGCCTGTAATTCGGCGGGGGGGGGGGGGGCATTTGCTAGTTTATGTGTGCAGACTGCAGCATGTGCCTTCTCAAACTCGCCAAGATGCCTGCTGTGGCCCAGTTGGTCGCACCATTCAGTCAGTTGTGCTTTAAGGCCCGTGGTTGAGCCGTGCAGTACAAAGAAACAAGTAGCAGGAGTAGGCCATTCAGCCCCTCAAGCCCGTTCTGCTATTTAATAAGATTTCAAAAAATTCTTAAATGGGATATGGGCATCGCTGGCTGGGACAACATTGTTGTCCACCCCTTTTTAAAACAATTTTTAAAATTTAGAGCACCCAATTAGGGGGCAGTTTAGCGTGGCCAATCCACCTACCCTGCACATCTTTGGCAGACGCGGGGAGAATAGGCAAACTCCACACGGACAGTGACCCGGGGTCGGGATCGAACCCGGGACCTCAGCGCTGTAGGCAGCAGTGCTAACCACTGCGCTACCGTGCCGTCCCTTTTTGCCCATCCCTAATTGCTTTTTAACTGAGAGACTTGCTGGGCTATTTCAGAAGGAATTTAAGAGCCAACCACATTGCTGTGGATCTGGAGTCACATGTAGGCCAGACCGGGTAAGGACGGCAGATTTCCTTCACTCAAGGGACATTAGTGAACCAGATGGGTTCTTATGCCAATTGCCAATGGTTTCATGGTCATCATTAGTCTTTTGATTTTTAAAAAATTTAATTCATATTTCACCAAATGCCACGATGGGATTTGAACCAGTATCCCCCCAGAGCGTTAAGCTGGGTCTCTGGTCCAGCAAAAATACCACTGCGCCAACACCTCTCCAGATCATGGCTGATCTGATAACGACCACAAATCTGCAACCCTTCTCTCCGTGATAACCTTTCACCCCTTTTGCTTCCCAAGAATCTATCCGGCTCTGCCTTAAAAATATTCTTCCACCCCCTTTTGAGGAAGAGAGTTCCAAAGACTCTCGACCCTCTGAGAGAATTGTTTTTACCTCATCTCCATTTTAAATGGGCGAACCCTTATTATCGATCAGTGACCCACAAGTTCTTGATTCTCCTCCGGGGGGGGGGGGGGGAACCATCCTCCCCACGTCCACCATGTCAACACTCCTCAGGATCTTGCGTGTCTCAATCAAATTGCCTCTTACTCTTCTAACCTCCAGCAGATAGGAGCCCAGCATCTCCAACCTTTCCTCATCGGACATTCCACCCGTTTCAGGCATTAGTTTGGTCAACTTTCTCTGAGGCACTGCTGCCATCTTTCAGAATGAGGCATTAAGCCCAGACTCTGTTTGAGATTCAGTTAGATGTAAAAGATCTCACAGCAAGGGATGTTCTTCCACTGGGGGGCTGCCCTATAATTATCCCTCAACTAACTTTGCAAGAACGTTGGCCATTCACACATTGCAAAGCCTTGCTGCGTGCAAAACCTTCCCACAATGATGAGTACATTCCAAAGTCATTCAGTGGCTGTGAAGCACGTTGGGCTATCCTGTGGTCATGATAGGTGCTACATAAATGCAAGTCTTTCTTTTCTTTCAACCTGCTCAAAGGCTAGACTTCAAAGTCCCGCTCATTGAGCTTCCCGTAAATATATTACAAGCGTTGTCATTATAAAAGTAAAGTTGCCATAATCCCAGATGACCATAGGCTGCTTTCCCCTTTGAGGGCAAGAGCTGACTGGTGGTGATTAAACCTGAGGGTTGCCACGCCTCAGGCGAGGGGCAGAAGGCGGGAATTGGACCCACGCTGCTGGCCTCGCTCCACATCATGGACCACCCATCGAGCTAAACCAGCTGTCTTTATATCTACACTGGGACACTCTTGGGCGGCTTCTGTATTATATCTCAGTAAGGTTCAAGTAAGAATCTCGTCATTTGCAACATAATTATTTGATAATCATTGTGGGCGACACGGTGGCACAGTGGTCAGCACTGCTGCCTCACAGCACAGGGACCTGGGTTCGATTCTGGCCTCGAGTGACTGTCTGGAATTTGCACGTCCTCCTCGTGTTTCCTCCGGGTGCTCCGGTTTCCTCCCACCGTCCAAAGACGGGCCAGTTAGGTGGCTTGGCCGTGCTAAATTGCCCCTCGGTGTCCCAAAGGATACATGAGATTGTGGTGCGAGTGGGCCTAGGACTGGTGCTCTTTCGGAGAGTCGGTGCAGACTTGATGGGCCGAATGGCCTCCTTCATGAATCCAACATTACTTGCCCATCCCTAACCACCCTCAAGATGATGAGGTTGAGCCATTGCTTTTCAATCATCTTCATCAACGTCACCCTGCAATGAAGTTACTGTGAAAATCCCCTTGAATACAAGTGAGTGTCTCGCTCAGCCATTTCCGAGGGAAGGTCAAGGGTCAACCACATCGTCACATGTAGGCCAGACCAGGCAAGGACGGCAGATTTTCTTCGCTAAAGGACAATAAGTGAACCAGCTAGGCTTTGACAACAATCTGCTTGTCTGACAATCACAATTGCTGCTTCGAGCTTTTAATTCCACGCCTTATTTAATTAACTGGGTTCAAACTGCCTGGCTGCCCTGGTGGGATTTGAACCCATGTCCCTCAGATCATTAGCCTGGGCCTTCGGATTGCTAGTCTGGTAACGTAACCACCATGCTACCAAATCCCCAAGATTACTATTCCACTCACACACTCCATTTAGTGCTGAGGTTAACTGAAAACCTGCAGCTACATTGCTTACATTGTACAAGGAACATTCAATGTTTTATATTAAACTAAAAATCAGTCATAAATACACCCTTAATAATTGATGCGGTAATCACTCTTAGCAATATGGCCTGGAAGCAAAGAGGAAACGTTGATTAAAATAGTGATGGGTTTGTTGCAACGTGATTAAAAATAGAATTTCTTGGAGAGAATTTAAATGGGGAGGTTTGACTCGGCATTGGGAGTTGCTGCAGGAATATCTCATGGTAGCGAGATCCTCCTCGAGGAATTGTGCTCCCTCCTAACTGCCCTAAGGCGACTCCTCACTGACGTACGGTTCTGCGGGTGTTCTTCGTATGTGAACGTCGAAGGGCTG
This sequence comes from Scyliorhinus canicula, assembly GCF_902713615.1. Classification (NCBI taxonomy): domain Eukaryota; kingdom Metazoa; phylum Chordata; class Chondrichthyes; order Carcharhiniformes; family Scyliorhinidae; genus Scyliorhinus; species Scyliorhinus canicula. The sequence continues at coordinate 16,249,059 of NC_052168.1, forward strand.
TTCAACAGCGGAGGCGTCACGCCCAGATGCGATCTCACCTTCAGTTGGCCAGGAAGGGATGGGAATTCCCCCGCCACCACCCCCACCATTTTGCACTTCCCCCGACCGCTCCCTGCCAACCCACCCTGCCCAGCTCCTCCCCCAGTGCCAACACCACACTTGCAGCCTGGTGCGCACATCACCAAGTTGCTGTACTGAGAACAGAAGAGGCTGGTGTGTCGCGTCTTCACCCGTTTCCTTGTGGGAACCTGTGGAGCACGAGCTTCCCAGATAGGGGGCGGAGACCAGCTGACGGGGGCTCGTTATGAACTAAACTAAAAACTGGGCCAAAGCGGCACTGGTGCGGTTAGCTCTCCCGGCAAGGACTGTACTGGGAGTGAGAAGCTGCCTTGAGCAGAACTTTGTAAACAGTTAAATAAAAACTATGTTCATTTACAACCAGCAACCAGTAACTTAGTTACTGAAGAAGGTGTCCACCCTTTCGGAGTGTAGTGCAGCAACTAAAGGTGGCAGGAAAGAGGAAGGGGTGGGGGTACATCCTTTGGGGCACCATAGTGCCGATCGGGTCACACCCTCACCCCCCAAGAAAATTTCTCCTCTCCTCCTTTGTCCCCCCCCCCTCTCCCCCCCTCTGTAACCCAATACCCCCCTCATGTCTGGGTTCTCCCAGTTGTTCCCACCTCCCCACCACCAAATTCTCTGCACTTATCCGGAGTCTGGTGTCCATTCGCTCTTCTATCCGGGACTCCGTATAGTCCCGTCAGTGACCACTACTACCTGCGGGAGCTGCCGGGAACAACCCGATTAGCCGGGAGCTCTCTCGGCACGACCTCCCCGCCTGATGGGAATGGAACACCCCCTTTCAGCCGATTAAGGCCGCCCCCTCGTGTGCTATCGCTGCGGAGCAGTTGGATTTCTGGTTGGTGAGGTGCCGACAGACTGTGATAACCTAAGTAAAATCCCACCTCAGTGAATATTCTGTTCTCAGAGGGACCAAGTCAGAGTTAGTGGCCGATTGGCGAAGGTGACCCTCATATGGTTTTCACTATATTATGATATAATCAGATTATTTTTGTCACTCAGCTTTCTACCTATTAGAGAACCATTACAGTGCAGAAGGAGGCCATTCGGCCCATCGAGTCTGCACCGAGCCTCTGAAAGAGCACCCTACCTATAGGCCCACTCCCCTGACATGTACTACATGGTATTCCCACCACAGAAACAGGCCATTCGGCCCAACAAGTACAGACATCTCCTGGGACAAAGAACAAAGAACATTACAGCACAGGAACAGGCCCTTCGGCCTTCCCAGCCTGCGCCGATCCAGACCCTTTATCTAAACCTGTCTCCTATTTTCCAAGGTCTATTTCCCTCTGTTCCCGCCCATTCATATACCTCTCTAGATGCCTCTTAAATGATGCTATCGTGCCCGCCTCTGCTGGTAAAGCATTCCAGGCACCCACCACCCTCTGCGTAAAAAACTTTCCACGCACATCTCCCTTAAACTTTCCCCCTCTCACCTTGAAATCGTGACCCCTTGTAACTGACACCATCACTCTTGGGAAAAGCTTGTTGCTATCTACCCTGTCCATACCTCTCATAATATTGTAGACCTCAATCAGGTCCCCCCTCAACCTCCGTCTTTCCAACGAAAACAATCCTAATCTACTCAACCTTTTTTCATAGCTAGCACCCTCCATACCAGGCAACATCCTGGTGAACCTCCTCTGCAAGCTCTCTAAAGCATCCACATCCTTCTGGTAATGTGGCGACCAGAACTGCACGCAGTATTCCAAATGTGGCCGAACCAAAGTCCTATACAACTGTAACATGACATGCCAACTCTTGTACTCAATACCCCGTCCGATGAAGGCAAGCATGCTGTATGCCTTCTTGACCACTCTATCAACCTGCATTGCCACCTTCAGGGTACAATGGACCTGAACTCCCAGATCTCTTTGTACATCAATTTTCCCCAAGACCCTTCCATTGACCATATAGTCCGCTCTTGAATTTGACCTTCCAAAATGCATCACCTCGCATTTGCCTGGATTGAACTCCATCTGCCATTTCTCTGCCCAACTCTCCAATCTATCTATATTTTGTTGTATTCTCTGACAGTCCTCCTCGCTATCTGCAACTCCACCAATCTTAGTATCATCTGCAAACTTGCTAATCAGACCACCTATACCTTCCTCCAGGTCATTTATGTAGATCACAAACAGCAGTGGTCCGAGCACGGATCCCTGTGGAACACCACTAGTCACCCTTCTCCATTTTGAGACACTCCCTTCCACCACTGCTCTCTGTCTCCTGTTCCCCAGCCAGTTCTTTATCCATCTAGCTAGTACACCGTGAACCCCATACGACTTCACTTTTTCCATCAACCTGCCATGGGAAACCTTATCAAACACCTTACTAAAGTCCATGTATATGACATCTACAGCCCTTCCCTCATCAATTAACTTTGTCACTTCCTCAAAGAATTCTATTAGGTTTGTAAGACATGACCTTCCCTGCACAAAACCATGCTGGTCATTCCTCAGTCTCCTATTTTTTGAGAGCCCAGCGGTATCAAAGCAGAAAATCTCTTTTTTTCCCCTTGGCACCATCCTCTGTGCCTCTCCATCCCTTTTGCAATATGAAGACCAGGAGGGTTCCTAGTGCAGGAGGGTTCCAGCACTGTTAGGTTCCGCCTAACCAAGGTTCAGTACAGAATTCTCTGCTTTCCAATTCTAATGTTCGAAAGAAAAATAAACGCCTGTGTTTTATCCATTTTTTTCCATGGCCTGTCGCCCATTTTAGTGATTTGTGTCTCTATAACCGGAGACTTTTCTGCCTCGCCTCCCTCTTTGACAGTTATTTTCCCAGGAGGATAAGGCCTCGTTATTTCTCCTACCAAAATGAGCTGCCTCGCATTTACCTATGTGGGAGCCCCATTTTAACCTGTTTTTGGTGCTTGGGGTTGCTTGGCGATGTCATCGGGAGTTCACAGCTGAAGAAGGACCCCACCTCTGGACGGGTGTCCTTCTTTGCCTGGTCTAGTCGAATTGGATAATATTTGGTATAGTTTCTCCTTGCGGCTCAGTAGCTAAGGCTGTCTGAATGCCTGGTGGCTGTCGGACGAAATGGGGTTAAAATTGCCCCAGTGAAATCCAGTTTCCGAAACCAAGCTATTGAGAAACCCATTTGGTGAATCCTTCAGCAGAGGCAGCTGAAGTTAATGAACGCAGCCCCGACTGGGAATAGAACCTTGGGCCTGCTTGCTTTGGTCATACAAATCATAGCATCCCTACAGTGGAGAATAAGGCCCAGCGGCCTATCGAGTCAGCACCGACCCTCTGAAAGAGCACCCCACCCAACCTGCACATCTCTGGATAATGAGGAGCAATTTAGCACGGCCAATCCACCTAAGGTGCACACCTTTGGACTGTGGGAGGAAACCGGTGCACCCGGAGGAAACCCACGCAGACACGAGGAGAACGTGCAAACTCCACACAGACAGTCACCCAAGGCCGGAATTGAACCCGGGTCCCTGGCGCTGTGAGGCGCCACCCAATGCAACTCCTCCAAGGCCTTGTTGGCTTCCAGTCAGTTTGGTGCAGTGTAAATGTGTATAGCGTCTTGCTTGCAGCACGGCCAAGCACAGATCCAAATCTGTGATGACCTTGGCCAAAAGAAATCCCGACCGGTTTGAGTTCCTCTCATCTGAGGATGACTATGAATTGTTTTTGTGGTGAAGGTCGGGGAACAATGATAAAGGTTGGCTCCCTTCCATGTTCCAGTGAGATACTTTGAAGGCTGTTTAAATGCCTCTTTGCTCTTGAACCTAACACAGCTATCAAGTCATTGAACCGACTCTGAGTCATGTTTCGTTCAGCAGGCTGCAATTGTTTTACTGCAGGAAACCTCGGGTTATAAGTGCTAGCAACTGGTAGCGGTACCTCCTTGCTTGCCAGATTTGTCTTTGTATTTTTTTTTGACGGCATAGACTGCTCCCATCTGCTCCGAGACACCAATAATTTCTCAAGGGATCAGCACGTGATGTTGCACAATGCTCAGGTTAGACAGCATTTGCATTCACTTCCTGGACACTGCATCTCAGGAAGCAGATTGGCCGAGGAGAGGGTGCCACACAGATTCACAGAATCGTGTCGCAGCCCCGCTTGGTTGGCACCCTACCCGCCAGCTTCATCACTCGTTCCCTACACCCCACCGACGCACAGTGGCAGCCGTGTGGACCATCTGCAAGACCCACGGCAGCAACTCGCCAAGGCTTCCTTGGCGCCACGGCGGCACAGTGGTTAGCACTGCTGCCTCACAGCGCCAGGGACACGGGTGCGATTCCGGCCTCGGGTGACTGTCTGTGCGGAGTTTGCACGTTCTCCCCGTGTGTGCGTGGGTTTCCTCCGGCTGCTCCGGTTTCCTCCCACCGTCCAAAGATGTGCGGGTTAGGTGGATTGGTCGTGCTAAAATTGTCCCTTTGTGTCCAAAGGTTAGGTGGAGTTATGGGGATAGGGTGGGGGAGTGGGCCTAGGTACGGTGCTCTTTCAGAGTCAGTGTAGACGCGATGGGCCGAATGGCCTCCTTCTGCATTGTAGGGATTCTATGATTACAAACCTGCGATCTCTACCAATTAGAAGGACAAGGGCAGCAGATCACAGAATCACAAAATTGTGCAGAAGGAGGCCATTCGGCCCATCATGTACCGGATCCCCGGGGAAACGAGGGAATCGCACCCCGCCCTCCCGGAGCCGGCTTCCCCATTCTCCGGCGCCGATTCTCAGGCGCCCGCGGGATTCCAGCCGCGCCGGTCCCCCCCCCCCCCGGCGATTCTCCGGGCCCTGATGGCCCGAGTAGCCGACGAGTTTGGCCGAGTCCCGCCGACGTGGGTTACTCAGGTCCCACACGGCGGGACCTGGAAGGTGAGTCTGCGGGGGCCGTCCTGAGGGGGGGGGGGATCCGACTCCGGGGGGGGGGGGGGGGCCACAATCGGGGCCTACCGATCGGCGGGCGGGCTGGTTCTGTGGGGGCCTATTGTACTCCGTGCCGGTCCCCTGTTGGGCTCTGTCATATTGCCCGGGGGCCAGGAGAAGGGAACCCACGCGCATGCGCAGAAATACGCGGGCCGTATGAAAATGAAAAATGAAAATCGCTTATTGTCACGAGTGGGCTTCAATGAAGTTACTGTGAAAAGCCCCTAGTCGCCACATTCCGGCGCCTGTCCGGGGGGAGGCTGATACGGGAATCGAACCGTGCTGCTGGCCTGCCTTGGTCTGCTTTAAAAGCCAGCGATTTAGCCAAGTGAGCGAAACCAGCCCCTGTGGCCTGTTTGGCAATAGGAGGCCGCAGGCAGCCTTCAGACGCTCAACATGGCACCTCGATCCCTGTGGGAGGTGGCTCTCGAGAGCAGCCGGCCAATCAAAGTGGCTGGCAGCACCTGACGTCCCAGCAGCGTCAGAACTCAGAGGTTTCGAATTGATCTAGCCTCACCCAGACTTAATGAGGAAAGTGAGGGAGTTTCAGATTTCCAAACACTTCTATTTGCTCGCTGGCGCCACCCTATTGATGGTCAGGTGCTATCTTTTCATTGTTCCCTTATTCTGGATGCCCACACCACCCGAGGAAATAGACTCCATGGGCAGAGGCATCGGGCAACCAATCTACATATTTTAGGCCCTCATTGTTCAGATGGCAGAGGGGCCCTCCCTACAACCCCCAATCCTAACTCCTTCCTCAGACTAACAGAGGCAGCCTCCTTGCAGCAGTACACGGCTTGTTGACCAAAAGCCGTCCACAGAAGCTACCCCTAGAGGGGTTTCCCCTCCGATCGGGGTCTTGTCTGCTTGGCTCATCGAAAAATATGATCGCCCCCTCCGGAGGCGCCCCCGTGATTCTCCCCCTGCCTCGGCAGCGCCCATCCCTCTCTCGGAGGAAGTGCCGGGAATCTCTTGAGCAGCAGGCCCTGAGATTGAGCCAACAACATGGGCAGCTGAAGGGTGCGACTTGCAGGCCGCCTGCTAGGAAAATAACACCCCCCCTCATCCGACTCTCTGCGAGTGCAGGCCCAGCAACCCCCGACCTGTTCACTGGAACGTCTTGCCCTTTGCATCTACCCCATCAGATCCTTCAATCAGCTTCATCCACCTCAATCGGAGAGCCCTTTAATCTTCGACACTCAGGAATAGACGCCCAGTCTACGCAAACAGTCTTCAGAATTTAACCTTTTCAGCGCCTGTATATATTTTCTATTCCTTCACGGAATGTGGACTTATTGCCCATCCCTAACTGTCCCTTGGGAAGGTGGTGGTGAGCTGCCTTCTTGAACCCGCTGCAGTCCACGTGGTGTAGGTACACCCACCGCGCTGTTAGGGAGGGAGTTCCTGGAGTCGGACCCGGCGACAGTGAAGGAACGGCCGATAAATTTCCAAGTGGGGATGGTGAGGGGCTCCGTTGGAAACTTGCAAGAGCTGGTGTTCCCATGTACCGGTGGATAAGAAAAAGCTGTTCCCACTCCTAAAAGGATCGAGGACGAGAGAGAGGCGCAGATTTGAAGCGATTTGCAAAAGAAGAAAATGTGATGTGAGAGAAAACGTTCAGGCACAGCGAGAGTGGTTGGGGTCTGGAATGCGCTGCCTGGAAGTGTGGGGGAGGCAGGTTCGATCGAGGCCTTCGAGAGGGGGTTCGATGATTACTTGAATAGAAACAACGTGCAGGGGTTACGGGGAAAAGGCAGGGGAACGGAACTAAGTCATGATGCTCATTTGGCGAACTGGTGCAGACATGATGGGGCGGGATTCTCTAATGATGGGGCTATGTCCCCACGCCAGCGTGAAAAGCGGCGCCAACCACTCCGGCGGCAATGGTCCCCAAAATTGAGGAATTCTCCCCTTCCCAGGGGGCTAGGTTGGCGCCGGAGTGGTACCCGCAGCTCCAGCCGGCAGGGATCGGCCCGCGCGAGTTCGCACATGCGCGGAATGGTCGGCGTAATTCTACGCATGCATGCTACGGCTGATTTAGCCTAAATTGAAGCCTACTCGTGACAATAAGCGATTTTCATTTCATTTCACACACCTTCAGGCAAGAGGAATGGCCACCAGCGTACTCTCAGAAACATAGGGCAGCACGGTAGCATTGTGGATAGCACAATCGCTTCACAGCTCCAGGGTCCCAGGTTCGATTCCCGGCTTGGGTCACTGTCTGTGCGGAGTCTGCACGTTCTCCCCGTGTGTGCGTGGGTTTCCTCCGGGTGCTCCGGTTTCCTCCCACAGTCCAAAGACGTGCAGGTTAGGTGGATTGGCCATGATAAATTACCCTTAGTGTCCAAAATTGCCCTTAGTGTTGGGTGGGGTTACTGGGTTATGGGGATAGGGTGGAGGTGTGGGCTTGGGTAGGGTGCTCTTTCCAAGAGCCGGTGCAGACGCGATGGGCCGAATGGCCTCCTTCTGCACTGTAAATTCAATGATGCTATATAGATGAGGTTATTGATAAACTAAATGTTCCCATGTGCCTGATCTAAACAAGTGAATCCACAACATGTTTGTACAATCCCTTATGAGTGATTGGTGCCTTTATATCATTATTAAAAAATGACTGAGTGCTAAGTTTGCCCTTGTTGAGTGTCGTTTAGATCTTTGAGCCATTCAAGAGTTAAGCTGTGGTGAATGCTCGCTTCACTTGCACAGGGCAGTGAGACCTTAGACGATCTTCTCCTTAACTCAACTGCCCATCGCTCACATTGACTGGTAATTATTTATGTGGAAACAACACAACAAAAAAACACCTAATCAAGTTAAACCCTCCATCTGAGATAGCATGTTTGCATCAATCCTTACGTGAGAATGTGAGAGATTTTGCAGGTAGGGAGGGGGCGAGGTCATGGAGAGGTTTGAACTCCAAGGTGGAGATTTTAAAATGAAGGTTTTACTGGACGGAGAGCTAATATGGGGCAGTGGTGATCAGGAGTTATGATGACAGGTCAGTTTCGGATGGGCAGCCTCATTCAGTCTCAGACAACGGTTAGGAAGAGGTGTGGAGTTGGTGGTTAGAGGACAGAGCTTGGGCCTGGGACTGAAGACACTGTCCAACATTTTCCCCACCAGAGATTGGCTCCATCCAGGAAATGTCAGACTCATCAAAGCTCTCCAGGAAGTGTCAAAGTTGTTAAAGCTGTCAGATGTGTCCAGGAAGTGTCAAAGCTGTCAAGAAACTGTCCAAGGATACGAGGTTTGTTGACATGGGGGGGGGGGGGACAAAGAGAAAGAGTGATGGGTGGGGACCATGGGTTGTCTTAGAGGGTCACAGGGATGGATGGGTTGGCATAGATGGGGCATAGGAAGTGTGCGGGGAGAGTTGAGGGCTGGAGGGAAAATGTGGTTTCATTTTTTATTTGAACATGGTGATAGGGCACAGAAGCAGGCCTTGCTCCTGGCCCACCTTTCCACCCAGCAGCCTGTGCGTTTGTTCCAGCATTGCCCACCCTGACCCGACATTTCAGCCCCCCTCCCAATCAAAATTCCAACCTGCGTGCAACCATTTCATAGAATCATAGAATTTACAGTACAGAAGGAGGCCATTCGGCCCATCCAGTCTGCACTGGCTCTTGGAAAGAGCACCCCACTTAAGCCCACACTTCCAACCCATCCCCGCAACCCAGTAACCCTACCTAATCATAGAATTTACAGTACAGAAGGAGGCCGTTCAGCCCATCGAGTCTGCGCTCACCTTCCAAAAAATCTCCCCATCTAGGCCCTACCCCATACCTAACCTGCACATCCCTGGACATTAAGGGGCAATTTTAGCACGGCCAATCCACCTAACCTGTGCATCTTTAGACTGTGGGAGGAAACCGGAGCACCCGGAGGAAACCTACGCAGACACGGGGAGAACGCGCAGACTCCGCACAGACAGTCACCCGAGGTCGGAATCGAACCCGGGACCCGAGAGGCAGCTTGCAGGCTTTTCGGAAGGAAAGCAATCTTCAGTGCAGTCAGGCTCAGTAGGAATCTGTGGGAGTTTTCAGTACTCTGGGACTGCCAGAAGTGCTGGGGGAGTAGCTGCAGTTCGACTAATCCACATGTGGGGGACTCCAGACGAACGGAGGAAACAGGAGCAGAAGTAGGCCACTCGGCCCCCTCAAACCTGCCCCGCCGTTCAATAAGGTCATGGTTGATCTGTGTGTGCTGAGTTCCACATTCTCCACCTCACCCCCTCCCCCATCCCCGATAACCTTTGATTCCCTTTCCAAACAAGAACCTCCTTGAAAATATTCCCTGAATATTTGTCCACCCCCCCACCCCCCCCAATTGCCCTCCTCCACTGGCTTCTGAGGCGGAGAGTTCCAAATTCACACAGCGCTCTGAAGAAAAAAATCTCTTCATCACTGGCCTACAAGGGCGACCCCCTAATTTTAAAACAGAGGCCCCGAGTTCTGGACTCCCCCACAAGAGGGAACGTCCTTTCCACGCCCATCTTGTCAGGACCCTTTAGGCAGCCAGCGCAATGCCCGCCAACCTGATACCTGGAATGAGCAGGTTGTCTTCTGAGGGTAGCTTGGGAGAGGCTGGGATTGGGATTGTTTGCACTGGAGTTCAGAAGAGTGAGTGAGGGGATGATTTGATAGAAGTTCATAAGACCCTGAATGGTATCAAGTGTGACAGCACCAGTATTCTTATTCCCCCGTTTTCCAGCTTTGTTTTCCTTCTGGGAAGTTAATCATTTTGAATCATTGGCCAGAATTCCGGGCCGTCGGCTGGTGACGGGGTTCTCTGGTTCTGCCGGCAGCCCGCGGGATGGCTTCAGTGGGAATTTCCATTGACTGCCAGGGGAGCGGGGAATCCCGCTGCCCGTGAATGGCGCGTCGCCGCCCGTCGCCGAGGCTGGAGAATCCCGCCCATTATTCTTATTTTGAAGATAAGAACTGAGCGAACCTGGGGCGGAATTCTCCGACACCCCCCCCGCGGGGTCGGGGAATCGCCCGGGGCCGGCGTAAATCCCGCCCCCTCCGTGGCCGGAATTCTCCACCACCCGGGAATCGACGGGAGCGGGAATCACGCCCCGCCGATCGGCGATTCTCCAGCCTGCAATGGGCCGAAGTCCCGCCGCTGACAGGCCTCTCCCGCCGGCAGGAATTGGAACACCTCTGGTGCCGGAGGATTGGCGGCGCATCGTCCTCTGGTGACGATCGATGCCACCAAAGGTGAGAAGGGAAAATCCAGAACCAAATTTTGAACATTGATAGATTAATTATGCGATGTGAAGTAGAGAAAGGAAGAGCTTGCGTTAATACGGGACCTTTCACAACCTGGGCAGCACGGTAGCATTGTGGTTGGCACAATTACTTCACAGCTCCAGGGTCCCAGGTTCAATTCCCGGCTTGGGTCACTGTCTGTGCGGAGTCTGCACGTCCTCCCAGTGTGTGCGTGGGTTTTCTCCGGGTGCTCCGGTTTCCTCCCACAGTCCAAAGATGTGCAGATTGGGCGGATTGGCCGTGATAAATTGCCCTTAGTGTCCAAAATTGCCCTTAGTGTTGGGTGGGGTTACTGGGTTATGGGGATCGGGTGGAGGTGTGGACCTTGGGTCGGGTGCTCTTTCCAAGAGCCGGTGCAGACTCGATGGGCCGAGTGGCCTCCTTCTGCACTGTAAATTCGCTGAAACCTCGGGACCTCGCTTTCCAGCGAGGGGAAATGTCTCCTGAACGTTGTCAGCATTTGGAATGTATGGGATGAGACGGATAACGTGCGCACAGCAAGATCCCGCAAAGAGCAATGAGATAATGACCACCTCCTCTACTCTTCTTCGCCACAGTGCCATGGGATCTTTTGCGTGCAGCTGAGAGGACAGACGGGGCGTCGGACGGACACCTCAGCCGATAAACACCACCTCCGACGGTGCACCCAACTCCTGTACTGCCTGCTCAACAGAGAAACGTCTATGCTTCAATCAATTCTACTCCCCTGCTTCGCGACGTACCGTAAGTTTTGGCATATATTTATAACTATTGAATCAAAGTATGATACGAGTGGGGTGTGAGTTATCTCCACTCTCGAACACAAGGGTGGACAACCGACACCCCCCCCCCCCCGCCCCGCCGGGGTGGTGGGGGGTCACAAGCGGCCAATCTGGGTTCCGAGTCTGGCCCATGGGACATTTTGTTGACCGTCGCCCACCCGCAGGGTCGCCACATTCTCTGATTTCCGTCCGGGCAGTTTTTTTTCCTGCCGGTATGGCTGAAGTGATTCGCACGTAAAGCGAGGGCCGAGTGAAGTGAGGAGCCTGCTGATTGCTCACAACATCGACCGTGAGCTCCCTCCGTGTCCAAAGTGTAAACATTTATTTTGTTTTTACCACTTGACGTTGATGACAAATCTATTAATATATAAATGATTAAGCATTTTCTAAAACTCGTTATGAAATAAGCGTGTATTAAACGTATTCAGTCTCATTCATGGAGTCACTTGTAGGAAACACTAGAATCCGTGGGCACAGCCTCAGACTGAAGGGACGATCCTTTACAACAGAGATGAGGAGGAATTTCTTCAGCCAGAGGGTGGTGAATGTGTGGAACTCTTTTCCGCAGAAGGCTGTGGCGGCCAAATCACTGAGTGTCTATCAGACACAGATAGGTCGGTTCTTGATTAATCAGGGAATTCGGGGTTATGGGGAAAAGGCAGGAGAATGGGGGTGAGAGAAATGCCATGATTGAATGGCGGAGCTGACATGATAGGCTGAGTGGCCTAATTCTGCTCCTATGTCTTATGGTCTTATGGTTAGCGAATCAGCCCAATTTCAATCTTGCGGCCGCCTGAGATGAAGGAGGGTCACTCATGTGGCCCACTCACTGGCCCAGGTTGCCCGGCACTGTCCTTATCTCACTTCACAAGTGCTCGTGCTTTTCCCCTGCGTCTCGAGATTCCACTTCTAAACCATTACCCGACTCCAGTCCTGTCTCAGGCCTTTAGTAGCCAAAACCTTCACCCGTGCCTTTGTTACCTCGAATCATGACTAATATATAAGTTGGTGAACTCGCATCTCCCCCCCCCACCCCCCTTATACTCCTAACTCAATGGTTCAGCCTTGAACCTGTCTCTCCCCTCGCCCCTCGGCCCCGCCCCCCCCTCGGCCCCGTCCCCCCTCTTCGCCCCCCCCGGCCCCGCCCGGCCCCGCCCCCCCCCCCCCCACCCCCCCCCCCGGCCCCGCCCCCCCGGCCCCCCCGCGGCCCCCCCCCGCGGCCCCCCCCCGCGGCCCCGCCGTCCCCGCCCCCCCGGCCCCCCCCCCCCGAAGGGCGCCGAAGTTCAGCTTGCCCGGGGCGCCAGCAACCCTAGGACCGGCGCTGCTCGGGACCTCCGGGGTGGGCATGATGATCTCCTCCAGTGTTTCCCGCGGAGAACGGTCTCCCTCGCTGAGAGGGGGGGGGAACTCCATTTAGCAATGTATAAAAGGTCGGCCAGTAAGGCACCAACCAGATAGAGAGACCCGGTAGGGATCTACCAGGACGTGTATATACCGTTATTCTAAATAAATCAAAGTTCTTCATTTAACTCAGTGTTGTGCTCCCCGTCTCCTTATTAAAAATGGTTGAGACAAATCATTTCAGTGGATCGACACATTCCCGTTGTGTGATCTAATGACCTTTGCAAACTATTGGGGGGTTTTTTTTTCACTCTAATTTCAAGGTTCTGTGGAATGCTGGGTACCAAGATTTGGCCAATTTCTGAAAAGTTGTTCATTGCAAATGGCCTTTCTGGAGTCCCTTCTTTGGAGTCTCATATGTTGGCTTCTTTTAAGTTGAATGCGTTCTTGCTGACCGACCCGGTGTAAGATACAAACCCCCCCCCCCGCCCCGACTGTCCCCCCACCCACCCTCTCCCTCCCTACCCCCCAAGTGACCGACGCTGTGGCTCCTTAGATTAATGAAATGAATTCTTACCCAACGGCCGGCTGTGAAGGGATAGTCCTGGGCTTCGGTTGGTCTGAGCACCACGAATTGTGGCAGGGCTGAGGTGGAGTTGACAGGATTCAGCAGCGACGGGCGGGGGTGGGGGGGGGGGGGGTGGTGGTGGAGTGGCCTGGTATTAAGGTGGAGGGAGAATCAACGGCAGGGCAGAGTGAAGTTTGGCTCGTTTGAGACCAAATTGGGCCCTGGCAGTTCAGGAATTTAAATTCGGTAAATTTATAAATCACAAATTGGTGCCCGTCATGGTGACCGTGCAGTTGTGGTTAAAAACCCATCTGGTTCCCGTGCCTAATGACGCAGAGGCCTAAAAAAAAACCCAGAATAAATAATCTTTATTGTCACAAGTCGGCTTCCATTAACACTCCAATTAAGTTACTGTGAAAATCCCCTCGTCGCCACATTCCGGCGCCTGTTCGGGTACACGGAGGGAGAATTCAGAAGTTTCGGCTGGTGCGGGAATTGAACCCGCGCTGCTGGCCTTGTTCTGTATCACAAACCGTCTGCCTAGCCCACTGAGCTAAACCAGCCCAGGCTGACGCTCTGGGAACATGGGTTCTTTAAAATAATTGATGGATGGGCGTAAGTAAACAAAATATTTATTATAAGGAACAAACTGTGTGCAGGCGGTCCTTGCCAGGGGCTTGGGGCACTGTGGGGGTGGGGGGGTGGGGGGTGGGGGGGTCCGGGGTGCGCCAGCCGGCCAAGGAGGTGGAACTAACTTGCAGGCCGGGTCCTCGAGCAACAGGCGCCACGTTCGCGGCCGCTACAGGCCTCCGCCATTCGCATGCGCGGCCACGAACCCGGCAATTGTCTAGTCCGTATCGACAGCTGGAGCTGGGTGCTCTAAACTGCCGGAATGCTAGCCCCCAGCCAAACGGAGGATCGGTTGCCGTCTTACGCCATTTTCTCTGCCATTCCCAGGCCGGCATGGGGACATAGCCTCAAAATCGGCCCCCTGTTGGTCCGGTTTGGTGTTCTCCTCCCCGGGTGCACCTGTACTTTTGAGTTAAAATGAATTTGGTTTAACCTTTATCTTCGTGTTTCCTGGATTACTAGCCCTGCCCCAGCCAATTCTTTTGGCCAGTTATTCTCACATTCTTACACAACTAATGGCCAGTTGGCTGAGATCCCGCAGGGGTCGCTCGGTGAAGGGCCTCCAGTAGACGCGGGATGCAAATTGCAGAAAGGTTGTGCATGGGAGGGATATTGGGGATGGGTTCAGCAACCAGCGCATTTAAATAGGTGTCAACAGGGAATGGATGTGTTTCACCGAGTGAAAACTGGAGACTGGTGTGAAGCTTTGCCCTGTAAATGTCCACCTCAGAAGAAGAAAACAGTTCTTAAACTCATTTATACACCACCTTTCACAAACTCAGGAAGTTCCAGTTAATAATTTGCTTTTAAGTGGAATTCGTTCAAGGGATAAGGGCAGAACTGGCTCGACCAGCATTTATTGCCCACCCCTAATTGCCATTGAGAATGTGATACGGAGCTGCCTCTTGAACATCGGCACTGTGTAGGTACAGTGCTGTTAGGAAGAGAGTTTCAAGATTTCAAGATTTTGATACGTCCACGTCAGGGCGGTGTGTGGCTTGGAGGAGAACGTGCAGACGGTGGTGGTGACCCCACGCACCTGCTGCACTTCTTCAAGGGCAGCACGGCGGCACAGCGGATAGCACTTTTGCCCCACAGCACCAGGGACCCGGGTTCAATTCCGGCCTTGGGTGACTGTCTCTGTGGAGTTTGGATGTTCTTCAAGTGTCTTTCCTCGGGGTGCTCCGGTTGCCTCCTAAGGTCCAAAGATGGGAAGGTTTGGTGGATTGGCCATGCTAGACTGTCCCTTAGTGTCCAAAGATGTGCAGGTTAGGTTTCGGGGATAGGCTGGATCTGGGAAGGGTGCTCTTTCGGAGGGTCGGTGCAGACTCGATGGGCCGAATGGGCTCCTTCTGCACTGTGGGCGCTCTATGATTTGATACAGGTCACGGGTTTGGACCATGCAGTACCTCTGAAATGCAGACTGTGTTTTAATATGGGTAACATGGGAGCCAATTTACGCACAGCAAACTCCCACAGTCGGCAATTAGACAATGACCAAATAATCTGTTTTAGGAATTGTTGAGGGATAAATATTGGCTGGAGAATTTTTCTGTTCTTTTTCAAATAATGCCATGGGATCCATTTGAGAGGGCCAATCGGCTCCTCACTTTAACATCTCAATTGAATGATAGACAAGGTAATAAATCACTAGTGGAATGGTCGAGAGGACCTCTGACACGAGCTACACTGGAGGACATCATTTAAATCAATAAATAATGGGGGCTTGTAAGAAATGTACTGAAATAATCATGAGAGATTTTAATTTTCATATAGATTGAACAAACCAAATTGATAAAGGTGACCTGGGGGTTGAATGCAAAGTATATTTGGGGCAGCTTTTAGAGCAATGTATTCTGGGATCAACCAGGGGCCAATCTGTTTAGAACATAGAACATAGAACACTACAGCGCAGTACGGGCTCTTCGGCCCTCGATGTTGCGCCGACCTGTGAAACCATCTGAAGCCTATCTGACCTACACTATTCCATTTTCATCCATATGTCTATCCAGTGACCACTTAAATGCCCTTAAAGTTGGCGAGTCTACTACTGTTGCAGGCAGGGCGTTCCACACCCCTACTACTCTCTGAGTAAAGAAACTGCCTCTGACATCTGTCCTATATCTATCACCCCTCAATTTAAAGCTATGTCCCCTCGTGTTGGTCATCACCATCCGAGGAAAAAGACTCTCACTGTCCACCCTATCTAACCCCCTGACTATCTTATATGTCTCTATTAAGTCACCTCTCAGCCTTCTCCTCTCTAATGAAAACAACCTCAATTCCCTGAGCCTTTCCTCGTAAGACCTTCCCTCCATACCAGGCAACATCCTAGTAAATCTCCTCTGAACCCTTTCCAAAGCTTCCACATCCTTCCTATAATGTGGTGACCAGAACTGCACGCAGTACTCCAGGTGCGGCCGCACCAGAGTTATGTACAGCTGCAGCATGACCTCGTGGTTCCGAGGTTTAAGTGACCCAGGTTTAAGACCTGGTAATGAGACAGCATTAATGGTTTCATAATAAATGATCCTCTAGGGAAGAGTGATCACAACATGATGGAATTTCACCTTAATAATAATAATATAATAATCACTTATTGTCACAAGTAGGCTTCAAATGACGTTGCTGTGAAAAGCCCCTAGTCGCCACATTCCGGCACCTGTTCAGGGAGGCCAGTACAGGAATTGAACCCGCGCTGCTGGCCTTGTTCTGTGTTACAAGCTAGCGATTTAGCCCACTGTGCTAAACCAGCCCCTAATAAACCACCCTCGGATTGAGGGTGAGAAATTTGAGTCTGAAAGTTGTGTCTCAAGCTTGAATAAGGGCAATTGTGAGGGCACAGAGTCAAAGTTGGCTAAAGCGGAATGGGAAACAGGTTAAATGGTAAGATAAGCAATGGCAGACAATTAAAGAGATATTTCTTTCCCCCAAACAATGATATTTGCCATTGAGAAAAAAAGACGATGATAAGAAGGGATCACCTGTGACTAACTGAGGAAGGATAGTATCAAATTGAAAAGAAAAGATGTACAATGCTTCAAAGATTAGTAATAGGCCAGAAGATTGGGAAACTGTTCAGAAATCTGCAAAGAATGATTTTTTAAAAATAGAGAGGGAGAGATTGGAGTATGATAGAGAACTAGCAAAAAACATAAATAAAAGAAAATAGTAGCAGCAGTGAATGTTGATCCCTTCGAGAGTGGGATTGAGGAATTAATAATGGGAAATGAGGAAATGACTTTGAACGGGTATTTTGTATTTTTTTAGAATTTACAGTGCAGAAGGAGGCCATTTGGCCCATCGAGTCTACACTGGTCCTTGGAAAGTGCACCCTACTTTTTTAAAATAAATTTAGCGTACCCAATTATTTTTACCAATTAAGGGGCAATTTAGCGTGGCCAATCCACCTATCCTGCACATCTTTTGGGTTGTGGGGGCGAAACCCACGCAGACACGGGGAGAATGTGCAAACTCCTCACGGACAGTGACCCAGGGCTGGAATTCGAACCCGGGTCCTCAGTGCCGTAGGCAACAATGCTAAGTACTGCGCCACCGTGTTGCCTAAGTGTACCCTACTTAAGCCCACACCTCCACCCTATCCCCGTAACCCAGTAACTCCACCTAACCCTACTGGACGCTAAGGACAATTTATCATGGCCAATCCGCCTAACCTGCACATCTTTGGACTTGTGGGAAGAAACCGGAGCACCCGGAGGAAACCCACGCAGACACGGGGAGAACGTTCAGACTCCGCACAGACAGTTACCCAAGCCGGGAATCGAACCTGGCACCCTGAAGCTGCAGAATTCTAAAGATTCACCACCCTCTCAACGCTATGTGATGTTACACAGGGTGGGATTCTCCGATCCTCTAGCCGCTTGTTCCCGTCCGCTGGCGGGGTGCGGGAAGGGAGAATCCCAACGGCCGGAGAGATCCGACCCTTATATGATATTGTGATGACCTCTGACAGCGTACCTTGTTTAGAGCTGCACTGGGGTGTCAGTCTGGGATTCCGTCTTGAGAGCGGGATTTGAAACTGCAGCGAGATTTGAGAACAGTTAGACAGGTGAAGGATCTGGTGGAAATAATGCAAACCTGATGATCGAAAGTGAAGGAAGTAGGGGAATCGAGGCAAGGCCAAGCGAAGGAACGAAGATGTAACAAATGGTCGGTGAACAGATTCATTTGTGGAACGCCAGTATAAAATGACTGCAAAAAATAAAGTGAGAGGAATGATTAATGAAGCCAATTTAACTACATGTGCACAGCATCTGAAACAAAACCTGGGAACTGGGAGCAATAAGTTGCAGTAAGTTGCTAGATGTGGTGGGGATAATTGAAACAGCAGACAGAGTGTTACAGTCGGCAGCAGATGGTTGTGCATGGGGAAGATCTGTCAACCTCCATGGGCGCCTGTTCAGGTATCTATCTGCCTGCGTCCTCCATGGTCAGGAGAACCACCCTCATGAGGGGCAGCACGGTAGCATTGTGGCTAGCACATTGGCTTCACAGCTCCAGGGTCCCAGGTTCGATTCCGGCTTGGGTCACTGTCTGTGCGGAGTCTGCACATCCTCCCCGTGTGTGCGTGGGTTTCCTCCGGGTGCTCCGGTTTCCTCCCACAGTCCAAAGATGTGTAGGTTAGGTGGATTGGCCATGATAAATTGCCCTTAGTGTCCAAAACTGCCCTTAGTGTTGGGTGGGGTTACTGGGTTATTGGGATAGGGGGAGGTGTTGACCTTGGGTAGGGTGCTCTTTCCAAGAGCCGGTGCAGACTCGATGGGTCGAATGGCCTCCTTCTGCACTGTAAATTCGATGACAGAATGAGGCCAAATGATGCCGTTACGTGGTCAATTAATGGGGTGGTGTTCCTCCATCACAAACCCCTTTTTCTAATCAGAGGACACCCCCCTCTTCTTCCCCAACAGCCTGTGCATCCCGGCCCCTACCACCCCTCACTCTAAATCCTCCACATCCCCCTCTTATGCACATTGTTCCTCATCCCCACACCCTCCTCCTGCAAGGCCTCCAATGGTTGATGCCATTGAAAACCTACCCCACCTACCCCCAACATAGCCGCCACCCAGCTCCTGCCTCTTCTTCGGGGATTGCATGCAGCCCCCCCAGTGGCCACCGCCCCCGGTGATGTTGCTGGGACCAGAAAGTTGTTTGTAGAATCATAGCATCATAGAATTATACAGTGCAGAAGGAGGCCATTCGGCCCATCGAGTCTGCACCGGCCCTTGGAAAGAGCACCCTACCCAAGCCCATACCTTCACCCTATCCCCGTAACACAGTAACCCCACCCAACCCAACCTTTTTGGACATTGAGGGCAATTTAGCATGCCCAATCCACCTAACCTGCACATCTTTGGACTGTGGGAGGAAACCGGAGCACCCGGAGGAAACCCACGCAGACCCGGGGAGAACGTGCAGACTCCGCACAGACAGTGACCCAAGCCAGGAATCGAACCAGGGACCCTGGAGCTGTGAAGCAACTGTGCTAACCACTGTGCTACCCTACCATGTTGGCCAATCAAATTGGCCTGTGGCTCTCGGGGGCGGCAGGTCTGACTTCACAGGTAGGGGAAACACAATAGGCCTGTCAATGGCCAATCAATGCCTCTCAGAGCAGTCTGCCAGAGCTTCTAAAGTGACTTCCTGGGCAGTGGGAAATCCGGCCACCCATAGACACTGTATGTAGTTGAACAAAGATCAAGAAGGCAATTGGATATTGTAAGATGTAACATGAGGGCAGCACGGTAGCATTGTGGATAGCACAATCGCTTCACAGCTCCAGGGTCCCAGGTTCGATTCCGGCTTGGGTCACTGTCTGTGCAGAGTCTGCACATCCTCCCCG
The DNA here is from genome assembly GCF_902713615.1 of Scyliorhinus canicula. Lineage (NCBI taxonomy): Eukaryota > Metazoa > Chordata > Chondrichthyes > Carcharhiniformes > Scyliorhinidae > Scyliorhinus > Scyliorhinus canicula. The sequence goes on from NC_052168.1 coordinate 16,268,468, forward strand.
TGTGTGCGTGGGTTTCCTCCGGGTGCTCCGGTTTCCTCCCACAGTCACAAAGGTGTGCAGGTTAGGTGGATTGGCCGTGATAAATTGCCCTTAGTGTTGGGTGGGGTTACTGGGTTATGGGGATAGGGTGGAGGTGTTGACCTTGGGTAGGGTGCTCTTTCCAAGAGCCGGTGCAGACTCGATGGGCCGAATGGCCTCCTTCTGCTCTGTAAATTCTATGATTCTATGAGAAAAGATAGGGGAGGTGGGGTATTTGCACCAATTAGTGAAAACAAAATGGTGGTAGAAGAAAAGAGACATAGTTAACGTTAAATTGGAAACAGAATCCACATGGACTGAGTAAGAAGTCTTCCAACACCAGGTTAACATATGGACTGAAACAGTGGAAAAGAAAGGATTGATTTTGCAAGAGGTCACTCACTGGTGGAAGGTAAGTGGAGATAGAAATACGTAAACAAATCTATGAAATTAATACAGACAAAAGACAATAATCGTGGGAGATTTTAGCCTCCTCCAAATCGTAGAATTCCTACAGCGTAGAAGGAGGCCATTCGGCCCATTAATTATCATAGAATTTACAGTGCAGGAGGCCATTCGGCCCATCGTGTCTGCACTGGCTCCTGGAAAGAGCACCCTACCCAAGGTCAACACCTTCACCCCATCCCCATAACCCAACCCAACACTAAGGGAAATTTTGGACACTAAGGGCAATTTATCACGGCCAATCCACCTAACCTGCACATCTTTGGACTGTGTGAGGAAGCCGGAGTACCCGGAGGATACCTACGCACACACGGGGAGGATGTGCAGACTCCGCACAGACAGTGACCCAAGCCAGAATCGAACTTGGGACCCTGGAGCTGTGAAGCAATTGTGCTATCCACAATGCTACTGTCTGCACTGATCCTCTGCTACAGCACCCGAGCGAGACCCACTCCAGCCGCCCTATTCCTGTAACTCCACAAACCTTTGGAGACACTTAAGGGGCAATTTTAAAATGGACGATCCACCTAACCTGCACATCTTTGGACTGTGGGAGGAAACCGGAGCACCTGGAGGAAACCGACACAGACCCAAGGAGAATGTGCAAGCTCCACACAGACAGTCACCCAAGGTTGGAATCGAACCGAGGTTCCTGGCGCTGTGAGGCAGCAGTGCTAACCACAGTGCCACCATGACCAACTGGCAAGATGTTGTAGTGTCAGGAGAAAGGGGAATGGAATTTTTACAGGACTGCTTTGTCCCCAATATGTAAGAAGACCAATCAGTGAGGAATCACAATTGGATCCAGTAATGAGGAATGAACCAGAGCAAATAAGAGAAGTAAGAATGGGGAGCGTCTCGGCAATAGTAATCACAACATAACAAAGGTTTAAGATCATGATTTGAAAAAGGACACAAATAAAACAAAGATAGATGTGATAAATGGGAGGGCGGGAAGCTAATTTTGAGGGTATGAGAATGAAATGTAGAAAGAAAATGTGGAAAAATTTGGAGCAACAGAAAGAGTTTGAACAGTGAGAGGAATGGTTCAGATGTTTATAGATCGAGTTCGGGGGGAAGTATACATCATGAGAAGACAAAAATAGATGAAGCAGTGATGGAGGGATAAAGGGAAAGGGCGAAAATGAGACTAAAGAAAAAGGACAGACACTAAGGACAAGACAAAATGATTTTAAATTAATTTTGAAGAAGTGGAATGGCAAAGAGCGATTACAAAATTAAATGACCAAGAAATATAACAATGACATCAATAATAAAAGTGGTAACTTGACCACAAAAAGGTAGACAAAATGCGTTAATCTTAAAGTTAAGGTTACTCTTGAATATATATGAATAACAACGCTTAAAACACAGCAAGCATTGAAATAAGAGTAACAGAATTAAACTAACGGCAGTTAAATAATATACACAGGTAACAACAACAACTAATGGTGTCACAGCACTTACTAGTCATATCAGCAATGGATTTAAATAAGGAGATCAATAATAACAACACTTTTGTCCCCACGTATATTTTGATCCCCCTTAAAGAGAGAAATACAATAGAATTAATGCCTTAATTATATATCGGTGTATCAGGAGCTTTGCGACTACGCTATGATCGGCTCAGTACCACTGGTGACTCCGTTACCTCTACTGATTCTTGACTTAGTTCACCTGAAAAGGGCAGCATGGTACCATAGTGGTTAGCACAATTGCTTCACAGCTCCAGGGTTCCAGGTACGATTCCTGGCTTGGGTCGCTGAGTGTGCAGAGTCTGCACGTTCTCCCCGTGTTTCCTCCGGGTGCTCCGGTTTCCTCCCACAGACCAAAGATGTGCGGGTTAGGGTGGATTGGTCATGCTAAATTGCCCTTAGTGTCCAAATTGCCCTTAGTCTTAGGTGGGGTTATTGGCTTAGGGGGACAGATGGAGGTGTGGGCTTGGTTAGGGTGCTCTTTCCAAGAGCCGGTGCAGACTTGATGGGCCATATGGCCTCCTTCTGCACTGCAAATTCTATGAAATGCCCTTCGCTGCCCTGTCCTCAATACTGTACTGAAACGCCGACAATGCCCTTCCCTGCCCTGTACAAAATCCTGTACTGATACACTGACAATGTCCTTCCCTGCCCTGTACACAATACTGTACTGATACGCTGACCATGTCCTTCCCTGCCCTGTACACAATCCTCTACTGATAACTGACAATGTCCTTCCCTGCCCTGTACACAATACTGTACTGATACGCTGACCATGTCCTTCCCTGCCCTGTACACAATCCTCTACTGATACGCTGACAATGTTCTCCCCTGCCCTGTACACAATCCTGTACTGATACACTGACAGTGTCCTTCCCTGCCCTGTACACAATCCTGCACTGATACACTGACAATGTCCTTCCCTGCCCTGTACACAATACTGTACTGATACACTGACAGTGTCCTTCCCTGCCCTGTACACAATCCTGCACTGATACACTGACAATATCCTTCCCTGTCCTGTACACAATACTGTACTGATACACTGACAATGTCCTTCACGGCCCTGTACACAATCCTGCACTGATACACTGACAATGTCCTTCCCTGCCCTGTACACAATACTGTACTGATACACTGACAATGTCCTTCCCTGCCCTGTACACAATACTGTACTGATACACTGACAATGTCCTTCACTGCCCTGTACACAATACTGTACAGATACACTGACAATGTCCTTCCCTGCCCTGTACACAATACTGTACTGGTACACTGACAATGTCCTTCCCTGCCCTGTACACAATACTGTACTGATACACTGACACTGTCCTTTCCTGCCCTGTACACAATACTGTACTGATACACTGACAATGTCCTTCCCTGCCCTGTACACAGTACTGTACTGATACACTGACAATGTCCTTCCCTGCTCTGCACACAATACTGTACTGATACGCTGACAATGTCCTTCCCTGCCCTGTACACAATACTGTACTGATACACTGACACTGTCCATTCCTGCCCTGTACACAATACTGTACTGATACACTGACAATGTCCTTCCCTGACCTGCACACGATGTTGTACTGATACGCTGACAATGTCCTTCCCTGCCCTGTACACAATACTGTACTGATACACTGACACTGTCCATTCCTGCCCTGTACACAGTACTGTACTGATACACTGACAATGTCCTTCACGGCTCTGTACACAATACTGTACTGATACACTGACAATGTCCTTCCCTGCCCTGTACACAATACTGTACTGATACACTGACAATGTCCTTCCCTGCCCTGTACACAATACTGTACTGATACACTGACAATGTCCTTCCCTGCCCTGTACACAATACTGTACTGATACACTGACAATGTCCTTTCCTGCCTTGTACACAATACTGTACTGATACACTGACAATGTCCTTCCCTGCTCTGTACACAATACTGTACTGATACACTGACAATGTCCTTCCCTGCCCTGTACACAATACTGTGCTGATACGCTGACAATGTCCTTCCCTGCCCTGTAAACAATACTGATACGCTGACAATGTCCTTCCCTGCCCTGTACACAATACTGTACTGATACACTGACACTGTCCTTCCCTGCCCTGTACACAATACTGTACTGATACACTGACAATGTCCTTCCCTGCCCTGTACACAATACTGTACTGATACACTGACAATGTCCTTCCCTGCCCTGTATTCAATACTGTACATATACACGGACAATGTCCTTCCCTGCCCTGTACACAATCCTGTACTGATACACTGACAATGTCCTTCCTTGCCCTGTACACAATACTGTACTGATACACTGACAATGTCCTTCCCTGCCCTGTACTCAATACTGTACTGATGCGCTGACGATGTCCTTCCCTGCACTGTACCCAATTCTGTACTGATACGCTGACAATATCCTTCCCTGCCCTGTACTCAATACTGTCCTGATACACTGACAATGTCATTCCCTGCCCTGTACACAATACTGTACTGATATACTGACAATGTCCTTCCCTACCCTGTACACAATATTGTACTGATACATTGACAGTGTCCTTCCCTGATCTGTACACAGTACTGTACTGATACACTGACAATGTCCTTCCCTGTCCTGTCCACAAGACTGTACTGATACGCTGACAATGTCTTTCCTGCCCTGTACACAATACTGTACTGATACACTGACAATGTCCATCCCTGCCCTGTACACAATACTGTACTGATACACTGACAATGTCCTTCCCTGCCCTGTACTCAATACTGTACTGATGCGCTGACGATGTCCTCCCCTGCACTGCACCCAATTCTGTACTGATACACTGACAATGTCTTTCCTTGCCCTGTACACAATACTGTCCTGATACCCTGACAATGTCCTTCCCTACCCTGTACACAATATTGTACTGATACATTGACAGTGTCCTTCCCTGATCTGTACACAATACTGTACCGATACGCTAACAGTGTCCTTCCCTTCCCTGTACACAATACTGTACTGAGAAACTGACAATGTCCTTCCCTGCCCTGTACACAATACTGTACTGATACACTGACAATGTCCTTCCCTGCCCTGTACACAATACTGTACTGAGAAACTGACAATGTCCTTCCCTGCCCTGTACACAGTACTGTACTGATACACTGACAATGTCCTTCCCTGCCCTGTACACAATACTGTACTGATAAACTGACAATGTCCTTCCCTGCCCTGTACACAATACTGTACTGATACACTGACAATGTCCTTCCCTGCCCTGTACACAATACTGTACTGATACGCTGACAATCTCCTTCCCTGCTCTGTACACAATACTGTACTGATGTCTGACACTGTCCTTCACGGCTCTGTACACAATACTGTACTGATACACTGACAATGTCCTTCCCTGTCCTGTACTCAATACTGTACTGATACACTGACAATGTCCTTCCCTGCACTGTACACAATACTGTACTGATATACAGACAATGTCCTTCCCTGCCCTGTACACAATACTGTACTGATACACTGACAAAGTCCTTCCCTGCTCTGTACACAATACTGTACTGATACACTGACAAAGTACTTCCCTGCTCTGTACACAATACTGTACTGATTTACTGACAATGTCCTTCCCTGCCCTGTACACAATATTGTACTGAGATACTGACAATGTCCTTCCTTGCCCTGTACACAATACTGTACTGATACACTGACAATGTCCTTCCCTGCCCTGTACACAATACTGTACTGATACGCTGACAATGTCCTTCCCTGTCCTGTACACAATCCTGTACTGATACACTGACAATGTCATTCCCTGTCCTGTCCACAACACTGTACTGATACGCTGACAATGTCTTTCCTGCCCTGTACACAATACTGTACTGATACGCTGACAATGTCTTTCCTGCCCTGTACACAATACAGTACTGATACACTGACAATGTCCTTCCCTGTCCTGTACTCAATTCTGTACTGATAGGCTGACAATGTCCTTCCCTGCCCTGTACACAATCCTGTACTGATACACTGACAATTTCCTTCCCAACCCCGTACACAATACTGTACTGATACACTGACAATGCCCTTCCCTGCCCTGTACACAATCCTGTACTGATACACTGACAATGTCCTTCCCTGCCCTGTCCACAATACTGTACTGATACGCTGACAATGTCCATCCCTGCCCTGTACACAATACTGTACTGATACACTGACAATGTCCTTCCCTGTCCTGTAAACAATCCTGTACTGATACACTGACAATGCCCTTCCCTGCCCTGTACACAATACTGTACTGATACACATGACAATGTCATTCCCTGCCCTGTACTCAATACTGTACTGATACACTGACAATGTCCTTCCCTGCCCTGTACACAATAATGTACTGATATGCTGACAATATCCTTCCCTGCCCTGTACACAATACCGTACTGATACACTGACAATGACCTTCCCTGCCCTGTACACAATGCTGTGCTGATACACTGACAATGTCCTTCCCTGCCCTGTACATAATCCTGTACTGATACACTGACACTGTCCTTTCCTGCCCTGTACACAATACTGTGCTGATACGCTGACAATGCCCTTCCCTGCCCTGTACACACTATTGTACTGATACACATGACAATGTCATTCCCTGCCCTGTACTAAATACTGTACTGATACACTGACAATGCCCTTCCCTGCCCTGTACACAATACTGTACTGGTACACTTACAATGTCCTTCCCTGCCCTGTACACAATACTGTACTGATACACTGACAATGTCCTTCCCTGTCCTGTACTCAATACTGTACTGATACACTGACAATGTCCTTCCCTGCTCTGTACACAATACTGTACTGATATACTGACAATGTCCTTCCCTGCACTGTACACAATACTGTACTGATATACAGACAATGTCCTTCCCTGCCCTGTACACAATACTGTACTGATACACTGACAAAGTCCTTCCCTGCTCTGTACACAATACTGTACTGATATACTGACAATGTCCTTCCCTGCCCTGTACACAATATTGTACTGAGAAACTGACAATGTCCTTCCTTGCCCTGTACACAATACTGTACTGATACACTGACAAAGTCCTTCCCTGCTCTGTACACAATACTGTACTGATATACTGACAATGTCCTTCCCTGCCCTGTACACAATACTGTACTGATACACTGACAATGTCCCTCCCTGCCCTGTACACAATACTGTACTGATACGCTGACAATGTCCTTCCCTGTCCTGTACACAATCCTGTACTGATACACTGACAATCTCATTCCCTGTCCTGTCCACAACACTGTACTGATACACTGACAATGTCCTTTCCTGCCCTGTACACAATACTGTACTGATACGTTGACAATGTCTTTCCTGCCCTGTACACAATACTGTACTGATACACTGACAATGTCCTTCCCTGTCCTGTACTCAATTCTGTACTGATAGGCTGACAATGTCCTTCCCTGCCCTGTACACAATCCTGTACTGATACACTGACAATGTCCTTCCCTGCCCTGTACACAATCCTGTACTGATACACTGACAATTTCCTTCCCTACCCCGTACACAATACTGTACTGATACACTGACAATGTCCTTCCCTGCTCAGTACACAATACTGTACTGATACACTGACACTGTCCTTCACGGCTCTGTACACAATACTGTACTGATACACTGACAATGTCCTTCCCTGTCCTGTACTCAATACTGTACTGATACACTGACAATGACCTTCCCTGCACTGTAGACAATACTGTACTGATATACTGACAATGTCTTTCCCTGCCCTGTACACAATACTGTACTGATACACTGACAAAGTCCTTCCCTGCTCTGTACACAATACTGTACTGATATACTGACAATGTCCTTCCCTGCCCTGTACACAATATTGTACTGATACACTGACAGTGTCCTTCCCTGTCCTGTACACAATACTGTACCGATATGCTAACAGTGTCCTTCCCTGCCCTGTACACAATACTGTACTGAGAAACTGACAATGTCCTTCCCTGCCCTGTACCAAAACTGTACTGATACACTGACAATGTCCTTTCCTGCCCTGTACACAATACTGTACTGATACGCTGACAATGTCCTTCCCTGTCCTGTACATAATCCTGTACTGATACACTGACAATGTCCTTCCCTGTCCTGTCCACAACACTGTACTGATACGATGACAATGTCTTTCCTGCCCTGTTCACAATACTGTATTGATATGCTGACAATGTCTTTCCTGCCCTGTACACAATACAGTACTGATACACTGACAATGTCCTTCCCTGTCCTCTACTCAATTCGGTACTGAGAAACTGACAATGTCCTTCCCTGCCCTGTACACAATCCTGTACTGATACACTGACAATTTCCTTCCCTACCCCGTACACAATACTGTACTGATACACTGACAATGTCCTTCCCTGCCCTGTACTCAATACTGTACTGATGCGCTGACGATGTCCTTCCCTGCACTGTACCCAATTCTGTACTGATACACTGACAATGTCCTTCCCTGCCCTGTACTCAATACTGTCTTCATACGCTGACAATGTCTTTACTTGCCCTGTACTCAATACTGTCCTGAAACGCTGACAATCTCATTCCCTGCCCTGTACACAATCCTGTACTGATACACTGACAATGCCCTTCCCTGCCCTGTACACAATCCTGTACTGATACACTGACAATGTCCTTCCCTGCCCTGTCCACAATACTGTACTGATACGCTGACAATGTCCTTCCCTGCCCTGTACACAATACTGTACTGATACACTGACAATGTCCTTCCCTGCCCTGTAAACAATCCTGTACTGATACACATGACAATGTCATTCCCTGCCCTGTACTCAATACTGTACTGATACACTGACAATGCCCTTCCCTGTCCTGTACACAATACTGTACTGATACACTGACAATGTCCTTCCCTGCCCTGTAAACAATCCTGTACTGATACACATGACAATGTCATTCCCTGCCCTGTACTCAATACTGTACTGATACACGTACAATGCCCTTCCCTGCCCTGTACACAATGCTGTACTGATACACTGACAATGTCCTTCCTTGCCCTGTACACAATCCTGTACTGATACGCTGACAATGTTCTTCCCTGTCCTGTACACAATGCTGTGCTGATACACTGATAATATCCTTCCCTGCTCTGTACACAATACTGTATTGAGACGCTGACAATGTCCTTCGCTGCCCTGTACACAATACTGTACTGATACGCTGACAATGTCCTTTCCTGCACTGTACACAGTACTGTACTGATACACTGACACTGTCCTTCCCTGCTCTGTATACAATACTGTACTGATACACTGACAATGTCCTTCCCTGCCCTGTACACAATACTGTACTGATACACTGACACTGTCCTTCCCTGCCCTGTACACAATACTGTACTGATACACTCACAATGTCCTTCCCTGCCCTGTACACAATACTGTACTGATACACTGACAGTGTCCTTCCCTGCCCTGTACTCAATACTGTACTGATACACTGACAATGTCCCTCCGAGTCCTGTCCATAATACTGTACTGATCTGCTGACAATGTCCTTCCCTGCCCTCTACACAATACTGTACTGATACGCTGACAATGTCCTTACCTACCCTGTACATAATCCTGTACTGATACACTGACAATGTCCTTCACTGCCCTGTACACAATACTGTACTGATACACTGACAACGTCCTTCCCTGTCCTGTACACAGTACTGTACTGATACACTGACACTGTCCTTCCCTGCTCTGTATACAATACTGTACTGATACACTGACAATGTCCTTCCCTGCCCTGTAAACAATACTGTACTGATACACTGACAATGTCCTTCCCTGTCCTATACTCAATACCGTACTGATATGCTGACAATGTCCTTCCCTGCCCTGTACACAATCCTGTACTGATACACTGACAATGTCCTTCCCTGCCCTGGACACAATTCTGTACTGATACACTGACAGTGTCTTTCCTGCCCTGTACACAATACAGTACTGATACGCTGACAATGTATTTCCTGCCCTGTACACAATACAGTACTGATACACTGACAATGTCCTTCCCTGTCCTGTACTCAATTCTGTACTGATAGGCTGACAATGTCCTTCCTTGCCCTGTACACAATGCAGTACTGATACACTGACAATGACCCTCCCTGTCCTGTACTCAATACTGTACTGATACGCTGACAATGTCCTTCCCTGCACTGTACACAATACTGTACTGATATACTGACAATGTCCTTCCCTGCCCTGTACACAATACTGTACTGATACACTGACAATGTCCTTCCCTGCTCTGTACACAATACTGTACTGATACACTGACAATGTCCTTCCCTGCCCTGTACACAATACTGTACTGATACGCTGACAATGTCCTTCCCTGTCCTGTACACAATCCTGTATTGATACACTGACAATGTCCTTCCCTGTCCTGTACTCAATTCTGTACTGATAGGCTGACAATGTCCTTCCCTGCCCTGTACACAATCCTGTACTGATACACTGACAAGTTCCTTCCCTCCCCCGTACACAATACTGTACTGATACACTGACAATGCCCTTCCCTGCCCTGTCCACAACACTGTACTGATACGCTGACAATGTCTTTCCTGCCCTGTACACAATACTGTACTGATACGCTGACAATGTCTTTCCTGCCCTGTACACAATACAGTACTGATACACTGACAATGTCCTTCCCTGTCCTGTACTCAATTCTGTACTGATAGGCTGACAATGTCCTTCCCTGCCCTGTACACAATCCTGTACTGATACACTGACAAGTTCCTTCCCTCCCCCGTACACAATACTGTACTGATACACTGACAATGCCCTTCCCTGCCCTGTACACAATCCTGTACTGATACACTGACAATGTCCTTCCCTGCCCATTCCACAATACTGTACTGATACGCTGACAATGTCCTTCCCTGCCCTGTACACAATACTGTACTGATACACTGACAATGTCCTTCCCTGTCCTGTAAACAATCCTGTACTGATACACTGACAATGCCCTTCCCTGCCCTGTACACAATACTGTACTGATACACATGACAATGTCATTCCCTGCCCTGTACTCAATACTGTACTGATACACTGACAATGCCCTTCCCTGCCCTGTACTCAATACTGTACTGATACACTGACAATGCCCTTCCCTGCCCTGTACACAATGCTGTACTGATACACTGACAATGTCCTTCCTTGCCCTGTACACAATACCGTACTGATACACTGACAATGACCTTCCCTGCCCTGTACACAATGCTGTGCTGATACACTGACAATGTCCTTCCCTGCTCTGTACACAATACTGTACGGAGACGCTGACAATGTCCTTCCCTGCACTGTACCCAATTCTGTACTGATACACTGACAATGTCCTTCCCTGCCCTGTACTCAATACTGTCCTGATACGCTGACAATGTCTTTCCTTGCCCTGTACTCAATACTGTCCTGAAACGCTGACAATCTCATTCCCTGCCCTGTACACAATCCTGTACTGATACACTGACAATGCCCTTCCCTGCCCTGGACACAATCCTGTACTGATACACTGACAATGTCCTTCCCTGCCCTGTCCACAATACTGTACTGATACGCTGACAATGTCCTTCCCTGCCCTGTACACAATACTGTACTGATACACTGACAATGTCCTTCCCTGCCCTGTAAACAATCCTGTACTGATACACATGACAATGTCATTCCCTGCCCTGTACTCAATACTGTACTGATACACTGACAATGCCCTTCCCTGCCCTGTTCACAATACTGTTCTGATACTCTGACAAGGTCCTTCCCTGCCCTGTACACAATGCTGTACTGATATGCTGACAATGTCCTTCCTTGCCCTGTACACAATACAGTACTGATACACTGACAATGTCCTTCCCTGTCCTCTACTCAATACTGTACTGATACACTGACAATGTTCTTCCCTGCCCTGTACACAATACTGTACTGATATGCTGACAATATCCTTCCCTGCCCTGTAAACAATACTGTACTGATATGCTGACAATGTCCTTTCCTGCCCTGTACACAATACTGTACTGATACGCTGACAATGTCCTTTCCTGCCCTGTACACAGTACTGTACTGATACACTGACACTGTCCTTCCCTGCTCTGTATACAATACTGTACTGATACACTGACAAAGTCCTTCCCTGCCCTGTACACAATACTGTACTGATACACTGACACTGTCCTTCCCTGCCCTGTACACAATACTGTACTGATACACTCACAATGTCCTTCCCTGCCCTGTACACAATACTGTACTGATACACTGACAGTGTCCTTCCCTGCCCTGTACTCAATACTGTACTGATACACTGACAATGTCCCTCCGAGTCCTGTCCATAATACTGTACTGATCTGCTGACAATGTCCTTCCCTGCCCTCTACACAATACTGTACTGATACGCTGACAATGTCCTTACCTACCCTGTACATAATCCTGTACTGATACACTGACAATGTCCTTCACTGCCCTGTACACAATACTGTACTGATACACTGACAACGTCCTTCCCTGTCCTGTACACAGTACTGTACTGATACACTGACACTGTCCTTCCCTGCTCTGTATACAATACTGTACTGATACACTGACAATGTCCTTCCCTGCCCTGTAAACAATACTGTACTGATACACTGACAATGTCCTTCCCTGACCTGTAAACAACACTGTACTGATACACTGACAATGTCCTTCCCTGTCCTATACTCAATACCATACTGATATGCTGACAATGTCCTTCCCTGCCCTGTACACAATCCTGTACTGATACACTGACAATGTCCTTCCCTGCCCTGGACACAATTCTGTACTGATACACTGACAGTGTCTTTCCTGCCCTGTACACAATACAGTACTGATACGCTGACAATGTCTTTCCTGCCCTGTACACAATACAGTACTGATACACTGACAATGTCCTTCCCTGTCCTGTACTCAATTCTGTACTGATACGCTGACAATGTCTTTCCTGCCCTGTACACAATACAGTACTGATACACTGACAATGTCCTTCCCTGTCCTGTACTCAATTCTGTACTGATAGGCTGACAATGTCCTTCCCTGCCCTGTACACAATCCTGTACTGATACACTGACAATTTCCTTCCCTACCCCGTACACAATACTGTACTGATACACTGACAATGCCCTTCCCTGCCCTGTACACAATCCTGTACTGATACACTGACAATGCCCTTCCCTGCCCTGTACACAATCCTGTACTGATACGCTGACAATGTCCTTCCCTGCCCTGTACACAATACTGTACTGATACACTGACACTGTCCTTCCCTGTCCTGTACACAATCCTGTACTGATACACTGACAATGTCCTTCCCTGCCCTGTACACAATGCTGTACTGATACACTGACAATGTCCTTCCCTGCCCTGTACACAATACTGTACTGATACACTGACACTGTCCTTCCCTGTCCTGTACACAATCCTGTACTGATACACTGACAATGTCCTTCCCTGCCCTGTACACAATGCTGTACTGATACACTGACAGTGTCCTTTCCTGCTGTGTCCTCAATACCGTACTGATGGACTGACAATGCCCTTCCCTGCCCTGTACACAATACTGTACTGATACACATGACAATGTCATTCCCTGCCCTGTACTCAATACTGTACTGATACACTGACAATGCCCTTCGTTGCCCTGTACACAATACCGTACTGATACACTGACAATGTCCTTCCCTGTCCTGTACTCAATTCTGTACTGATACACTGACAATGTTCTTCCCTGCCCTGTACACAATACTGTACTGATACACTGACAATGTCCTTCCCTGCCCTGTACACAATACAGTACTGATACACTGACAATGTCCTTCCCTGTCCTGTACTCAATTCTGTACTGATACACTGACAATGTTCTTCCCTGCCCTGTACACAATACTGTACTGATATGCTGACAATATCCTTCCCTGCCCTGTACACAATACCGTACTGATACACTGACAATGACCTTCCCTGCCCTGTACACAATGCTGTGCTGATACACTGACAATGTCCTTCCCTGCTCTGTACACAATACTGTACTGATACACTGACAATGCCCTTCCCTGCCCTGTACACAATACTGTACTGATACACTGACAGTGTCCTTCCCTGCCCTGTACACAATCCTGTACTGATACACTGACACTGTCCTTTCCTGCCCTGTACACAATACTGTGCTGATACGCTGACAATGCCCTTCCCTGCCCTGTACACAATACTGTACTGATACACATGACAATGTCATTCCCTGCCCTGTACTAAATACTGTACTGATACACTGACAATGCCCTTCCCTGCCCTGTACACAATACTGTACTGATACACTGACAATGTCCTTCCCTGCCCTGTACACAATACTGTACTGATGAACTGACAATGTCCTTCCCTGCCCTGTACACAATACTGATACACTGACAATGTCCTTCCCTGCCCTGTACACAATACTGTACTGAGAAACTGACAATGTCCTTCCCTGCCCTGTACACAGTACTGTACTGATACACTGACAATGTCCTTCCCTGTCCTGTACTCAATACTGTACTGATACACTAACAATGTCCTTCCCTGCCCTGTACACAATATTGTACTGAGAAACTGACAATGTCCTTCCTTGCCCTGTACACAATACTGTACTGATACACTGACAAAGTCCTTCCCTGCTCTGTACACAATACTGTACTGATATACTGACAATGTCCTTCCCTGCCCTGTACACAATATTGTACTGAGAAACTGACAATGTCCTTCCTTGCCCTGTACACAATTCTGTACTGATACACTGACAATGTCCTTCCCTGTCCTGTACACAATCCTGTTCTGATACACTGACAATCTCATTCCCTGTCCTGTCCACAACACTGTACTGATACGCTGACAATGTCTTTCCTGCCCTGTACACAATACTGTACTGATACGCTGACAATGTCTTTCCTGCCCTGTACACAATACAGTACTGATACACTGACAATGTCCTTCCCTGTCCTGTACTCAATTCTGTACTGATAGGCTGACAATGTCCTTCCCTGCCCTGTACACAATCCTGTACTGATACACTGACAATTTCCTTCCCTACCCCGTACACAATACTGTACTGATACACTGACAATGCCCTTCCCTGCCCTGTACACAATCCTGTACTGATACACTGACAATGTCCTTCCCTGCCCTGTCCACAATACTGTACTGATACGCTGACAATGTCATTCCCTGCCCTGTACACAATACTGTACTGATACACTGACACTGTCCTTCCCTGCCCTGTACACAATACTGTACTGATACACTGACAATGTCCTTCCCTGCCCTGTACACAATGCTGTACTGATACACTGACAGTGTCCTTCCCTGCTGTGTCCTCAATACCGTACTGATGGACTGACAATGTCGTTCCCTGTCCTGTAAACATTCCTGTACTGATACACTGACAATGCCCTTCCCTGCCCTGTACACAATACTGTACCGATACACATGACAATGTCATTCCCTGCCCTGTACTCAATACTGTACTGATACACGGACAATGCCCTTCCCTGCCCTGTACTCAATACTGTACTGATACACTGACAATGCCCTTCGCTGCCCTGTACACAATGCTGTACTGATACACTGACAATGTCCTTCGTTGCCCTGTACACAATACCGTACTGATACACTGACAATGCCCTTCCCTGCCCTGTACACAATGCTGTACTGATACACTGACAATGTCCTTCCCTGCCCTGTACACAATACAGTACTGATACACTGACAATGTCCTTCCCTGTCCTGTACTCAATTCTGTACTGATACACTGACAATGTTCTTCCCTGCCCTGTACACAATACTGTACTGATATGCTGACAATATCCTTCCCTGCCCTGTACACAATACCGTACTGATACACTGACAATGACCTTCCCTGCCCTGTACACAATGCTGTGCTGATACACTGACAATGTCCTTCCCTGCTCTGTACACAATACTGTACTGATACACTGACAATGCCCTTCCCTGCCCTGTACACAATACTGTACTGATACACTGACAATGCCCTTCCCTGCCCTGTACACAATACTGTACTGATACACTGATAATGTCCTTCCCTGCCCTGTACACAATACTGTACTGATGAACTGACAATGTCCTTCCCTGCCCTGTACACAATACTGATACACTGACAATGTCCTTCCCTGCCCTGTACACAATACTGTACTGAGAAACTGACAATGTCCTTCCCTGCCCTGTACACAGTACTGTACTGATACACTGACAATGTCCTTCCCTGTCCTGTACTCAATACTGTACTGATACACTGACAATGTCCTTCCCTGCCCTGTACACAATATTGTACTGAGAAACTGACAATGTCCTTCCTTGCCCTGTACACAATACTGTACTGATACACTGACAAAGTCCTTCCCTGCTCTGTACACAATACTGTACTGATATACTGACAATGTCCTTCCCTGCCCTGTACACAATATTGTACTGAGAAACTGACAATGTCCTTCCTTGCCCTGTACACAATTCTGTACTGATACACTGACAATGTCCTTCCCTGTCCTGTACACAATCCTGTTCTGATACACTGACAATCTCATTCCCTGTCCTGTCCACAACACTGTACTGATACGCTGACAATGTCTTTCCTGCCCTGTACACAATACTGTACTGATACGCTGACAATGTCTTTCCTGCCCTGTACACAATACAGTACTGATACACTGACAATGTCCTTCCCTGTCCTGTACTCAATTCTGTACTGATAGGCTGACAATGTCCTTCCCTGCCCTGTACACAATCCTGTACTGATACACTGACAATTTCCTTCCCTACCCCGTACACAATACTGTACTGATACACTGACAATGTCCTTCCCTGCTCTGTACACAATACTGTACTGATACACTGACAATTTCCTTCCCTACCCCGTACACAATACTGTACTGATACACTGACAATGTCCTTCCCTGCCCTGTACACAATACTGTACTGATACACTGACAATTTCCTTCCCTGCCCTGTACACAATACTGTACTGATACACTGACAATGTCCTTCCCTGCCCTGTACTCAATACTGTACTGATACACTGACAATTTCCTTCCCTGCCCCGTACACAATACTGTACTGATACACTGACAATGTCCTTCCCTGCTCTGTACACAATACTGTACTGATACACTGACACTGTCCTTCACGGCTCTGTACACAATACTGTACTGATACACTGACAATGTCCTTCCCTGCTCTGTACACAATACTGTACTGATACACTGACACTGTCCTTCACGGCTCTGTACACAATACTGTACTGATACACTGACAATGTCCTTCCCTGCCCTGTACTCAATACTGTACTGATACACTGACAATGACCTTCCCTGCACTGTACACAATACTGTACTGATATACTGACAATGTCTTTCCCTGCCCTGTACTCAATACTGTACTGATACACTGACAAAGTCCTTCCCTGCTCTGTACACAATACTGTACTGATATGCTGACAATGTCCATCCCTGCCCTGTACTCAATACTGTACTGATACACTGACAATGACCTTCCCTGCACTGTACACAATACTGTACTGATATACTGACAATGTCTTTCCCTGCTCTGTACACAATACTGTACTGATATACTGACAATGTCCTTCCCTGTCCTGTACTCAATTCTGTACTGATAGGCTGACAATGTCCTTCCCTGCCCTGTACACAATCCTGTACTGATACACTGACAATTTCCTTCCCTACCCCGTACACAATACTGTACTGATACACTGACAATGTCCTTCCCTGCTCTGTACACAATACTGTACTGATACACTGACAATTTCCTTCCCTACCCCGTACACAATACTGTACTGATACACTGACAATGTCCTTCCCTGCCCTGTACACAATACTGTACTGATACACTGACAATTTCCTTCCCTGCCCTGTACACAATACTGTACTGATACACTGACAATGTCCTTCCCTGCCCTGTACTCAATACTGTACTGATACACTGACAATTTCCTTCCCTGCCCCGTACACAATACTGTACTGATACACTGACAATGTCCTTCCCTGCTCTGTACACAATACTGTACTGATACACTGACACTGTCCTTCACGGCTCTGTACACAATACTGTACTGATACACTGACAATGTCCTTCCCTGCTCTGTACACAATACTGTACTGATACACTGACACTGTCCTTCACGGCTCTGTACACAATACTGTACTGATACACTGACAATGTCCTTCCCTGCACTGTACACAATACTGTACTGATATACTGACAATGTCTTTCCCTGCCCTGTACTCAATACTGTACTGATACACTGACAAAGTCCTTCCCTGCTCTGTACACAATACTGTACTGATATGCTGACAATGTCCATCCCTGCCCTGTACTCAATACTGTACTGATACACTGACAATGACCTTCCCTGCACTGTACACAATACTGTACTGATATACTGACAATGTCTTTCCCTGCTCTGTACACAATACTGTACTGATATACTGACAATGTCCTTCCCTGCCCTGTACACAATATTGTACTGATACACTGACAGTGTCCTTCCCTGTCCTGTACACAATACTGTACCGATATGCTAACAGTGTCCTTCCCTGCCCTGTACACAATACTGTACTGATACACTGACAGTGTCCTTCCCTGCCCTGTACACAATACTGTACTGATACACTGACACTGTCCTTCCCTGCCCTGTACACAATACTGTACTGATACACTGACAATGTCCTTTCCTGCCCTGTACACAATACTGTACTGATACGCTGACAATGTCCTTCCCTGTCCTGTACACAATCCTGTACTGATACACTGACAATGTCCTTCCCTGTCCTGTCCACAACACTGTACTGATACGATGACAATGTCTTTCCTGCCCTGTACACAATACTGTACTGATACGCTGACAATGTCTTTCCTGCCCTGTACACAATACAGTACTGATACACTGACAATGTCCTTCCCTGTCCTCTACACAATTCGGTACTGAGAAACTGACAATGTCCTTCCCTACCCTGTACACAATCCTGTACTGATACACTGACAATGTCCTTCCCTGCCCTGTACTCAATACTGTACTGATGCGCTGACGATGTCCTTCCCTGCACTGTACCCAATTCTGTACTGATACACTGACAATGTCCTTCCCTGCCCTGTACTCAATACTGTCCTGATACGCTGACAATGTCTTTCCTTGCCCTGTACTCAATACTGTCCTGAAACGCTGACAATCTCATTCCCTGCCCTGTACACAATCCTGTACTGATACACTGACAATGCCCTTCCCTGCCCTGTACACAATCCTGTACTGATACACTGACAATGTCCTTCCCTGCCCTGTCCACAATACTGTACTGATACGCTGACAATGTCCTTCCCTGCCCTGTACACAATACTGTACTGATACACTGACAATGCCCTTCCCTGCCCTGTACACAATACTGTACTGATACACATGACAATGTCATTCCCTGCCCTGTACACAATCCTATACTGATACACTGACAATGCCCTTCCCTGCCCTGTACTCAATACTGTACTGATACACTGACAATGCCCTTCCCTGCCCTGTTCACAATACTGTACTGATACACTGACAATGTCCTTCCCTGCCCTGTACACAATGCTGTACTGATACACTGACAATGTCCTTCCCTGCCCTGTACACAATACCGTACTGATACACTGACAATGTCCTTCCCTGCCCTGTACACAATACCGTACTGATACACTGACAATGTCCTTCCCTGCCCTGTACACAATGCTGTGCTGATACACTGACAATGTCCTTCCCTGCTCTGTACACAATACTGTACGGAGACGCTGACAATGTCCTTCGCTGCCCTGTACACAATACTGTACTGATACGCTGACAATGTCCTTCCCTGCCCTGTACACAATCCTGTACTGATACACTGACAATGTTCTTCCGTGCCCTCTACACAATACTGTACTGATATGCTGACAATATCCTTCCCTGCCCTGTACACAAAACCGTACTGATACACTGACAATGTCCTTCCCTGTCCTGTACACAATGCTGTGCTGATACACTGATAATATCCTTCCCTGCTCTGTACACAATACTGTACTGATACGCTGACAATGTCCTTCCCTGCCCTGTACTCAATACTGTACTGATACACTGACAATGACCTTCCCTGCACTGTACACAATACTGTACTGATATACTGACAATGTCTTTCCCTGTCCTGTACACAATACTGTACTGATACACTGACAAAGTCCTTCCCTGCTCTGTACACAATACTGTACTGATATACTGACAATGTCCTTCCCTGCCCTGTACACAATATTGTACTGATACACTGACAGTGTCCTTCCCTGTCCTGTACACAATACTGTACCGATATGCTAACAGTGTCCTTCCCTGCCCTGTACACAATACTGTACTGAGAAACTGACAATATCCTTCCCTGCCCTGTACACAATACTGTACTGATACACTGACAATGTCCTTTCCTGCCCTGTACACAATACTGTACTGATACGCTGACAATGTCCTTCCCTGTCCTGTACACAATCCTGTACTGATACACTGACAATGTCCTTCCCTGTCCTGTCCACAACACTGTACTGCTACGATGACAATGTCTTTCCTGCCCTGTACACAATACTGTACTGATACGCTGACAATGTCTTTCCTGCCCTGTACACAATACAGTACTGATACACTGACAATGTCCTTCCCAGTCCTCTACACAATTCGGTACTGAGAAACTGACAATGTCCTTCCCTGCCCTGTACACAATCCTGTACTGATACACTGACAATGTCCTTCCCTGTCCTCTACACAATTCGGTACTGAGAAACTGACAATTTCCTTCCCTACCCCGTACACAATACCGTACTGATACACTGACAATGTCCTTCCCTGCCCTGTACTCAATACTGTACTGATGCGCTGACGATGTCGTTCCCTGCACTGTACCCAATTCTGTACTGATACACTGACAATGTCCTTCCCTGCCCTGTACTCAATACTGTCCTGATACGCTGACAATGTCTTTCCTTGCCCTGTACTCAATACTGTCCTGAAACGCTGACAATCTCATTCCCTGCCCTTTACACAATCCTGTACTGATACACTGACAATGCCCTTCCCTGCCCTGTACACAATCCTGTACTGATACACTGACAATGTCCTTCCCTGCCC
Source organism: Scyliorhinus canicula (assembly GCF_902713615.1). Classification (NCBI taxonomy): domain Eukaryota; kingdom Metazoa; phylum Chordata; class Chondrichthyes; order Carcharhiniformes; family Scyliorhinidae; genus Scyliorhinus; species Scyliorhinus canicula. Next base: position 16,289,681 of record NC_052168.1, read on the forward strand.
TGTCCACAATTCTGTACTGATACGCTGACAATGCCCTTCCCTGCCCTGTACACAATGCTGTACTGATACACTGACAATGTCCTTCCCTGTCCTGTACTCAATACTGTACTGATACACTGACAATGTCCTTCGCTGCCCTGTACACAATACTGTACTGATACGCTGACAATGTCCTTCCCTGCCCTGTACACAATACTGTACTGATACGCTGACAATGTCCTTCCCTGCCCTGTACACAATCCTGTACTGATACACTGACAATGTTCTTCCGTGCCCTGTACACAATACTGTACTGATATGCTGACAATATCCTTCCCTGCCCTGTACACAAAACCGTACTGATACACTGACAATGTCCTTCCCTGTCCTGTACACAATGCTGTGCTGATACACTGATAATATCCTTCCCTGCTCTGTACACAATACTGTATTGAGACGCTGACAATGTCCTTCGCTGCCCTGTACACAATACTGTACTGATACACTGACACTGTCCTTCCCTGCTCTGTATACAATACTGTACTGATACGCTGACAATGTCCTTTCCTGCCCTGTACACAGTACTGTACTGATACACTGACACTGTCCTTCCCTGCCCTGTAAACAGTACTGTACTGATACACTGACACTGTCCTTCCCTGCTCTGTATACAATACTGTACTGATACACTGACAATGTCCTTCCCTGCCCTGTACACAATACTGTACTGATACACTGACACTGTCCTTCCCTGCCCTGTACACAATACTGTACTGATACACTCACAATGTCCTTCCCTGCCCTGCACACAATACTGTACTGATACACTGACAGTGTCCTTCCCTGCCCTGTACTCAATACTGTACTGATACACTGACAATGTCCCTCCGAGTCCTGTCCATAATACTGTACTGATCTGCTGACAATGTCCTTCCCTGCCCTCTACACAATACTGTACTGATACGCTGACAATGTCCTTCCTTGCCCTGTATACAATACTGTACTGATACACTGACAGTGTCCTTCCCTGCCCTGTACTCAATACTGTACTGATACGCTGACAGTGTCCTTCCCTGCCCTCTACACAATACTGTACTGATACGCTGACAATGTCCTTCCTTGCCCTGTATACAATACTGTACTGATACACTGACAGTGTCCTTCCCTGCCCTGTACTCAATACTGTACTGATACGCTGACAATGTCCTTACCTACCCTGTACATAATCCTGTACTGATACACTGACAATGTCCTTCACTGCCCTGTACACAATACTGTACTGATACACTGACAACGTCCTTCCCTGTCCTGTACACAGTACTGTACTGATACACTGACACTGTCCTTCCCTGCTCTGTATACAATACTGTATTGATACACTGACAATGTCCTTCCCTGCCCTGTAAACAATACTGTCCTGATAAACTGACAATGTCCTTCCCTGCCCTGTACACAATACTGTACTGATACACTGACAATGTCCTTCCCTGCCCTGTAAACAATACTGTACTGATAAACTGACAATGTCCTTCCCTGCCCTGTACACAATACTGTACTGATACACTGACAATGTCCTTCCCTGTCCTATACTCAATACCGTACTGATATGCTGACAATGTCCTTCCCTGCCCTGTACACAATCCTGTACTGATACACTGACAATGTCCTTCCCTGCCCTGGACACAATTCTGTACTGATACACTGACAGTGTCTTTCCTGCCCTGTACACAATACAGTACTGATACGCTGACAATGTCTTTCCTGCCCTGTACACAATACAGTACTGATACACTGACAATGTCCTTCCCTGTCCTGTACTCAATTCTGTACTGATAGGCTGACAATGTCCTTCCTTGCCCTGTACACAATACTGTACTGATACACTGACAATGACCCTCCCTGTCCTGTACACAATGCTGTACTAATACACTGACAATGTCCTTCACGGCTCTGTACACAATACTGTACTGATACACTGACAATGGACTTCGCTGCCCTGTACACAATACTGTACTGATACGCTGACAATGTCCTTCCCTGTCCTGTACTCAATACTGTACTGATACACTGACAATGTCCTTCCCTGCACTGTACACAATACTGTACTGATATACTGACAATGTCCTTCCCTGCCCTGTACACAATACTGTACTGATACACTGACAAAGTCCTTCCCTGCTCTGTACACAATACTGTACTGATACACTGACAATGTCCTTCCCTGCCCTGTACACAATATTGTACTGATACACTGACAATGCCCTTCCCTGTCCTGTACACAATCCTGTACTGATACACTGACAATGTCCTTCCCTGTCCTGTCCACAACACTGTACTGATACGCTGACAATGTCTCTCCTGCCCTGTACACAATACTGTACTGATACACTGACAATGTCCTTCCCTGTCCTGTACTCAATTCTGTACTGATAGGCTGACAATGTCCTTCCCTGCCCTGTACTCAATACTGTACTGATACACTGACAATGTCCTTCCCTGCCCTGTACACAGTACTGTACTGATACACTGACACTGTCCTTCCCTGCTCTGTATACAATACTGTATTGATACACTGACAATGTCCTTCCCTGCCCTGTAAACAATACTGTCCTGATAAACTGACAATGTCCTTCCCTGCCCTGTACACAATACTGTACTGATACACTGACAATGTCCTTCCCTGCCCTGTAAACAATACTGTACTGATAAACTGACAATGTCCTTCCCTGCCCTGTACACAATACTGTACTGATACACTGACAATGTCCTTCCCTGTCCTATACTCAATACCGTACTGATATGCTGACAATGTCCTTCCCTGCCCTGTACACAATCCTGTACTGATACACTGACAATGTCCTTCCCTGCCCTGGACACAATTCTGTACTGATACACTGACAGTGTCTTTCCTGCCCTGTACACAATACAGTACTGATACGCTGACAATGTCTTTCCTGCCCTGTACACAATACAGTACTGATACACTGACAATGTCCTTCCCTGTCCTGTACTCAATTCTGTACTGATAGGCTGACAATGTCCTTCCTTGCCCTGTACACAATACTGTACTGATACACTGACAATGACCCTCCCTGTCCTGTACACAATGCTGTACTAATACACTGACAATGTCCTTCACGGCTCTGTACACAATACTGTACTGATACACTGACAATGGACTTCGCTGCCCTGTACACAATACTGTACTGATACGCTGACAATGTCCTTCCCTGTCCTGTACTCAATACTGTACTGATACACTGACAATGTCCTTCCCTGCACTGTACACAATACTGTACTGATATACTGACAATGTCCTTCCCTGCCCTGTACACAATACTGTACTGATACACTGACAAAGTCCTTCCCTGCTCTGTACACAATACTGTACTGATACACTGACAATGTCCTTCCCTGCCCTGTACACAATATTGTACTGATACACTGACAATGCCCTTCCCTGTCCTGTACACAATCCTGTACTGATACACTGACAATGTCCTTCCCTGTCCTGTCCACAACACTGTACTGATACGCTGACAATGTCTCTCCTGCCCTGTACACAATACTGTACTGATACACTGACAATGTCCTTCCCTGTCCTGTACTCAATTCTGTACTGATAGGCTGACAATGTCCTTCCCTGCCCTGTACTCAATACTGTACTGATACACTGACAATGTCCTTCCCTGCCCTGTACTCAATACTGTACTGATGCGCTGACGATGTCCTTCCCTGCACTGTACCCAATTCTGTACTGATACACTGACAATGTCCTTCCCTGCCCTGTACTCAATACTGTCCTGATACGCTGACAATGTCTTTCCTTGCCCTGTACTCAATACTGTCCTGATACGCTGACAATCTCATTCCCTGCCCTGTACACAATACTGTACTGATACACTGACAATGCCCTTCCCTGCCCTGTACACAATCCTGTACTGATACACTTACAATGTCCTTCCCTGTCCTGTACACAATACTGTACTGATACACTGACAATGCCCTTCCCTGCCCTGTACACAATACTGTACTGATACACATGACAATGTCCTTCCCTGCCCTGTACACAATGCTGTACTGATACACTGACAATGTCCTTCCTTGCCCTGTACACAATACAGTACTGATACACTGACAATGTCCTTCCCTGTCCTGTACTCAATACTGTACTGATACACTGACAATGTTCTTCCCTGCCCTGTGCACAATACTGTACTGATACACTGACAATGTCCTTCCCTGCCCTGTACACAATACTGTACTTATATGCTGACAATATCCTTCCCGGCCCTGTACACAATACTGTACTGATACACTGACAATGTCCTTTCCTGCCCTGTACTCAATACTGTAAACATACACTGACAGTGTCCTTCCCTGCCCTGTACACAATACGGTACTGATACACTGACACTGTCCTTCCCTGCCCTGCACACAATACTGATACGCTGACAATGTCCTTCCCTGCCCTGTACACAATACTGTACTGAAACGCTGACAATGTCCTTCCCTGTCCTGTACTCAATACTGTCCTGATACGCTGACAATGTCCTTCCCTGCCCTGTACACAATCCTGTACTGATACACTGATAATGTCTTCCCTGCCCTGTACACAATACTGTACTGATACACTGACAATATCCTTCCCTGCCCGGTACACAGTCCTGTACTGATACACTTTTCCAGGAGACACATCCGGAGTGAAACTCATACAGAGTGGGGATTGAAACTTGGTAATTTGGTGCAGTGAGGTAATTCGGTGCTGAGTGTGAGGAGGTGCTTTTTAACCCTGGTAAGTGACTGGTAAGTAGTCTCTCTTTTTCTTTTCATTGTCTAATTTACTTATTTTTATTTTGAAATTCTAGTTGTTTAAGTTTACCAAGGGTTTAAGACATGGCAGGAGATCCCAGACCCGTGTCATCTCCTCGTGTGCGATGTGGGAGCTCAGGGACACGTCCACTGTCCCTGGCTCCTTCACGTGCAAGAAGTGTGTTCAGTTGCAGCTCTTGTTAGACCGCTTGACGGCTCTGGAGCTGCGGATGGACTCACTTTGGAGCATCCGCGATGCTGAGGAGGTCGTGGATAGCACGTTTAGCGAGTTGGTCACACCGCAGGTGAAGGTTACTGAGGGAGATAGAAAATGGGTGACCAAATGAAAGAGCAAGAGTAGGAAGGCAGTGCAGGTGTCCCCTGCGGTCATCTCCCTGCAAAACAGATATACCGCTTTGGATACTGTTGGGGGAGATGGCTCACCAGGGGAAGGCAGCAGCAGCCAGGTTCATGGCACCGTGGCTGGCTCTGCTGCACAGCAGGGCAGGAAGAAAAATGGCAGGGCTATAGTGATAGGGGACTCGATCGTAAGGGGAATAGACAGGCGGTTCTGTGGACGCAATCGAGACTCAAGGATGGTATGTTGCCTCCCTGGTGCAAGGGTCAAGGATGTCTCGGAGCGGCTGCAGGACATTCTGGGGGGGGGGAGGGTGAACAGCCAGCTGTCGTGGTGCACATAGGCACCAACGATATAGGTAAAAAACGGGATGAGGTCCTACAAGCGGAATTCAGGGAGTTAGGAGTTAAACTAAAGAGTAGGACCTCAAAGGTAGTAATCTCAGGATTGCTACCAGTGCCACGAGCTAGTCAGAGTAGGAATGTCAGGATAGAAAGGATGAATGCGTGGCTCGAGAGATGGTGCAAGAGGGAGGGATTCAAATTCCTAGGGCATTGGGACCGGTTCTGGGGGAGGTGGGACCAGTACAAACCGGACGGTCTGCACTTGGGCAGGACTGGAACCGATGTCCTAGGGGGGGTGTTTTCTAGAGCTGTTGGGGAGGGTTTAAACTAATGTGGCAGGGGGATGGGAACCAATGCTGGAAGTTGGAAGGTAGTAAAACAGGGACAGAAACAAAAGGAAGTAAGGGGAAAAGTGCAAGGCAGAGAAGACATAGTCAGAAATCCATAAGGGCGACAGTACAAGGTACAGTGACTGAGGGGAGCACAGTGAATAGGCCCAGTAATAACAAAAGGAATAAAACTGGAGATGTTAAGATTCAAAACAGAGGTAAAAAAACCAACATAAGTGTACTTTACCTGAATGCTCGTAGTATTCGGAATAAAGTAAATGAGTTGGTGGCACAAATCATCGTAAATGACTATGATTTAGTGGCCATTACTGAAACATGGTTAAAGGATGGTCACGACTGGGAGTTAAATATCCGAGGGTATCAAACTATTCGGAAGGACAGAGTGGATGGTAAGGGTGTTGCTCTGTTATTTAAGGATGACATCCGGGCAATAGTAAGGGATGACATCGGTGCTATGGAGGATAAGGTTGAATCCATTTGGGTGGAAATCAGGAATAGTAAGGCGAAAAAGTCACTGATAGGAGTAGTCTATCGGCCACCAAATAGTAACGAGATGGTGGGGCAGGCAATAAACAAAGAAATAACTGATGCATGTAGAAATGGTACAGCAGTTATCATGGGGGATTTTAATCTACATGTCGATTGGTTTAACCAGGTCGGTCAAGGCAGCCGTGAGGAGGAGTTTATAGAATGTATCCGCGATAGTTTCCTAGAACAGTATGTAATGGAACCTACGAGGGAACAAGCGGTCCTAGATCTTGTCCTGTGTAATGAGACAGGATTGATTCATGATCTCATAGTTAGGGATCCTCTCGGAAGGAGCGATCACAATATGGTGGAACTTAAAATACAGATGGAGGGTGAGAAAGTAAAATCAAATACTAGTGTTTTGTGTTTAAACAAAGGAGATTACAAGGGGATGAGAGAAGAACTAGCTAAGGTAGACTGGGAGCTAAGACTTTATGGTGGAACAGTTGAGGAACAGTGGAGAACCTTCCAAGCGATTTTTCACAGTGCTCAGCAAAGGTTTATACCAACAAAAAGGAAGGACGGAAGAAAGAGGGAAAATCGACCGTGAATAGGGCCTCACGGTAGCATGGTGGTTAGCATCAATGCTTCACAGCTCCAGGGTCCCAGGTTCGATTCCCGGCTGGGTCACTGTCTGTGTGGAGTCTGCACGTCCTCCCCGTGTGTGCGTGGGTTTCCTCCGGGTGCTCCGGTTTCCTCCCACAGTCCAAAGATGTGCGGGTTAGGTGGATTGGCCGTGCTAAAAATTGCCCGTAGTGTAAGGTTAATGGGGGTTTGTTGGGTTACGTGGGTTTAAATAGGGTGATCATTGCTCGGCACAACATCGAGGGCCGAAGGGCCTGTTCTGTGCTGTACTGTTCTATTCTATTCTAATATCTAAGGAAATAAGGGAGAGTATCAAATTGAAGGAAAAAGCAGATAAAGTGGCAAAGATTGCTGGGAGATTAGAGGACTGGGAAATCTTTAGGGGGCAACAGAAAGCTACTAAAAAAGCTATAAAGAAGAGTAAGATAGAGTATGAGAGTAAACTTGCTCAGAATATAAAAACAGACAGTAAAAGTTTTTACAAATATATAAGACAAAAAAGAGTGGCTAAGGTAAATATTGGTCCTTTAGAGGATGAGAAGGGAGTTTTAATAATGGGAAATGAGGAAATGGCTGAGGAACTGAACAGGTTTTTTGGGTCGGTCTTCACAGTGGAAGACACAAATAACATGCCAGCGACTGATAGAAATGAGGCTATGACAGGTGAGGACCCTGAGAGGATTGTTATCACTAAGGAGGGAGTGATGGGCAAGCTAATGGGGTTAAAGGTAGACAAGTCTCCTGGCCCTGATGGAATGCATCCCAGAGTGCTAAAAGAGATGGCTAGGGAAATTGCAGATGCACTAGTGATAATTTACCGAAATTCACTAGACTCTGGGGTGGTCCCGGTGGATTGGAAATTAGCAAACGTGACGCCACTGTTTAAAAAAAGGAGGTAGGCAGAAAGCAGGAAATTATAGGCCAGTGAGTTTAACTTCGGTAATAGGGAAGATGCTGGAATCTATCATCAAGGAAGAAATTGCGAGGCATCTGGATAGAAATTGTCCCATTGGGCAGACGCAGCATGGGTTCGTTAAAGGCAGGTCATGCCTAACTAATTTAGTGGAATTTTTTGAGGACATTACCAGTGCAGTAGATAACGGGGAGCCGATGGATGTGGTATATCTGGATTTCCAGAAAGCCTTTGACAAGGTGCCACACAAAAGGTTGCTGCATAAGATAAAGATGCATGACATTAAGGGTAAAGTAGTAGCATGGATAGAGGATTGGTTAATTAATAGAAAGCAAAGAGTTGGGATAAATGGGTGGTTCTCTGGTTGGCAATCAGTAGCTAGTGGTGTCCCTCAGGGATCCGTGTTGGGCCCACAATTGTTCACAATTTACATTGATGATTTGGAGTTGGGGACCAAGGGCAATGTGTCCAAGTTTGCAGATGACACTAAGATGAGTGGTAAAGCGAAAAGTGCAGAGGATACTGGAAGTCTGCAGAGGGATTTGGATAGGTTAAGTGAATGGGCTCGGGTCTGGCAGATGGAATACAATGTTGACAAATGTGAGGTTATCCATTTTGGTAGGAATAACAGCAAACGGGATTATTATTTAAACGATAAAATATTAAAGCATGCCGCTGTTCAGAGAGACTTGGGTGTGCTAGTGCATGAGTCACAGAAGGTTGGTTTACAAGTGCAACAGGTGATTAAGAAGGCAAATGGAATTTTGTCCTTCATTGCTAGAGGGATGGAGTTTAAGACTAGGGAGGTTATGTTGCAATTGTATAAGGTGTTAGTGCGGCCACACCTGGAGTATTGTGTTCAGTTTTGGTCTCCTTACTTGAGAAAGGACGTACTGGCGCTGGAGGGTGTGCAGAGGAGATTCACTAGGTTAATCCCAGAGCTGAAGGGGTTGGATTATGAGGAGAGGTTGAGTAGACTGGGACTGTACTCGTTGGAATTTAGAAGGATGAGGGGGGATCTTATAGAAACATTTAAAATTATGAAGGGAATAGATAGGATAGATGCGGGCAGGTTGTTTCCACTGGCGGGTGACAACAGAACTAGGGGGCATAGCCTCAAAATAAGGGGAAGTAGATTTAGGACTGAGTTTAGGAGGAACTTCTTCACCCAAAGGGTTGTGAATCTATGGAATTCCTTGCCCAGTGAAGCAGTTGAGGCTCCTTCATTACATGTTTTTAAGGTAAAGATAGATAGTTTTTTGAAGAATAAAGGGATTAAGGGTTATGGTGTTCGGGCCGAAAAGTGGAGCTGAGTCCACAAAAGATCAGCCATGATCTAATTGAATGGCGGAGCAGGCTCGAGGGGCCAGATGGCCTACTCCTGCTCCTAGTTCTTATGTTCTTATGTTCTTATGTTCTTGCCCTGTACACAGTACAGTACTGATACACTGACAATGTCCTTCCGTGTCCTGTACTCATTACTGTACTGATACGCTGACAATGTCCTTCCCTGCCCTGTACACAATCCTGTACTGATACACTGACAATGTCCTTCCCTGCCCTGTACTCAATACTGTACTGATGCGCTGACGATGTCCTTCCCTGCCCTGTACACAATTCGTACTGATACACTGACAATGTGTTTCCTTGCCCTGTACTCAATACTGTACTGATACACTGACAATGTCCTTCCCTGCCCTGTACTCAATACTGTCCAGATACTCTGACAATGTCATTCCCTGCACTGTACACGATGCTGTACTGATACACTGACAATGTCCTTCCCTGCTCTGTACACAATACTGTACTGATACACTGACAATGTCCTTCCCTGTCCTGTACTCAATACTGTACTGATACACTGACAATGTCCTTCCCTGCCCTGCACACGATGCTGTACTGATACACTGACAATGCCCTTCACTGCCCTGTACACGATGCTGTACTGATACACTGACAGTGTCCTTCCCTGCTGTGTCCTCAATACCGTACTGATACACTGACAATGTCCTTCCCTGCCCTGTACACAATACTGTACTGATACACTGACAATGTCCTTCCCTGCCCTGTACACAATACTGTACTGATACACTGACAATGTCCTTCCCTGCTCTGTACACAATACTGTACTGAGACGCTGACAATGTCCTTCCCTGCCCTGTACACAATAGAACATAGAACATAGAACGATACAGCGCAGTACAGGCCCTTCGGCCCTCGATGTTGCACCGACATGGAGAAAAAAAAACTAAAGGCCATCTAACCTACACTATGCCCTTATCATCCATATGCTTATCCAATAAATTTTTAAATGCCCTCAATGTTGGCGAGTTCACTACTGTTGCAGGTAGGGCATTCCACGGCCTCACCACTCTTTGCGTAAAAAACCCACCTCTGACCTCTGTCCTATATCTATTACCCCTCAATTTAAGGCTATGTCCCCTCGTGCTAGCCACCTCCATCCGCGGGAGAAGGCTCTCGCTGTCCACCCTATCTAACCCTCTGATCATTTTGTATGCCTCTATTAAGTCACCTCTTAACCTTCTTCTCTCTAACGAAAACAACCTCAAGTCCATCAGCCTTTCCTCATAAGATTTTCCCTCCATACCAGGCAACATCCTGGTAAATCTCCTCTGCACCCGTTCCAAAGCTTCCACGTCCTTCCTATAATGAGGCGACCAGAACTGTACGCAATACTCCAAATGCGGCCGTACCAGAGTTTGGTACAGCTGCATCATGACCTCATGGCTCCGGAACTCAATCCCTCTACCAATAAAGGCCAACACACCATAGGCCTTCTTCACAACCCTATCAACCTGGGTGGCAACTTTCAGGGATCTATGTACATGGACACCGAGATCCCTCTGCTCATCCACACTACCAAGAATTTTACCATTAGCCAAATATTCCGCATTCCTGTTATTCTTTCCAAAGTGAATCACCTCACACTTCTCCACATTAAACTCCATTTGCCACCTCTCAGCCCAGCTCTGCAGCTTATCTATGTCCCTCTGTAACCTGCAACATCCTTCCGCACTGTCTACAACTCCACCGACTTTAGTGTCGTCTGCAAATTTACTCACCCATCCTTCTGCGCCCTCCTCTAGGTCATTTATAAAAATGACAAACAGCAACGGCCCCAGAACAGATCCTTGTGGTACACCACTCGTAACTGAACTCCATTCTGAACATTTCCCATCAACTACCACTCTCTGTCTTCTTTCAACTAGCCAATTTCTGATCCACATCTCTAAATCACCCTCAATCCCCAGCCTCCGTATTTTCTGCAATAGCCGACCATGGGGAACCTTATCAAACGCTTTACTGAAATCCATATACACCACATCAACTGCTCTACCCTCGTCTACCTGTTCAGTCACCTTCTCAAAGAACTCGATAAGGTTTGTGAGGCATGACCTACCCTTCACAAAACCATGCTGACTATCCCTAATCATATTATTCCTATCTAGATGATTATAAATCGTATCTTTTATAATCCTCTCCAAGACTTTACCCACCACAGACGTGAGGCTCACCGGCCTATAGTTACCGGGGTTATCTCTACTCCCCTTCTTGAACAAAGGGACCACATTTGCTATCCTCTAATACTGTAATACTGTACTGATACACTGACAGTGTCCTTCCCTGCCCTGTACTCAATACTGTACTGATACACTGACAATGTCCCTCCCAGTCCTGTCCATAATACTGTACTGATCTGCTGACAATGTCCTTCCCTGCCCTCTGCACAATACTGTACTGATACGCTGACAATGTCCTTCCCTACCCTGTACACAATCCTGTACTGATACACTGACAATGTCCTTCCCTGTCCTGTACACAGTACTGTACTGATACACTGACAATGTCCTTCCCTGCCCTGTACACAATACTGTACTGATACACTGACACTGTCCTTCCCTGCCCTGTACACAATCCTGTACTGATACACTGACAATGTCCTTCCCTGCCCTGTACACAATACTGTACTGATACACTGACAATGTCCTTCCCTGTCCTGTAGACAGTACTGTACTGATACGTTGACAATGTCCTTCCCTGTCCTGTACTCAATACTGTACTGATCTGCTGACAATGCCCTTCCCTGCCCTCTACACAATACTGTACTGATACACTGACAATGTCCTTCACTGCCCTGTACACAATCCTGTACTGATACACTGACAACGTCCTTCCCTATCCTGTACACAGTACTGTACTGATACACTGACACTGTCCTTCCCTGCTCTGTATACAAGACAGTACTGATACACTGACAATGTCCTTCCCTCTCCTATACTCAATACCGTACTGATATGCTGACAATGTCCTTCCCTGCCCTGTACACAGTACTGTACTGATACGCTGACAATGTCCTTCCCTGCCCTGTACACAATACTGTACTGATACACTGACAATGTCCTTCCCTGCTCTGTACACAATACTGTACTGATACACTGACAATGCCCTTCACTGCCCTGTACTCAATACTGTACTGATACACTGACAATGTCCCTCCCAGTCCTGTCCATAATTCTGTACTGATCTGCTGACAATGTCCTTCCCTGCCCTCTGCACAATACTGTACTGATACGCTGACAATGTCCTTCCCTACCCTGTACACAATCCTGTACTGATACACTGACAATGTCCTTCCCTGTCCTGTGCACAGTACTGTACTGATACACTGACAATGTCCTTCCCTGCCCTGTACACAATACTGTACTGATACACTGACAATGCCCTTCACTGCCCTGTACTCAATACTGTACTGATACACTGACAATGTCCTTCCATGCACTGTACACAATACTGTACTGATACGCTGACAATGTCCTTCCCTGCCCTGTACACAATCCTGTACTGACCTGCTGACAATGTCCTTCCCTGCCCTGTACACAATACTGTACTGATACACTGACACTGTCCTTCCCTGCCCTGTACACAATCCTGTACTGATACACTGACAATGTCCTTCCCTGTCCTGTACACAGTACTGTACTGATACGTTGACAATGTCCTTCCCTGTCCTGTACTCAATACTGTACTGATCTGCTGACAATGTCCCTCCCAGTCCTGTCCATAATACTGTACTGATACGTTGACAATGTCCTTCCCTGCCCTGTACACAATCCTGTACTGATACGCTGACAATGTCCTTCCCTGCCCTGTACACAATCCTGTACTGATACGTTGACAATGTCCTTCCCTGCCCTGTACACAATCCTGTACTGATACGTTGACAATGTCCTTCCCTGCCCTGTACACAATCCTGTACTGATCTGCTGACAATGCCCTTCCCTGCCCTCTACACAATACTGTACTGATACACTGACAATGTCCTTCCCTGCCCTGTACATAATCCTGTACTGATACACTGACAATGTCCTTCACTGCCCTGTACACAATACTGTACTGAAACACTGACAATGTCCTTCCCTGCCCTGTACACGATGTTGTACTGATACACTGACAATGCCCTTCCCTGCCCTGTACACAATACTGTACTGATACACTGACAGTGTCCTTCACTGCCCTGTACTCAATACTGTACTGATACACTGACAATGTCCCTCCCAGTCCTGTCCATAATACTGTACTGATCTGCTGACAATGTCCTTCCCTGCGCTCTACACAATACTGTACTGATACGCTGACAATGTCCTTCACTGCCCTGTACACAATCCTGTACTGATACGCTGACAATCTCATTCCCTGCCCTGTACACAATCCTGTACTGATACACTGACAACGTCCTTCCCTATCCTGTACACAGTACTGTACTGATATGCTGACAATGTCCTTCCCTGTCCTATACTCAATACCGTACTGATATGCTGACAATGTCCTTCCCTGCCCTGTACACAGTACTGTACTGATACGCTGACAATGTCCTTCCCTGCCCTGTACACAATACTGTACTGATACACTGACAGTGTCCTTCCCTGCTCTGTACACAATACTGTACTGATACACTGACAATGTCCTTCCCTACCCCGTACACAATACTGTACTGATCTGCTGACAATGTCCTTCCCTGCCCTCTGCACAATACTGTACTGATACGCTGACAATGTCCTTCCCTACCCTGTACACAATCCTGTACTGATACACTGACAATGTCCTTCCCTGTCCTGTGCACAGTACTGTACTGATACACTGACAATGTCCTTCCCTGCCCTGTACACAATACTGTACTGATACACTGGCACTGTCCTTCCCTGCCCTGTACACAATCCTGTACTGATACACTGACAGTGTCCTTCCCTGCCCTGTACACAATACTGTACTGATACACTGACAATGTCCTTCCATGCACTGTACACAATCCTGTACTGATACACTGACAGTGTCTTCCCTGTCCTGTACACAATACTGTACTGATACACTAACAATGTCCTTCCCTGTCCTGTACACAATACTGTACTGATACACTGACAATGTCCTTCCCTGCTCTGTACACAATACTGTACTGATACTCTGACAATGTCCTTCCCTGCCCTGTACACAATACTGTACTGATACACTGACAATGTCCTTCCCTGCTCTGTACACAATACTGTACTGAGACGCTGACAATGTCCTTCCCTGCTCTGTACACAATACTGTACTGATATGCTGACAATGCCCTTCCCTGCCCTGTACACAATACTGTACTGATATGCTGACAATGTAATCGTTGTATTCGTGCTGAGGTCTTGGGAGGAATAGATTTTGACTCCCTGAAGAGACTCATCAACGGCCTGTCGTCGGTGTACATGGTGAATGAGCGACCCTGGAGGCATTGATGGAATCTCTTTACCTCAAAAACGATAGCTGAAGCTTCTTTGTCCAACTGTGAATTCCCCTTTTCAGCCTCTGTCAGCGTCTGAGATGCAAAACCTTTTCGGATCCGTCCTCCATTAGATGTGTAAGTACCGCCTGCACATTGTAGGCCGAGGCATCACAGGACAGGATAAGCTTCCTGTCTGGATCAAAATAGACTAGCTCGGCTACATTCCTGGACGCTGGAACTTTCTTAATCGCTCAAACTTTCCCTTCCACAGGAGATAAACCTTGGGCATTGATTCTTTGGCCGAGATACCTCCGCGCTCGGTGCCTGAAAAATACACTTGCTCCACTTCAGACACAGTCCCGCTTCTGAGGAGCTCCTGCTCAGTCTAACCCAAAGTTAAACTGGTATCTAATTAGATTGCAACATGGGGAATGCCCTGAAACTGGTTGTCCTCAGGAAGATCTCTGGACTGGAGGATACACCACAAACCAAACGATTATACTTGGAACAACCCTTTACACGTGTTGCTGATCACAGACTGCTTTGAATCTTCCTCCAGTAAGAGTTGTTGATAGGCCTGGCTCACTTCCAGTTTCAAAATGTCTTGCCTCATCTCCTGCAAGGGTTCAGAAATAGATCTCTCTACCCTCAGCAATGGGTAAGCATCCAGCTTGGAAACCTGATTAACGGCAAGTTTGTAATCCCCCCACACATGCGCACAGCCCCATCGCTTTTAATACCAGGTACAATTGGAGCTTCCCAATGGGCTGAATGATTCCGGATCTTTCCATCTGCCCCACTTTGTCTTTCATCGTGTAGGGCATTGCCCTCGGTCTGAAAAAAACGAGGCGCAGGCTGCGGACCTGGAAACAATTTAACTGTAGTGCCCCATAATGTACCCAGTTGGTCTTTCAAAACGCCAGGATATTTCTGAACGACGTCCTCTGTCACTTTTATGTGCTTTATCTTACCCCAGTCCAACTGAACTTTCCTCAGTCAGTCATGCCCAAGTAGACTAGGCCCATGCCTTTCTACTACCAGGAGCCTTGCTCTTGCTTCCTGTCTGTTACATGCAATATCTACCTCTAACGCGCAAGGCGATGTTTTGTCTCGTTGATGTTCATCTGAAGATTGATCCCTGCCTGAGTACGGCCTGCTTAGAGCCTTAAATCTTCCTGAAGGCCTCCTCGCTGATTGCCGATTCATAGGCAACTGTGTCCACCTCCATCTTGATTTTCTGTCTGTCGACGTCCACTGAAGGATCAATAAGCTTTCCACGCCCCCCCCCCCCCCCCCTCCCCACCCCACTCAAACTAAACATGGAGTAAGCATGCTCCACTGCCTGGTCTGAGCTTTCCAAGCGATGCGCCATTGACTGAGGCTTCCTTGCATTGACGATCCCCGCTCAACCTTGATGCAGTGCACCTGCCTGCGTGCTGGCATTGGCCTTCTGAATGTCTTTTGCATTGTTGGCATCCATTTCCATGCCCTGAGAAATTTCTGGAGCATTCTCAAAAGTAAGCGCGGCTTCTCCCAGCAAACGCCGCTGAATACTGTCCTCATTAATGCCGCAAACTAGTCTGTCCAAAAGCATGTCTTCCAACACTGCCACAACTTGCAAAGTTAAGAGAGCTGGCGCAACACAGCAACAAGGTTAGCTACAGACTGTCACATCTTCCGAAAAATACTTTGGAATTTTAGACATTGCACAGTTACTGAGGACTTAGGATTCCGGTGATTCTGAACAAGTGTAACTAAATTCTCAAATGAAATGTCGCCCCCCCCCCCCCCCCCTCCCCCCGTTTCTGTGGTGTAGCTAAATTTCTCAGCAGCTGAAAAGTTATTGTTCCACACATGCTCAGGAGAATCGAGCGCTTTCTAACCTCACCTGCGATCCCAGCACGGTAGCATTGTGGATAGCACAATCGCTTCACAGATCCAGGGTCCCAGGTTCGATTCCGGCTTGGGTCACTGTCTGTGCGGAGTCTGCACATCCTCCCCGTGTGTGCGTGGGTTTCCTCCGGGTGCTCTGGTTTCCTCCCACAGTCCCAAGATGTGCAGGTTAGGTGGATTGGCCATGATAAATTGCCCTTCGTGTCCAAATTGCCCTTAGTGTTAGGTGGGATTATTGGGTTAGGCGGATAGGGTGGAGGTGTGGGCTTGGTTAGGGTGCTCTTTCCAAGAGCCGGTGCAAACTCGATGGGCCAAATGGCCTCCTTCTGCATTGTAAATTCAATGAAATGCCCTTCCCTGCCCTGTCCTCAATAGTGTACTGATACACTGACAATGCCCTTCCATGTGTTGGGTGGGGTTACTGGGTTATGGGGATAGGTGTTGACCTTGGGTAGGGTGCTCTTTCCAGGAGTCGGTGCAGACTCGATGGGCCGAATGGCCTCCTTCTGCACTGTAAATTCTATGAAACCTTTCCACACATTCAGTCCAGTTCCCATGGTGCAGGCAACTTGCCCTCCATCGGTAAATTTAGGAAAACTTCATATTGAACGTGCTGAAACTCGGATTTTCCATTCTAGTTGCCAAAATGCGGTGGTAACTTGACCACGAAAAGCCAGTTGAAACGTGTTAGTCTTAAAGTTAAAGTTAATCTTCTTTAATAAATAGAAATAACACCGTTTAAAATGCAGTTTGGACTCAAAAACGGGAGCAACTAGTTAAACATCAAAATAACAGAAACAGCATTGTTAGACCGAATGGCAATTAAATATGAATAGACACAGGTAACAACAACAGCAACTGATGACATCACAGCACTTCCTGATGACATCAGCAATGGATTTAAATAAGAAGATGTATCATAATAACACCCCGCACCAAAAAATAAAATCAAAATTCGGACAAAGAGATAAAGAAATATGTTAGATAAATAATGAGAGTGAATTTGCAGATATTTTACACAATTAATTTGACTCAGTGGGCGCGATTCTCTGGTCGCGGGACAGAGTGTCCGCGTCATCATGAACGCCGTCACATTTCACGACGGCGTGAAACGGGCGCGGGCAGTACCGATCCTGGCCCCCATTGGGGGTCAGCACGGCGCTGGAGCGGTTCACGCCGCTCCAGCCTTACTTCCTGGTGCACAGGGGGCGGCACCAATCCGCGCATGCGCAGTGGCAACGCGCCAACTCGTGCATGCGCGGTGGCCTTACTGAACGCTCCGGCCCCGACGCAACATGGCGCGGGGGTTCTGGGGCTGGACGCGCAACAAAGTAGGCCGGGGGGGGGGGGGGAGGGGGGGGGGGAGGGGGTGGCGGGGAGGGAGAGGCTGGCCTGCCGATTGGTGGGCCCCGATCACGGGCCAGACCCCATCGGAGGCCCCACCAGGGACGGAGCTCCCTCCCCCCCCACTCCACAGGCCACCCCCCGACCCTTCGCGCAGAGTTCCCACCAGCAGCGACCAGGTGCGGACGGTGCCGGCGGGACTTTGCTTTTTCCGCGCGGCTGCACGGATAATCGGCGGCCCCGCCACGTACAGCCGCTCGCGACCGGCTAATGCGCCGGCACAAATGGCACTGATTCTCCGCACCTCGGAGAATTGCGCGCCGGCGTCGGGGCGGCGTGGCGCGGTTGCGGCGATTCTGTGGCCCGGCGCGGGGCTCGGAGAATCGCGCCCAGTATTTCCCAGAGATACGAACACGGTGGATATAACATTAGAAGAAGAGATTTTTAAAAGTCAGGATGCTACTTGTAAAACGTAGGGGTGGGATCTTATATTTTTTCATCGTGTCAGTTCTGGTGAATAAACTGCAGAGAATCCTGTTGGCGTCGGGGAATCTCACGCAATATTGAGCCTCCTTAAAAAAAATTCTACCCGCTTGAATTCGCTCAGCTGATTCGCTCGCCCTGGGACGTCTTAATTTCTGCAATCAGTGCTCGGCTCCAAATAAACTCCTCCCCAGCACCTGTCCCAGATCCAGTCACGGAATAGCTGCCTGGAAGCCAGTGCGATGGTTATCAGAGGGAGGCCCGAACAAACTCCTGGAGGGCGTGCAGGAGAGGGGGGATGTCCCATACCCACGTTCCCGCAGACGTCTTTCCACCAAGGTCGCCACCCCAGCCTGGGAGGCAGTGGCAGCCTTCGTCAGTGCCAGCTCGCTACAGAAGAGACGAGGGCGACAGCGTTGCTTGAAGATGAACAACCTCATTAATAATAATAATCTTTATTATTGTCACAAGTAGGCTTACATTGACACTGCAATGAAGTTACTGTGAAAATCTCCTCGTCGCCACTGTTCGGGTACACAGAGGGAAGAATTCAGAATGTCCAATTCACCTGACAAGCACGTCTTTCAGGACTTGTGGGAGGAAACCGGAGCGCCCGGAGGAAACCCACGTAGACACGGGGAGAACGCGCAGACTCCACACAGGCAGTGACCCAAGCCGGGAATCGAACCTGGGTCACTGGCAATGTGAAGCAACAGTGCTCACCACTGTGTTGCCGTGCTGCCTGTTAAAATTCCATTGCCTGGCTGGGAGGGCGTGGCCAGGGTAAGCCTACCTCCTCGAGTCTCCCGTTGTGCCCCTTCACACATCTAAGGTCACCTCTGGCTCATGGGTTTCCTGCATCAATCATGCGGTTCATCCCCAAACCCCCCCACCCCCATTTACCCCCCAGTGGCTCATCTGTATCTCACATCCCTGCTCCCGCTCACGACCCACGCATGCCAGACTTCATCATCACCATCTGAACTGGCTACACTCCCCCCACCTGTCTTATTGCAGGAGAAACTCGAGCATAACCGGCGTGAGTGGGCACAGCCTGCCTGAGTCATTCCCCAGCTCAGATGTCTCATTAAAGAGGGAGTCCTGGCAGGCGAGGAGCAGGATTGCACCTGCGCTGAGGGCCAAGTAGGGGCTGCGGACAGAAGTGAGATCCCTAAAAGCAGGTGGTCAAGCCTCACGTGAGCAAACTCTCTCTCATCACTTGTCGCCCGTGATGCAGTGATGCCATCCCCCTTCCCCTTGCAAGGCAATCGGTTGATCAGCCCGGACCGTCCTCGCACCCCTTGGAGAGGGCACGGACGCAAGAGGCTCTGCGGGGTGAATTATATAGAATTTACAGTGCAGAAGGAGGCTATTCGGCCCATCGAGTCTGCACCGGCTCCTGGAAAGAGCACCCTACCCAAGGTTAACACCTGCACCCTATCCCCATAACCCAGCAACCCCACCCAACACTAAGGGCAATTTTGGACACTAAGGGCAATTTATCACGGCCAATCCACCTAACCTGTGGGTGGGAGGGGGGGGGGTTCTTGGTCACCACCATTGAAGATGTGACACATCTGTCACCCACGCCCTCCACCAGCACAGACACTCAGTGGGATGAGACACTGACCTGTGAGCGCTTCACAGCTGAGGATCCAGAGCAGAAGGCAGGACGTCCCAGCGATACGGCGCTCGGACGGATGCTGGAGGGCTGGGCTCTGCCGATTCCCAGGCTGGTGATATGCCCCTGAGTATAAGGGAGGCAGTGGCGCAGTGACATTACCGCCGGACTCAGAAACCCAGAGGCCCATAGCATTGGCCCCGGTTCAAATCCCCCCACGGCAGGTGGTGAAATTTGAATTCAAGAAAAATAAATCTGGAATTAGAGATCTAATAATGACCATGAAACCCTTGTCGATTGTCGGGGGAAACCCATCTGGTTCATTAACGTCCTTGAAGGAAGGAAATCTGCCGTCCCTACCCGGTCTGGCCTACATGTGACTCCAGACCCACAGCGATATGATTGACTCTTAAATGGCCCTTCAAGGGAAATTAGGGATGGGCAATAAATGCTGGCACAGCCTGTGACGCCCACGTCCCATCAGCGTATAAAAACAAAATGGCCGTCCCAGAAATGCTGGAAGTGCAAAGACAGAGGGTCAGGAAGGGATGACAACATCCCTCCTCGGACTGAAGGTGTCCCATCGCCTTCTGTCCAATGAGATGCTGCCGTCAGTCCGATGCCAGCACAGAGAGGGTGGCATCCTTGTGGAGGTCTTGATGCAGGACGTGCACTCCATGGCGGGGGGGGGGGGGGGGTGTCCACTCCATGGTTCAGTTAATGACTACTATGGATGAGGGCACAAGCTCCATGGTGCAGGGCTTCAAGTGCATGGTGCAGGCACTGGTGGGAATCCACGTGTGTCAGCCCCAGAGGACGGCGGAGCTTCTGGATCTCACTCCAGTTGGTCCTCTGTCCCTTGGAGGAACCCAGGGGCCCCCAGGCACCCAAAGGGAAGAAGATCAGCAGGAGCACAGCCCCGGCGCCCTCCACCCAGGATACCTTCAGAGTATCCAGCCCATTGAGCTTTATTGGGTGCCCCCACCCCCAGGGTTCTCCCCTTTGGAGGTGGGGGTCACCAGGTTTACGTGTTTTGTAAAGCCTTTGGAAACAACACCTGTGGGACATCACGCCAGCAGCCGCTGAATATTCAGTGGGGGGGGGGGGGGCGGGGGAATTCTCCGAGTGAGTGCTCGCTAACGACATGCTAATGTATTAAAATAAGGTGCCCGCCCCTCCGCCATTTTTCACCTTACTCCGCCAGTGTGGGGGGGGTTGGGGGGATGGGGGGGGGGGGGGGGTTGAAAAGCAGAAATTACGTTCTGAGCGGCGAGATTCGCGATTTCCGATTCTCTCCAGATTTTGTGACAATGTCGGATATCCCGCTGAAAATCGCCTCCAAGACCTCTGGCCCAGATGGATTCATTTATATATTCTATTAGAGAAGGGTACAGCACCAGAGTGCTGATGGAAGCCAATGTTACTCCTATATTTCGAAAGGGAAATAAATCCGGTCCGGGGACCATAGATTAGCAACCGTGACAGAGCTGATATGAAAAGTATCTGAATATTCCTGAAAAATAGAATAAAGAAACACGTAGAAATTGAATACACGCTGAACCGTACTCGGTACTGATGACAAAAGTGACAGTTGTGGTTGGCTTAAATTATCGAATTCTTTACACAAGTGACAGAAAGGATAGATAAGGGAAATATAGTAGATACCTTCCAAATCACTAACGGATTCGACCTCGGCACTATTTGTTTGCACGGTTGTTCAGAGGAATGTGAGCTTGAGTGCTTGATTTCCTTCCGAAGCACGAATGGATTGTACTCAGCAGTGTTTGTTTACACAGCTGTCCAGGGAATGCTGTTATTATCATATTATAAGGCTTGCGAGCCCTGTTTATAATGGATACTGGGTAACTGGATTGGAGAGTTCGGGGGGTGATGGTGGTGGCGGTGGTAAGGGAGTTGAGTGGGGGGGGGGGCTAAGGGGCGATTTACTTGTGGGGGAATTCAAAAGGGCTAGAAATATAAGATGAAATGAGTCACTAATAAATTCAATAGAATGTGGAACTAACTATCCAGCAAGGAGTTTTAGAAAATAGAATTTACAGTGCAGAAGGAGGCCATTCGGCCCATCGAGCCTGCACCGGCTCTTGGAAAGAGCACTCTACCCAAGGTCAACACCTCCACCCTATCCCCATAACCCAGTAACCCCAGCCAACACTAAGGGAAATTTTGGACACTAAGGGCAATTTATCATGGCTGATCCACCTAACCTGCACATCTTTGGACTGGGAGGAAACCAGAGCACCCGGAGGAAACCCACGCACACACGGGGAGGATGCACAGACTCCGCACAGACAGTGATCCAAGCCGGAATCGAACCTGGGACCCTGGAGCTGTGAAGCAATTGTGCTAGCCACAATGCTGCCGTGCTGCCGTTAAGTCGTTGCGTACACAGTGGGAGCTAGGTAGGTGTGTGAGGGAGAAAGGGACGGAAGGCTTTATTGATGGGGTTTGAGGAAGCATGGGGGAAGCAGGTTCTGTGTGTGGTGCTCCGTGCCTGGCCTGGACCACTGGGGTCTGAACAGTCTGCTTTGCTGCTGTTAATTCTATGTACCCACAACCTTCTGATGCACGAGCGTCACCACTGAGCCAAATGACACTACATTAAACATTGTTAAAAATTATTCGGTGGCACCAATCCATCATTGCTGTTTCTCATTCTGAAAATGTCAGAAGTAAAAGGAACTCTGTAATGAAAGCATACATTATCCTGTTTCCACAAATGCAGGCGTCTTGGAACGGAAAAATGATTACTGATGTACAGCTTATTGGGTTGTCTTTAACGGAACGTACACCTTTTATACCTCTTCACCCTGATGGATAATGTTTGTCAATCGCGACTGATTAATTTGGGTTAAATTTGATTAGTTATTCCAGCTTGAACAACGCGAGGACGTTGGCTTGACACTCTCGAGCCTCCACCTGGATGGGTTCAGTGAGGTTACCACATGGTTTTGCAGTGCCAGGGTCTGTACTATGGACTGCCCTCAGTCCTCTTTGGGGGGGGGGTTGTTGGAATTTAATTCCCCCCCCCCCCACCCGCTCGAGCATGTTTGGAGATGGAGGGCATTGAATTACTCGTGAGATTGGGGGGGGGCTGGGGGGGGGGGGGGGGGCTCCCCCCCCCCCAGTCCTGGTGGGAAGGCCGTGGCTGACCCCCCCCCCCCCCCCCCCCTCCAATCTCACGAGTAATTCAATGCCCTCCATCTCCACGACCAATTGAAGCTCTCAAGTGGGCCTCATGCCGCCACCGATGGCATTCGGCCAATGAACGGCAAATCCGGGCGTCTTTGCTTTGCCTGTGGGCTCCCCTCGTTGTCAGGCACTCAGCGCCCGATCAAGGGGCCTGGCGTCAGGACGTGAGCGGATGCCCACTGTGAGCCCTCGCTGTCAACCGCTCTAACCCCCCCCCCCCCGGACCCACCTTGTACCCCACCTGTGGCCCACGGTCCCTCGCTGACCTTCGGCCTCTGGTGGATGCATTACTGGCAGCTGCCACCGCTCCCCTGGTGGTGCTGTCTGCAAACAACAGTTGTCTGCCTCTCCACAAGAAAAGTACAGCACAGGAACACAGGCCCTTCGGCCCTCCAAGCCTGTGCCCACCATGCTGCCCATCTAAACTAAAATCTTCTACACTTCCTGGGTCCGTATCCCTCTATTCCCATCCTATTCATGTATTTGTCAAGATGCCCCTTAAATGTCACCATCGTCCCTGCTTCCACCACCTCCTCCAGCAGCGAGTTCCAGGCACCCTCTACCCTCTGTGTAAAAGACTTGCCTCGTACATCTCCTCTAAACCTTGCCCCTCGCACCTTAAACCTATGCCCCCTAGTAATTGACCCCTCTACCCTGGGAAAAATCCAGCAAGAGCCAGCAACTCTTGTGAGCAGGGTAGGGTGGGGGAATGGGGGGGGGGGGGGCTGTTTCCTCCAGAGTGGTTGATTCTGGAGAAGGTCAGCCATTGTGTAACCCCGTCCACTTACTCCTTTCAGTGAACCCCCAATGTACCTCCCTCAGTGTCAGTGTGCTTCCTTTGCTGAACCCCAATTGGTGACCGCACCCCCCCCCCAATCTAGTAATTCCCATCAGCGTAACTCCATCAATGTACGCCTGCCAGTTAATTTCGGCCACTGAGATTTGATCATTTACGATTACCGAGTATTACAGCTGGTGCCACCATTGTTTGAGGCTTCTGAGGAAATCGACAATGAACATAATAATAATAATCGCTTATTGTCACAAGTAGGCTACAAATGAAGTTGCTGTGAAAAGCCCCTAGTCGCCACATTCCGGCGCCTGTTCGGGGAGGCTGGTACGGGAATTGAGCCGTGCTGTTGGCCTGCCTTGGTCTGCTTTCAAAGCCAGCAATTTAGCCCAGTGAGCTAAACCAGCCCCAATTGGTTGTTGGGAGACCGGGGATATGTTTTGCTGGTGTGACTCCTGATGCCTGTTAGGAATCTCTACGTGACAGCAGAATGCAGACCTGGCCAGAAATACAAAACCTTCTAACTTGCCATTGAACATTGAAAGCACCATCAATTAATTAAATTGAAGACACCAAACGGTGGGGGGGGTATTGAGTGTGAAACTCGTTCCCGCAGGGAGCGGTTCAGCCAAATAGCATAGATGCGCTTAAGAGGAAGCTGGAAAAGCGTGCGAGGTAGAAGGGAATAGTGGGTTGTCAGATCAGTCCTGAGCTTACCAAATGGAAGAGGGGCCGAATGGCCTCTTGGTGCTCCTAATTCATATGTTTGCTCATAAACCCTGCTGCTCGGGTTGAAGGAGGATGGGTTGAGGCTCAGGTCTGTGGAGCGTGGACATTATCAGGGACTGTTTGGGTCGGATGGCCTGTTTCTGTGCTGTAAATTCCGTGTAATTGTTTTGGAATTTTCAGAAAGATAAGTTAGATCCATTAATGCAGACATTTGGAAAGTACCAGACACTCTGTTATCCTGAATGCATAAATGTTAATTCTAAAATAATAGCTTTGCACGGTGATTGTAACCATTTATTATTAGTTTGTACATTTAGTCTGTATGAATTAAATTACGGTGATATGTTTTCTCACCCATCTATGCTCAAATAATTTGGTTGCCGGTTCACGGATCTCAGAATTGGAGATTCTACCATATTTCAGGAACGTGGGATTCGTTCTGTGGAAACAATTGCTAATGTTTTACAATTCCAATTCTCTTCCCATAGCGAGTGCTCCTCTAAGACAGACCTTCTAAGCATAGTGATTAGCACAATTGCTTCACAGCCCCAGGGTGCCAGGTTCAATTCCCGGCGTGGGTCGCTGCCTGTGCAGAGTCTGCATGTACTCCCCCGTGTGTGTGTGGGTTTCCTCCGGGTGCTCCGGTTTCCTCCCACAGTCCAAAGATGTGCAGGTTAGGTGGATTGGCCATGCTAAATTGCCCTTAGTGTCCAAAATTGCCCTTAGTGTTGGGTGGGGTTACTGGGTTATGGGGATAGGGTGGAGGTGTGGGCTTGGGTGGGGTGCTCTTTCCAAGAGCCGGTGCAGACTCGATGGGCCGAATGGCCTCCTTCTGCACTGTAAACTCTATGAAACTCTATAAATTTCAAGACAATTCTGGTACCATTGGGTTGGAGAAGCCAAGGCAGCTTGCTTTCCTTTGAACAGTCCCATGAGATCTATACCATTACCTCGAGAGGGCAGATGGAGCCCCAGTTTAATTTCTCAATGCCAGCTTAGATTATACACCCAGGCCCTGGCAGTGCTCCTTGGAAATACAACGTTCTGACGGAAACAAGAGGCTGAACCAGATTGGCCCTTACTTTGTCTCACCCTTGGATACGTATCCAGCTCTCAGGGCAGCTGATGACGCTCCCTTTTTGGAGTTAAGACCTACCTACTTAAAATGTTCAGAGGCCATTGGTTAAAGGGATAGAATTGACTTAGACCCGTCATAATCCTTAAATAGAAGCAAAATACTGCAGATGCCGGAAATCTGACATAAAAACAGAAAATGCTGGATAAGCTCGACAGGACTGGCAGCGTCTGTGGGGAAAGAAACAGAGTAAACGTTTGGCATCATGATAAGCCATCACCGGAACAGTTCTGTAGCGTATGGACTCAAAACTTTAACCCTGCGTCTCTCTTCACAGCGGCTGCCAGACCTGTGGAGTTTAGCCAGCATTTTCCATTTGTACCATTTCTGTTCGGGCGGCACGGTGGCACAGTGGTTGGCACTGCCGCCTCACAGCGCCAGGGACTGTGGTTCGATTCCCGGCTTGGGTCACTGTCTGTGAGGAGTCTGCACGTTCTCCCCGTGTCTGCGTGGGTTTCCTCCGGGTGCTCCGGTTTCCTCCCACAGTCCAAAGATGCGCAGGTTAGGGTGGATTGGCCGTGCTAAAAATTGTTCCTTGGTGTCGAGGTTAGGTGGGGTTAGGGTGTAAAGGGAATAGGATGGGGAGTGGGGTAGGGATGTTCTTTCAGAGGGTTGGTGTGGACCCAATGGATTCCATGGTTCTAAGTGATAATCCAAATGATCCGCTTCCCAATTGGTCGATAAATTCTCAATACTCAGATTTGAGTGTGTAGTTCATTGAGGGTACACATTTATTTTCTCCCTCCTGTAGGTTTCACAAAGCCAGCCTTAGCCAACAAGGCCTGGTGTGGAGCATTTATTGGTCATGGAAGAAGCCTCTGATAGGGGTGCAGATTTGACCAGATTGTCCGTTGGGGGGGGGGGGTTAGCAGGAGTAATTACCAATACAGGTCATTGCATTGTATTGCTGTGTGATTAAGACCTGGCGTATTCTTTGACCCGAGGCTCTGATTATCTATTGCAGGGATTAAACTCAATGAAGATGAGGCACATGGGCTTGCAACTCCTGAAGATTTTATTGATACTCGCGTCGCATGCGGATTGGGCGAAAGGAATTTTGAAAAGCCACCCTACCCTGAACATTGCCGTGATCCTCGGCGGCACGTCCTGCGAGATGGACATCAAAGATGTTTTGAACAAAGATGATTTCCAACATTTGCCCATTGACCCCAACGTGGTGCAGGTGACCGTCAACGAGACCGACCCCAAGAGCATCATTACCCGCGTTTGCGACCTCATGTCGGGGATGAAAATGCACGGTGTGGTTTTTGGGGACGACACGGATCATGAGTCCATTGCAGAAATTTTGGATTTTATTTCAGCTCAGACTATGATCCCGATTCTTGGAATACATGGCGGTTCCTCGATGATAATGGCCGACAAGGTAGGAACTGGCTTTTCCCCTGTTCGAGTGGCTGATTGCTGGGAAAAGGGCTCTTCTTTCTCCGATCGGCACCCCATTTCAAACAATGAGTAGGTGTGAGATCAGGACACAAGCTCTCCCTTCTCACCATCGCTGAGTCCCTGCCTCAGTTACCAGCCATGGAAGATCTCTGTTTTCGGCTCCATGAATTGTTTCCACTTTCTCCGCTAGCCTCCCAGTTTTGTGTTGGAATGCACAGACTGAAACGGTGGTGGTGGAAGCAGATTCAGTGGTAACTTTTAGAATGGAATTGGAGGGCAGCACGGTGGCGCAGTGGTTAGCATTGCTGCCTCACCGCGCCAAGATCCCAGGTTCAGTCCCGGCGCTGGGCCACTGTCCGTGTGGAGTTTGCACATTCTCCCCGTGTCTGCGTGGGTTTCACCCCCCACAACCCAAAGAGATGCAGGGTAGGTGGATTGAACACGCTAAATTGCCCCTTAATGGGAAAAAAATTAATTGGGCACTCTAAATTTATTTAAAAAAAGAATGGAATTGGATATACGCTTGAAGAGGGGGCATTCCTAAGGCTATGGGAAAAGAGTAGAGTAGTTTGACTAACTGGATACCTCGTTCAAAGAGAAAACATTAGCACAATGGGATGCATGGCCTCCTTCCTTGCTGTAGGTTGTAATTTGTCCTGGCAGCTTTCTTTTCCTGAGAATTTGGGCGGGACTCTCCGATCGTTCCCACGGGTCCCCCTGGCGGCGGAGGGTGGGATCAACGGGAAACCCCGTTGACAGTGGCGGAACTGAAAGCTCCCGCCGCCAGCCAATGGTAGGTGTCGCCCCAGCCCAAAACACTGGGCGCGATTCTCCCAAAACAGGAGAAATCGTAAGGTTTGACGCCAGCGCCCCCCTTCCCGACCGGGAACCGATTCTGGTCCCCGGTCGGGGCTAGCAGCCCGACGCCGTAAGCTCCGGCATCACGGGCTTAACGAATTTCGTTAAGCCCGCTTGCCGGAGTTAGCGCCGGCTGATGCGTCATATGACGTCAGCCGCGCATGCGCGGGCCAGGACGTATTTGCGCGAAACCCGCGCATGCGCGGGCCAGGATGCCCCTCAGCCGCCCCGCGAATGGATACGGCGGGGCGGCCGAAGGAGAAATAGTGCGCGGGCATCGGGCCCGCTGCCCGCGATCGGTGCCCACCGATCGCGGGCCCATGGCACCCCTGGCACGGCCGTGGTACTGCCGTGCCAATCGGTGCCATGGTTATAAAAAGCGAGTTGTTCCCGCCGTTTTTACGAACGGCCAGACCAGGTGTGTTTGCCGTTCGTAAAAACAGCGTAAAGGGCTGGGACTTCGGCCCATCTATCAGCTGTGAATCGCTGCCGGCCGTAAAAAAACGGCGGCAGCGATTTGTGTCGGGAGTTGGGCGGGGGGGGGGGGGAGAATAGCGGGAGGGCGGTAAAAATGTTGGGAAGGCCCTCCCGCTATTCTCCGACCCGTCGTGGGGGGCGGAGAATCGCGCCCACACTGTGCCAGGGGAGGGGATGGCCGGGAAAGGGTGGAAAATCCTGCTCTGTGTGTTGGGACCACTCAAACTCGACAGACCTTGGCAGCCAAGACAAAGAGGAGTAATATATTCCACCTCTTAAGACTGGATTTCAAGCAGAGGTAGTGATGTGCTAACCTCCTGCATGACTTGATTTTATGTCGATTAAGGAGCAAAGCCGCCCCATTGGTTTTCTTGGCCGTTGCATGTTTATGGTCCCTCCGTTCGAAATGCACGTCCTCCACTCTCCCCATCTAAGGAAACAATTCAGTGGTTTTCCAAAGGTGCTGGATTTTCACTGAATCCAGGAGACTCCAAGAACCTTCCAAAATGGCGGGCATGACCCCGGTATGGAAGCCCTCCTTCCCATTTCCAACAGTTCATATTTTCATCGCGGTGTCGAGTGGGGCCAAGATGGAACTCGCACACATGGTGATCCAGAGCTCAGGCTGGCCATTTGAATTTAGCGCTGAGATCAAACAGACCCATTTCTCCGTGCCCGAAGGGAGTTGCAAGTCTTTAGAGAAATGGGAAATGCTTTTGAAGAACAAATAAGGCCAGTGGTGCTGTCAAGCTGTCAGGCTTCTGAAATGGCCAGACCCTTACAAAGATTGGGAAAAAAAAAACTTCCTGTGCCTGTGAGAGTTGAAAATAAACCCTCGTCTAACTGTTTCAATAGCTGTTTGCTGACATATCTTTATCATAGCAGGTGGGGCGGTTATAAGTTGACAGTTTGATTGACAGCTCAAGGAGGTTATTAAAGGATTAACTGTTTCATGTGATGTTATGAATACAAATGTTTGTTTTTATAAGTACTTGAGGGGATTTAAATGTATTGAATTGGCTTTCATGAACGGAGGAATGTTTCTTTAATATATAATGAAGTCTTAGATATTTCAAGTTTTATTTCATCTCAGCATTGCCCCTGAGGTCTGCTCATGGTGGATACTGGATGAGTTGGCATGGAGGGTGTAAGGGCAAAGGGTGTGTGTGGGCGGGGGGATCACGGGACGGGATTCTCCCATGCTGCGCCGTTTGGGAGAATCGCCACCATTCAGAGTGGGTCGGCCGCATTGTTGTTGTCTCCTGCGTCCTGCACAACATAGCCCAGGAGAGGGGCGATGTCCTGGAGGAGGAGGCACAGGGGGAGCCCGATAAGGGCGATGCAGCTGTACATGAGGAGGAGGATGGGGAGGGGGGGGGGGGCACAGATACGACATGGGGGCTGGATAAGGCCGGGAGGATGCACAGGGTAGGGGCAGGGTAGAGGATGGGGGCAGCAGGGTGGCATGGTGGTTAGCATAAATGCTTCACAGCTCCAGGGTCCCAGGTTCGATTCCCGGCTGGGTCACTGTCTGTGCGGAGTCTGCACGTCCTCCCCGTGTGTGCGTGGGTTTCCTCCGGGTGCTCCGGTTTCTTCCCACAGTCCAAAGATGTGCGGGTTAGGTGGATTGGCCATGCTAAATTGCCCGTAGTGTCCTAATAAAAGTAAGGTTAAGGGGGGGGTTGTTGGGTTACGGGTATAGGGTGGATACGTGGGTTTGAGTAGGGTGATCATGGCTCGGCACAACATTGAGGGCCGAAGGGCCTGTTCTGTGCTGTACTGTTCTATGTTCTAACGCCACCGGCTTGGCGAGTGAGCACGCGAGGCGTTGATCGCCGCAAGTTCCACCAACTAGGGGGAGGGCATCACTGAGCACAGGCACTTGCACCACCGTTCCGCCCGAACGCGCCACCCAGCACCCCCCCCCCCCACCTCCTACACCATCCGACAACCCTAGCTCCCACACCGCCACATTCACAGCACCGTACACCTGCGGCACAACGGGATGGTCTCACACGATTGCTTGTGTAAGTGGGTGTGATCAGTGCCATGTTGGATGATGACAACCCGCTTTGCGATGAGCTGTGAGCTCCGGATCGTTAGCCAATGTCTGGCTCATGGCCACAGCTACACTCTCCACCTGGGTGGTCCCTGTATGCGTCACGGACACTCCATCACATGGCCATGTGGGGTAGCTGGCGTCGGTGTTCCGAGGATGACGGGGGGTTGGGGGGGGGGGGGGGGGGGACACACACCCTGCCTCACCGTTGTACCGAACTTCGACCCCAGCGCCACTCGGTCCCCTTCATGACCCCTCAGGCACCGGACATAGCACAGAGGCAGCTAGGTTTGGTGTAACAGTGACTTTAATCGTGACATTCACATACCAGTGCCCGAGCCCCCATAACTACGCTGTGCCCTGCACCCGTGCCAACATACTACGTGTTGAACGTCTTTGCCTTACGGGCCCTACCACTACGCCTTGGTGTTTCCCCAGACGGTACAGCAGGAGTGGAGGCGGACTGCTGAGACTCCTACCCTGCGACTTGGCTCCCCGTCGGTGCGCGTTTCCTGGGGCGGCCCGGCATGGATCCCTGTCAGGGACTGTGCAACCTCCCTCTGGGCTTGTGCGCCACCATCCAGCACGTGCGCAAGGCCGCCAATGCTCTCAGCGATGGCCTGCTGAGACTCGGCCAGACCCCGGAGCACGGTGGCAATGTCCAGCTGGCTCTGGGACATGGCTGCCTGTGAGAGGGCAGCCCTGTCCTGCGCCATGGATGAAGCGTGCACATGAAGCCCCACGCCTTGCAGAACCTGACCCATGGCCGAAACCGTTGCCCCCATTACCTCCACCGCGCACGCCACCCGTGCGGTGTCGGCCTGGGTGGCAGCCATGACCGCTACCACTCCCTGCTCCTGGACGCGGATGGACTCCTCCAACTGCGTCTGCAGATGCTGGAAGGCGGCCGTCATCCCATTGTCCACTCCCTGGGTTTCCAAACGCATCGGGTCTGTAGGTCGGTCTGGTAAGTCCAGGAACGCGGGAACTGTCTGGGAGGCAGCTGGGTGCTGGGGCTGGGCTGCCCTCCGACGGTCCAGCCCCTCGGCTGCTCCTACCTCCACCTGCTGTTCTGGCTCAGCTGTGTGGTACACACCAGTCAGTGTCCCAGAAGCCTCATCACTAATGTGCCCAACTGAGGTGAGGCTATCTGCGATGGTGGAGGCTGTGGGTGACAGCAGTGATGCAAGGTCCATGTCCTCATCGGACCCCAGGTCTGGGGTCTCCTGGCTCGAGCCTGGGACCGATGGACGTTATCCCCGGCGCATGTGAGAGGCCTTGTCCGGTCTGTCCATCATCTGGCCGTCCTCTGCCCGTCACTGTCCAGTGTCCCCGTCCTCTGTCCGTCACTGTCCAGAGTCCCCGTCCTCTGTCCATCACTGTCCAGAGTCCCCGTCCTCTGTCCGTCACTGTCCTGACTCTCCGTCCTCTGCCCGTCACTGTCCTGGCTCTCCGCCCTCTGTCCGTCACTGTCCTGACTCTCCGTCCTCTGCCCGACACTGTCCTGGCTCTCCGTCCTCTGCCCGTCACTGTCCTGGCTCTCCGTCCTCTGCCCGTCATTGTCCTGGCTCTCCGTCCTCTGCCCGTCACCGTCCTGGCTCTGCGTCCTCTGCCCGTCACTGTCCTGGCTCTCCGTCCTCTGCCCGTCACTGTCCTGGCTCTCCGTCCTCTGCCCGTCACTGTCCTGGCTCTCCGTCCTCTGCCCGTCACTGTCCTGGCTCTCCGTCCTCTGCCCGTCACTGTCCTGGCTCTCCGTCCTCTGTCCGTCACTGTCCTGGCTCTCCATCCTCTGCCAGTCACGGTCCTGGCTCTCCGTCCTCTGCCCGTCACTGTCCTGGCTCTCCGTCCTCTGCCCGTCACTGTCCTGGCTCTCCGTCCTCTGCCCGTCACTGTCCTGGCTCTCCGTCCTCTGCCCATCACTGTCCTGGCTCTCCGTCCTCTGCCCGTCACTGTCCTGGCTCTCCGTCCTCTGCCCATCACTGTCCTGGCTCTCCATCCTTTGTCCGTCACTGTCCTGGCTCTCCGTCCTCTGCCCGTCACTGTCCTGGCTCTCCGTCCTCTGCCCGTCACTGTCCTGGCTCTGCGTCCTCTGTCCGTCACTGTCCTGGCTCTCCGTCCTCTGCCCTTCACTGTCCAGAGTCCCCGTCCTCCGTCCGTCACTGTCCAGAGTCCCTGTCCTCTGCTCGTCACTGTCCTGGCTCTCCGTCCTCTGCCCGTCACTGTCCTGGCTCTCCGTCCTCTGCCCATCACTGTCCTGGCTCTCCGTCCTCTGCCCGTCACTGTCCTGGCTCTCCGTCCTCTGCCCATCACTGTCCTGGCTCTCCGTCCTCTGCCCATCACTGTCCTGGCTCTCCGTCCTCTGTCCGTCACTGTCCTGGCTCTGCGTCCTCTGCCCGTCACTGTCCTGGCTCTGCGTCCTCTGCCCGTCACTGTCCTGGCTCTCCGTCCTCTACCCGTCACTGTCCTGGCTCTCCGTCCTCTGTCCGTCACTGTCCTGGCTCTCCGTCCTCTGCCCGTCACTGTCCTGGCTCTGCGTCCTCTGCCCGTCACTGTCCTGGCTCTCCGTCCTCTGCCCGTCACTGTCCTGGCTCTCCGTCCTCTGCCCGTCACTGTCCTGGCTGTCCGTCCTCTGCCCATCACTGTCCTGGCTCTGCGTCCTCTGCCCGTCACTGTCCTGGCTGTCCGTCCTCTGCCCGTCACTGTCCTGGCTCTCCGTCCTCCGTCCGTCACTGTCCTGACTCTCCGTCCTCTGCCCGTCACTGTCCAGAGTCCCCGTTCACTGCCCGTCACTGTCCTGACTCTCCGTCCTCTGCCCGTCACTGTCCTGGCTCTCCGTCCTCTGTCCGTCACTGTCCTGGCTCTCCGTCCTCTGCGCGTCACTGTCCTGGCTCTCCGTTCTCCGTTCGTCACTGTCCTGGCTCTCCGTCCTCTGCCCGTCACTGTCCTGGCTCTCCGTCCTCTGTCCGTCACTGTCCTGGCTCTCCGTCTTCTGTCCGTCACTGTCCTGGCTCTCCGTCCTCTGCCCGTCACTGTCCTGGCTCTCCGTCCTCTGCCCGTCACTGTCCTGGCTCTCCGTCCTCTGCCCATCACTGTCCAGAGTCCCCGTCCTCTGCCCGTCACTCTCCTGGCTCTGCGTCCTCTGCCCGTCACTGTCCTGGCTCTCCGTCCTCTGCCCATCACTGTCCTGGCTCTCCGTCCTCTGCCCGTCACTGTCCTGGCTCTCCGTCCTCTGGCCGTCACTGTCCTGGCTCTCCGTCCTCTGTCCGTCACTGTCCTGGCTCTCCGTCCTCTGCCCGTCACTGTCCTGGCTCTCCGTCCTCTGCCCGACACTGTCCTGGCTCTCCGTCCTCTGCCCGTCACTGTCCTGGCTCTCCGTCCTCTGCCCGTCACCGTCCTGGCTCTCCGTCCTCTGCCCGTCACTGTCCTGGCTCTCCGTCCTCTGTCCGTCACTGTCCTGACTCTCCGTCCTCTGCCCGTCACTGTCCTGGCTCTCCGTCCTCTGTCCGTCACTGTCCTGGCTCTCCGTCCTCTGCGCGTCACTGTCCTGGCTCTCCGTTCTCCGTTCGTCACTGTCCTGGCTCTCCGTCCTCTGCCCGTCACTGTCCTGGCTCTCAGTCCTCTGTCCGTCACTGTCCTGGCTCTCCGTCTTCTGTCCGTCACTGTCCTGGCTCTCCGTCCTCTGCCCGTCACCGTCCTGGCTCTCCGTCCTCTGGCCGTCACTGTCCTGGCTCTCCGTCCTCTGCCCGTCATTGTCCTGGCTCTCCGTCCTCTGTCCGTCACTGTCCTGGCTCTCCGTCCTCTGCCCGTCACCGTCCTGGCTCTCCGTCCTCTGCCCGTCACTGTCCTGGCTCTCCGTCCTCTGCCCGTCATTGTCCTGGCTCTCCGTCCTCTCTTCGGCTGTCTAATGGCCGTCAGTGTCCTGACTGTCCGTCCTGTGTTCGTCAGTGTCGTTTGTGTCGGTCCCCTGTGCGTCCGGTTTCTTTGTCCCGGCTTCGGACAAGGGACCTCCTGTCCGTCTTCCTTCCCCTCCCTGGTGTGCGTCCCTTTGGGTGGATGGACGTGGACATGGATGGCGGTGGCTTGTCAGAGAGGCTCCGAGACGATCGGCGGCTGGCCCTGGCATACACAATATAGCATGTATTGTTAGACACGCGGCGTCGGGTGTGGGAGGGGGGGAGGGGGGGGTGAGGGGGTGGAGGGAGCAGAGTGAAGGGGTGGAGTGTGGGGGGAGGGTTTAGGGGTTGGAGGGGGCAATGTGAGGGGGGCAGTGTGAGGGGGGAGTTAGGGGTTGGAGGGGGAAATGTGAGGGGGGCAGTGTGAGGGGGGAGTTAGGGGTTGGAGGGGGCAATGTGAGGGGGTGCAGTGTGAGGGGGCAATGTGAGGAGGTGGAGTGTGAGGGGGGGTTTAGGGGCTGGAGGGGGCAATGTAAGGGGGTGCAGTGTGAGGGGGTGGAGGGGGCAATGTGAGGGGGCAGTGTGAGGGGGGAGTTAGGAGTTGGAGGGGGCAATGTGAGGGGGTGCAGTGTGAGGGGGCAATGTGAGGAGGTGGAGTGTGAGGGGGGGGTTTAGGGGCTGGAGGGGGCAATGTAAGGGGGTGCAGTGTGAGGGGGTGGAGGGGGCAGTGTGTGGGGGTGGAGTGTGAGGGGGGGTTTAGGGGTTGGAGGGGGCAATGTGAGGGGGTGCAGTGTGAGGGATTGGAGGGGGCAGTGTGAGGGGGTGGAGTGTGAGGGGGGGTTTAGGGGTTGGAGGGGGCAATGTGAGGGGGTGCAGTGTGAGGGGGTGGAGGGGGCAGTGTGAGGGGGTGTGAGGGGGTGGAGGGGGCAGAGTGAGCGGATGGAGTGTGGGGGGGGTTTAGGGGTTGGAGAGGGCAATGTGAGGGGGTTGGAGGGGGCAATGTGAGGGGGTGCAGTGTGAGGGGGGAGTTAGGGGTTGGCGGGGGCAATGTGAGGGGGGCAGTGTGAGAGGGTGGAGGGGGCAGTGTGAGGGGGTGCAGTGTGGGTGGGGTTTGGGGGTGAAGGTGGCAATGTGGGGGGTGGAGGGGGCAGTGTGAGGGGGTGGAGTGTGAGGGGGGTGTGAGGGGGTGGAGGGGGCAGTGTGAGGGGGTGGAGTGTGGGGGGGTTTAGGGGTTGGAGGGGGCAATGTGAGGGGGTGCAGTGTGAGGGGGGGTTTAGGAGTTGGAGGGGGCAATGTGAAGGGGGGCAGTGTGAGGGTGTGGAGGGGGAAATGTGAGGGGGGCAGTGTGAGGGGGGTGTGAGGGGGTGGAGGGGGCAGTGTGAGGGGGTGCAGTGTGAGGGGGTGGAGGGGGCAGTGTGAGGGGGTGGAGTGTGAGGGGGTGGAGGGGGCAGTGTGAGGGGGTGGTGTGAGGGGAGTGTGAGGGGAGGGGCTGAGGGAGTGTAGCCAGGCAGGGGAGTCTCGCTCGCTGCTGTGCCTCCGCTCTGGCATGGCGCTACCTCCCGGGTGGCGGCTCTCCCAGTGAGGTCCAGAGCCCTCTGCTCATGGATGGCGAGGGGGTGCAGAACAGGTGATCCCCCTTCGATTCTTGTACAGTCACGATGGTTGTGGGCTGTCCTATCCTGCGGGGGGGGGGGGGGGGGGGGTTGCATCAGAGTTACGTGAACAGCAGCAAGACGCGTAGATGTTGGCAACATTATGACTGGGGTGGGGGGCACTGGGCACCACGCCATGGAAGCTCACAAGGGGGTGTGGTGCCCATGTGGGTCGTGTGGTGCGTGGTGCCCCCCTCCTGCGTGGGCACGTGGTGGGGGGGGGAACTCTCGGGGTACTTACCCTGGCTGCCCTCGTGAGGTTGTGGAGCTTCTTGCGGGACTGCTCACCCGAGCGTGGGGAGTGCCCCACAGCGCTAACGGCGATGCCCACGTCACGCCAGCTGCACCTGACTGTGCTGGCCGGGTGCCGGTGGCCACGTCGTGGGCACAGGATCGCCCTCCGCTCTTCCACGCCGTCCAGCAGTGTCTCTGCTGGACCAGAGGGGCTGGTTTAGCTCACTGGGCTAAATCGCTGGCTATTAAAGCAGACCAAGCAGGCCAGCAGCACGGTTCGATTCCCGTACCAGCCTCCCCGAACAGGCGCCGGAATGTGGCGACTAGGGGCTTTTCACAGTAACTTCATTGAAGCCTACTCGTGACAATAAAGCGATTTTCATTTTCATTTCCCAGGCCATTGACCTGGAACCTGGGAGCCGGCACGGCGGGGCGCAGCCATCTCTCTGTGTCGGGGCCTGTGCGTGGATCGCGCACATAAAATGACGCGACGCCGTGTCGTCTGGGTGTCGCGCAATGTCGGCGCTGATCTGGAGCCACGCCCACCGCGTGTCTCGCGGCCCCGCTGCTGGCCCCTTCGATGCTGCCGGCGGCCCGTTAGGGCCGTCGTGAAACGCGACAGCGTTGACGACGGCGCGGACACTCTGACTCGCCATCGGAGAATCCCGCCCATGATATGTCACGGAGGATATGAGACGCTATGTGGGGTGGGTGGGGGGCGTCCCATACCTGCCGGGAATTGGGACCGTTCCATTCGGGGAACTTTCTCAACCCCCCCCCCCCAACACGAGTGTGGAGAGCGAGAAATTTCTCGACTCGAGCTACCCGCCAAGGGAATAAAAAGCGGGGTCATCGTGGCAGCTTAAGGTGGGGGTGCATGAGGCCCCGGATAATCCCTTCCTCCGATTTTATGTATGGGATTTTCTCGCCATTCCCGCCGGTAGAATGCTCCGGTCCTGATGACAGCGACCCCCCCCCCCCCCCCCACCGCGCAGGTTCCCCAGCGGCAGAGGGTGTAAACAATGGGAAACCCCATTGACAGGCACGGGAAGATCCCACCCTCGGCCAAGGGCGTGCCACCTCCACAAAACACGCTGCCGGGGTCGGTGGAGGGGGGCCGGAGGGGGGGGGGGTCCGGCCCAAAGTGCTTCCTCTGACGGATGCATGGGGCCCGGAAAGGGTGCGGAGGAGATTTTCAGGAATGGCTCCAGTGACACGGGGGATTTTAGCCACAAGATTAGGTTGGGGAAACCAAGGTCGCTCTCCTCAGAACGAAGGAGATTGAAGAGGGGGGGGGGGATTTGATCCAGATGTACATGACTGTGACAGGTTCGGATAAGGTCGGCAAGATAAAGCTGACGCTACAGGCAATAACCGTCTGTTATTATGCGGGGGGAGGTGTGGTGGCGGGGGGGGGGGGGGGGGGGGGGGGGTGGAATGTGTGCAAGGACCTGTTTACCCGCTGGAAACAAGGGTGGAGGCTGCGGAGATGACGAATGATTTAAAAAATGGATATTGAACGGGCTCTTGAGAGAAGTAAACTCCCAGCAGGCGATTGGGATTGAGCGATTGCTCCACGTCAGCCAGCATGGACCCAATGGCCTTCATATGTGTTGCAATGACTCTCTTTGGGGGCACAGCCAGCCATGACCTGATATTACTCAATTGTCACACTGCAGAAGCTGTGGCCAATAGCGTCGGGCTTCTGGTTGTTGAACCCTGTCATATGGTCCCATGATGCACCAGGATGGTATGTAACTATAGTCATCAAACCTTGACCATTAAAGGGAGCCAGTGGTGCAGTGGTATTGTGTGTAGTGTTATGTCATTGGACGATATCCAGAGACCCAGGGTAATGCTGTGGGGACCCAGGTTCAAATCCCACCACGGCAGATGGTGAAATTTGAATTCAATAAAAATCTAGACTTATAGGGCGCGATTCTCCGCTCCCCAGGCTGGGTGGGAGAATCGTGGGTGGGCCGGTCTGGCACCCCCCGCGATTCTCCCCCCCCCCCCCAAAATGGCGTGCAGTTTTTCACGCCGACCCGCGATTCTCCGGCCCGGATGGGCCGAGCGGCCTGCCGTTCCTGACCCGTTCACGCCGGCGGCAACCACACCTGGTCGCTGCCGGCGTGAACATAGCGCGAAAGGTAAGTTTGGGGCCTGTGGGGGGCAGAGAGGGGATCGAGCACCACGGCCGTGCTCGGGAGGGGACTGGCCCGCGATAGGTGCCCACCGATCGTCGGGCCGGCGTCTCCAAGAGACGCACTCTTTCCCCTCCACCGCGCCGCAAGATCACGCCGCCACGTCTTGCGGGGCAGCGGAGGAGAAGACGGCAACCGCGCATGCGCACCTAGCCCCCCGGGGGGAGGAGAATAGGGGGCGAGGAGCGGCCTCCGACGCCGTCGTGAAACACTCCGGTTTCACGACGGCGTCGGCCGTTGAGGAGAATTCCGCCCATAAAGTCCAACCATTGTTGTCAAAAACCGCCTGGTTCACTGAAGCCTATCCTATCTGGCCACCATGTGACTCCAGATCCACAGCAATTAAATTGAAGAGTCATGCTCATTCAATGGGGAAAAAAAAATCACTGTGCAGTGAAATACACAAATACACATTAAATCCAAGTTTATGCGAGCTATATTTTACAGCTCAGATTATATGTGCAGAATAGCGGCATAAACAAGTCCGAGGTGGTGTAATTTGGAAGGATAAGGAGGCCAGGTACTCCTGGGAAAAATATAAGAGTCTAAAATAGATGAACAGAGCGATCTGAAGGTTACAGACACATAGATCACTAAAACTAGCGTGATGCATATTAATTTTTTTTTAAATTTAGAGTACCCAATTATTTATTTTCCTATTAAGTGCCAATTTAGTGTGGCCAATCCACCTCACCTGCACACCTTTGGGCTGTGGGGGGTGAAACCCACGCAAACAGGGGGAGAATGTGCAAACTCCACACAGTGACCCAGAGCCGGGATTTGAACCTGGGACCTCAGCGCCGTAGGTGGCAATGCTAACCACTGTGCCACGTGCCGCCCTGTGATGCATATTAATAAGGTAATTAAAAAATAAAACAAAGGCTTCATTTCCAGAGGAATTCGCCCAGGTTTTTTTTTCACTGGTGAAATCCCCGTTGGGTGATTTGTGACGCATCAATTCGCAATTTGATCACATTTGGAAAATTTTTTTTGAGCCCGTGGGGATTCTCACTGAAGTCACCCACATTTAGGGTGGCGCAGTGGTTAGCACTGCTGCCTCATGGCGCCGAGGACCCGGGCTCGATCCCAGCCCCGGGTCTCTGTCCGTGTGGAGTTTGCACATTCTCCCCGTGTCTGTGTGGGTCTCACCCCCCCCTACTGTTGTATTTTATATTTTCCCCGCGTCTTGACTGTGATAGAGAAATTCAAACAGCATTCATTAGAAAAGCAAAACTGAACTTTATTTCCGAATTTGAACTGACTGCTAGCAGTATATGGCTGATACTTGGAGTCGGAAAGCAGTCAATTACAAACTGCGGAGTCCGTCCCAAGTCTGCGATAGTACAGAAAAGAAGGCGATTCTTATACATTATAGGATCAAGATAACATGAATACAGCTTGGTCAGGAATTTGATTGAAAGTAAAACATAAGTAATAATCGTTACAATGGCGTCACCTTCTGACCTTTAGGGGACTTGAGTTTCATATCATTTTCTTGTCTTTGTTTTAAGAAAGGGAAGAAGTTGTTTACATACAGGCAGAGACTGTTGTTCAGCTTGTTATGTATAAAGACTACTTTCTAGCTCCAAGCCTTATCTAGACTCTCAGAGTCACCCAGTTCCCAAGACAT
Organism: Scyliorhinus canicula; assembly: GCF_902713615.1. NCBI lineage: Eukaryota > Metazoa > Chordata > Chondrichthyes > Carcharhiniformes > Scyliorhinidae > Scyliorhinus > Scyliorhinus canicula. The sequence goes on from NC_052168.1 coordinate 16,329,941, forward strand.
GCTGACCTCGGCTGTCTCTGTATTCTGGGCCTTAGGTTATATGAAAATCAGTTTAAATTCACTTGTACCAAGAAGACTTGACTAGTTTTCCCATCATGCCATTATTTGCTTCACACAATACTACACTACAACCCAAAGATGTGCAGGGTAGGTGGATTGGCCACGCTAAATGGCCCCTTAATTGGAAAAAACGAATTGGGCCCTCTAATTTTATTTTTTTTAAAAAGAATTTACCAAAACATTTGTTTTGAAGTGGGGATCTAAAGACGTCGGCCTGGCCCATTCCTACTCCTCGCCGATCTGGTGTCCTGGTCACCAGACAACCCGACAGCATCCCCCATTCCTACTGACCGGCACAGACACCATCCCCACTCGCAGGCACCTGCTCCAACCCCCCACTCCCTCCCTCCCCACCCTCCTCCATTGCTGGCATCACTGTCACCGGTAACGCTATGGGGCCGTCGAACGCTTCCTCCACTCCACTCACTTTCATGCTCCCCCCTTCCATGCCCCCCCCCCCCCCCTCCCCCTCAAGCCCTCCCCCACCCCAATCTCTCCCTTTCATGGCCATGTCCCCTCTCAGGCTCCACCCCTTTGACAGTGTCCCCTCCTTGCACCCTGGCACAGTTCCGGGCCTCCGTATTGTTAAAAAGGATATTAGAAAAGGTGCAAAAAACAAAAAAGATTTACTAGAATGAGACCAGAAATGAGAACTACCATAACTCCCCATGAGGATCACGAGGAAACAATCATTGATCTCCCTGTGAGACTTGTGGAGGACCAGCTGTCCAGGTAGGGGGGCGGAGTTGGGGCTCATTATGAGCAAGGTATAAATCAGGCCCGACCAAGGTGAGACAAGTCCCCCCAGCTAGGATTGCACTGGGAGATGCTGCGTTATGCAGACTGTTGCAAATATATATTAAAAAATTCCATCTTCACTTACAACAGCTTTCCTCTGCGGTATTACAAGAAGTTACAACTTTCAGGGAAGATTGAATAGATTGCCGTTCTTTTCTCTAGAAAGTAGCAGGTTAAGCAGGGACCTAATCAAGGTCTTTTGAATTGTGACATGAGTTTTAAAATAGTTTGTTTTACAGAGTGGGAGCATCATTGGCTGGTCCTCCATTTCAGAAGGCATTTAAAGATCTGGGGCTGGATTTTCCGCCCCGCCACATTTCTGCCACGTCCCGCCGGCGGGATTCCCCGTTACGCCGGCCGGTCAGTGGGATTTCCCATTGTGGGGCAGCCCCACGCCATCGGGAAACCCCTGGAGAATCCCGCCCCTGGAGTCAGGCCAGGACGCCCCAGGCCAGGTTATTAATGAACATGATGGGTTTTTGCAACAATGGTTTCATGGTCATCGTTAGACTTTTAATTCCGATTTTTATTTCTCCACTGCAGGATTAATCCTCTAGATTACTGTTCCAGTGTCAATACCAGTCATACCACTGCCTCCCCTAGATAGCTGCAGAGAAGATGATTTCCTTTGGGAGACCAGGATAGAATCGAGCTTCCGGTCCACACAAAAAGTGGAAATTTGACCTTGGCTTCACCTCCAGTATAAACATGAGAGTCACAAACAATTCCAGGAGGGAATTCTATGGACACGGGCATAAGATGGGGAGCGAGATTAGCTCTCGAGGCCTTTGCCAAAGACAGGGTTGGCTTTTTATTCTTTCATAGGATGTGGGCAAGGCCAGCATTTGTTGCCTAATTGCCCCTCAACTAAGTGGCTTGCGAGGCCATTCCAGGGGGAATTTAAGAGTCAAACACATTGTTGTGCGACTGGAGTCATGTGTAGGCCAGACCGGGTCAGGACAGCGGATTTCCCTCCCTAAAGGGTGTTAGTCAACCAGACGGGTTTTTTCACCAATCGATGAAGTTGGTCATCAGCCGAGCTTTCAATTCCAGATTGAAATTATTGAGGGTGCGATTCAGTGAACCCATTGCGTCAGCTGTGATCCGGGCATAATGGGTGAATCGCACGAGAACCCCAAATCGGGCTCCGCACCGGGCGTCGACTCGCTCCCACCCTGCGTGATCTGGGTCTTGCCTTCATTGGGTGAGATCCAGATCTGCATATTTGAATAGCCGAATGGATCATTCAAATACCCAAGGCGTGATACTCCGAGCCTCCGTGCCAAAATCGTGATCCACGCGGGGGCGGAGAATGGGGGTCGATGCCAAAATCCGGCACGATGCCACTCCCGCGATTCTCCGGTCCCCGGAGAATCGGCGCAAATCGAGTGCGCGGTCCACGCAGAGGCCCCCGCAGCGATTCTCCAAGTGTAACTGGCAGAGTTCCTGACGTCGTGGGTCTCTCATGGTCCCACCCGTTGGGAACGCGGCGTGGAGGCTGCGGACTTGGTCCGCGGCTGCCCTGGTGGGGGGGCGGGGAGACCCTTCACTGGGGAGGAGCCTGACAGACGGCCGGGTATCGATCCCGGGCGAGCGCGATCTCGGGGGGGCCCTATCTTTTTGATGCCGGTCCGTGATGTGGGTATTCCATCTCGCATGGGGTAGCCGCGCAGGCCGCCGCCGTGCACATGCATGGACCCCCGACTGGAAGTGCAGGGCCCTGTATCGGCAGCCGGATCTGCGATGAATACTCCGGGGGCCTGCTAGCCCTCTGCAGGTAGGAGAAAATCCAGAGTGATTCGCCCGCATTTCCACTCTGGAGTGAGGACATAGCCCCATTATTGGAGAATCCCGCCCCCGGATTCACCCGGCGCCCGGGACTCGACAGCTGTGCCCGGGAGACCGTGCCAGGGCGCCATTTAGTGCTGGTTCATACAAAAGTGGACCAGGCCTACCGGCACCCCGGGGGTTCCTGCAGGTCATTGGAGACCCTGGGGTGATTGGCAACAGGGCAGGGTGGTACCCTCTCAATCCACCGGTGGCAGCTTAGGACTGCCAGCCTGGCATCCATGAAGTGCCACCCGGGCACCTTGGCAGTGCCACCCTGATGCTGCTAGGGTACCCGGGTGGCACGGTCAGGCCCGGGGGGGGGGGGGAGCCTTGCCAACTGGAACGGGGATGTCCCAGGGTCCTCGACAAGGCGGGGGGGGGGGGGGGGGGGGGTGTCAATAAAGCAAGGATGGGGTGGGGAGATTGGGGCAGCCGACCAAAATGGCTCCCCGATCTGTGATCAGCCGTCCCTGCTGGCCCGGTCAGCTGGCCGGCAGGAAATCTGAGTGCGGTCCAGGCGGGTAAAAACATCCTGAGGCAAAAATAAGTGGCAAAGTGCCGTTGACGAGCGGGGTGATTCTCCGAGAATCTTCAGCTGCCGATAAACACCCGCTAAACACGCCCAAAAGCTTTCTTTAATACTTATCCGCTGAAAAGCGCCCTGAAGCCAGGGCAGCACGGCGGCGCAGTGGTTAGCATTGCTGCCTCACGGCGCCGAGGTCCCAGGTTCGATCCTGGCTCCGGGTCACTGTCCGCGTGGAGTTTGCACATTCTCCCTGTGTTTGCGTGGGTTTTGCTCCCACAACCCAAAGATGGGCAGGGTAGGTGGATTGACCACACTAAATTGCCCCTTAATTGGAAAAAATGAATTGGGTACTTGATGCACGATCAATAACTCTCGAAGCGAGAGTGGATGACAATTGAAGGCTTTATTGGACTAGATGTTTCCCCCAGCAGCGCAGGTACAGAATTCAGCAGCTGGGGAGACACAGACTCTTATACTCCGCCTTACTGGGCGGAACCAGCAGGCAGGCTTCACCAATGATCTTGCTGTCTCAGGTACCTCCCACACCAATGGTCTTACAGCCTCAACCTGGGTACCGTAATACCCCTAATACCGACTACCACAGTACGCTAAATTTATTGACGAAAAAAGAAAAGCGCCCTGAATTTAAATTTCATGCCAAAGTGGAAGTTGAACCTGTGCCCCCAGAGCACGAGGCTCTGGATCACTAGTTACCTGTAGGCCAGGATCTCCGCTTGTGGCTAAATGGCCTCCTTCGCACTGCATGTATTCCAGAGGTCAGTGATTCTGTGGCGAGGGATACCTGAGAGGAACAGCATACGTAGCCAGAGGGTGCATGAGGGAGAAAGGAATAGAAGGGCCTGCAGTTGTGTGAGATTATGTGGGGTGGAAGCAGGTTTGTGTGGAGCACAAGCAACAATGTAGGCAATCTGGATTGATTGACCGGTTTCCACACTGAAAGGCAAATACAAAAGGCCAAAATCAGTGATATTTTATCTTGCGATTCCTCACATGTTGACTATTCAGTTAATCTAATTATTTTTGTGTCATGATTAATGTATTTCTAATGAATTTTGTGCACTGTAACATTTCCATCAATACAAATTAAGGCAACTTCAGGTTGGTGTGAGCTTAATTTGCTTTTATCACTATTCGCTAAGATAGGTTAAACCTTACTGTATCTGCAAGTACAGAGCTTTAATGAGGTGTTGTCAAAACTGATTGAGAACGAGATAAATTCAACACACACCAGACTTCCTTCACCCTCCATCTCCAACATGATGCCTCAAAGAATGGAATAATGAAATGAAAATGAAAACCGCTTATTGTCACGAGTAGGCTTGAATGAAGTTACTGTGAAAAGCCCCTAGTCACCACATTCCGGCACCTGTCCGGGGAGGCTGATGCGGGAATCGAACCGTGCTGCTGGCCTGCTTGGTCTGCTTTAAAAGCCAGCGATTTAGCCCAGTGAGCTAAATCAGCCCCTGTCAGCAGTGTTTTAAGCTGGAGAAGGTCCCCAAGCTTGTCACTCAGGAACAAGAGTAGGCCATTCAGCCCCTCACGCTTGTCACTCAGGGACAAGAGTAGGCCATTCAGCCCCTCACGCTTGTCACTCAGGGACAAGAGTACGCCATTCAGCCCCTCAAACTTGTCACTCAGGAACAAGAGTACTATAATATTCGGACTATTGCGAATACTGTTGGCATGGAGGGACTCAAAGCCCCCGAAGACCGAAGCATGGCTGTCGGACATGGCCAGTTTTCTCGGTCTAGTAAAGGTTAAGTTCGCCTTGAGAGGTTCACTATCGGGGTTCGCCCGGAGGTGGCAGCCATTCATTGGCTTCTTCGCGGAGAATTAGTCATCAGCGGGGTGGGGTCCAGGGTAGTGTAGAGTGGGGGGTGGTTTAGGCAGGTCCTTGCGCGAATGAAGTGGTGGATTGCACTATGTGTTACTTGCTTTTCCTTTTGTACGGTACTATACAATGTCATTGTTTTATATGCCAAAAATCCCTCAATAAAATTGTTTATTAAAAAAAAAGAAATGGGGGCAGCTCGATAGCACAGTGGTTAGCACAGTTGCTTCACAGCTCGGAGGTCCCAGGTTCGATTCCCGGCTTGGGTGACTGTCTGGGCAGAATCTGCATGTCCTCCCGGCGTAGGTTTCCTCCGGCTGCTCCGGTTTCCTCCCACAGTCCAAAGATGTGCAGGTTAGGTGGATTGGCCGTGATAAATTACCCTTAGTGCTCAAAAAGATTAGGTGGGGTTACTGGGTTACGGGGATAGGGTGGAAGCTTGGGCTTAAGTACGGTGACCTTGCCAAGAGCCGGTGCAGACTTGATGGGCTGAATGGCCTCCTTCTGCACTGTATGCTCTACGTCTAAGATGACCGTGAGAAAAATAGGGATACAGGCCTGCACACTGGTTCCGCAGGTCTATCCTGCCCGGATCCAATTTCACGGAGGTGGGATGGGGAGTGGTAGGGCTGCCCACATGCGTGTGGTGGGTTGGATAACTGATTAAAGAAGCCAGCAGTGTATTGAGGCCCGTTAATGGAGGCCAACTGGGACTTTTCCAGGTTCAGATTTCTCTCACACTCTACCATCAGAGGGCAGAGGCGTCCCTCACGGTGGCAGAGCTGGACGTCAGCATTCCAGGCAGCCCTCGATGCCCTCCCTGCCCTCCTGGGTACAGCAGCACCCCGTTGAAGGACTCCCCACTTCCCAAAGTGGTGACCTAGTAGCAAATAACTCAAAACAGGTTTTTTATAATCTTTATTAGTGTCACAAGTAGGCTTACATTATCACTGCAATGAAGTTACTGTGTAAATCTCCTAGTCGCCACACTCCGGCGCCTGTTCGGGTACACTGAGGGAGAATTCAGAATGTCCAATTCACCTAACAAGCACGTCTTTCGGGACTTGTGGGAGGAAACCGGAGCGCCCGGAGGAAACCCACTCAGACACACGGGGAGAACATGCAGAGTCCGCACAGACAGTGACCGAAGCCGGGAACATGATGTGGACCCTGAAGTGTGTATGCTTCCGGAATGGCCGTTTCTTTTGACCTTCAATAAGTCTCCTGGGTCTTCAAGCTTATGAAGCGAGATAGAGTAGTTTATGCCTGCAATCGCTGGCGTTTAGCAGAATGAGAGGAGATGTGAGGTAATGCATTTTGGTAGGTCTAACACAGAGGGGAAATATACCGTAAATTGCAAAACTCGTAGGGATATAGAAAATCAGAGAGATCTGCGTGTGCAGGTCCACAGATCTTTGAAGGTGGCAACATAAGTGGACAAGGTAGGCAAGAAAGTGTACGGGATGCTTGTCTTCATTGAGCATCGAGGGGGCATCGAGTATAAAAACTGGCAAATCATGTTACAGTTGCATAGAACCTTTGGTCAGGCCGCACTTGGAATATTGCGCACAATTCTGGTCGCCACACTACCAGAAGGACGTGGCGGCTTTGGAGAGGGTGCAGAGCAGGTTTACCAGGATTTTGCCTGGTCTGGAGGGTGTTAGCTATGCGGAAGGCTGAATAGAACATAGAACAGTACAGCACAGAACAGGCCCTTCGGCCCTCAATGTTGTGCCGAGCCATGATCACCCTACTCAAACCCACATATCCACCCTATACCCGTAACCCAACAACCCCCCCCCCCTTAACCTTACTTTTATTAGGACACTATGGGCAATTTAGCATGGCCAATCCACCTAACCCGCACATCTTTGGACTGTGGGAGGAAACCGGAGCACCCGGAGGAAACCCACGCACACAGGGGGAGGACGTGCAGACTACACACAGATAGTGACCCAGCCGGGAATCGAACCTGGGACCCTGGAGCTGTGAAGCATTTATGCTAACCACCATGCTACCCTGCTGCCCCTCGGCATAGACTCGGACTGTTTTCATTGGAATGACGGGGATTGAGGGGCGATCTGATAGGGGTCTACAAGATTATGAGGGGCATGGATAGAGTGGACGGGCAGGCAGTCTGGGGCTTAGGGGCTGGTTTAGCTCACCAAGCTAAATCGCTGGCTTTTAAAGCAGACCAAGCAGGCCAGCAGCACGGTTCGATTCCCGTACCAGCCTCCCCGGACAGGCGCCGGAATGTGGCGGCTAGGGGCTTTTCACAGTAACTTCATTGAAGCCTACTCGTGACAATAAGCCATTTTCATTTTCATTTCTTTCCCAGGGTGTGAGTCAAGCGAGGCCTCTCGTGTGATTCAATTGCCTCGTCCCCAACACCAAGCCGTCATGTCGCGCCCTCTGACTCTATTGTGCGCAAACCCCCGAGGTGAAAGTGGAACCCAGAAACCTCTGTCTCAGAGACAGCTGTGTGACCCACTCAGCGCCGGCTCTAGGGTTGCTGGCGCCCCGGGCAAGCTGAACTTCGGCGCCCTTGGGGGGGGGCGGGGCCGGGGGTGCGGGGCCGGGGGGGGGGGGGGTCGGGGGGGCGGGGCCGAGGCCGAGGGGGGGGGGGGGGGCCGAGGCCAAGGGGGGGGACCGAGGCCGAGGGGGCCGAGGAGGGGGGGCGGTGTGGGGTGGCCGAGGAGGGGCGGACCCGAGGGGGGGCGGGGCCGAGGAGGGGCGGACCCGAGGGGGGGAGGGGGGGCGAACACGCGGGGGGGGGCGGACGGACGCGGGGGGCGGACGGACGCGGGGGGGCGGGCGGACGCAGGGGGCGGGCGGACCAGAGGGCGGGGTGGGGGGGCGGACCCAAGGGGGGCGGGGGGGGGACCGAGCGGGTGGGGGCGGACCGAGCCGGGGGGCCGCCCTGGGGGCGGGCGGCCACCGCGCATGCGCTGGTTGGCACCGGACCAACTGCGTATGCGCGGGACCCGAGTCTGGCGCCCCCGAGCACATGGCGCCCCGGGCAACAGCCCGAGTTGCCGGTGCCTTGAGCCGGCCCTGGACCCACTAAGCCAGAGGTGAGACACTAAACACCGAATGAATGTAGCCAATTCAGTGGTAACTTTGAAAATGGAATTTGATATATAATTGGGAAGTACGTCGATGGAGAATGAGCGGGGGGGGGGGGGAGGGGGGGGGGGAAGGCTAATTAGTAGCTCCGTCAATTAGATACACGACACGAAGCCACACTTTTTCTTCTTCTTCAAGCTTCTCACTGGCACAGAAATTATAGAGGATAATGAACTGGGAAGTTTGACACTTTGCACAGACTTTGCTAGTTTACATTCAGGACGCAGCAGACTGTGAAGTATTGTGGAATTATAATTGATTCGAAGTTAATGGAAGCTGGGAGGATTTGATTGAGTGTCAGATAGTAAAGCTGGCCAAGATCCTTACGGGAACTCAAAGCAATCACTTCGGATATCAAGATACGGCCACGTAGTGAACAGCTGGATCAGCTCAGTATAGGTAGCCCAGCCGTGTGCCGCCAGGTACTATACCAACTGACACAAGGTTCCAAGCCTCCAAGTATCATGGCCACCCAACCTCTGATCCCCCAATCAAACGGAAATATGTTGAGACACTGAAGGTGACTTTTATTTTTAAGATTCCTGGGGCGTGGGCAACGTTGACATGGTCGGTACCTGTTGCCCAACCCCACTCACCCCTGAGGGCACCAGCCATGCCCATTTGGTCCTCTGGCCTTTGGTCGGACAGGCTGGACAGATTCCTTTCCTCCCGGGAGCTTAGTGAACCAGTTGAGATTTAATGGCAATCTCGCAGCTTCATTGCTGTCATAGAATCGAAGGGATCCTGAGGCGAGATTCTCCAACCATTCCGGCCGGGGGGTTCCCCGACGGAGGAGGGTGCGAAAAGTGGCGGGACCGGAAGATGCCGCTGCCGGCCGATGGCGGGCACCTCTGCCGCTGGAAAACACATCGCGTGGGGGGGGGGGGGGGGGAGGGGGGGGGGGGGGGGGCGGCGGGGCGGGGGGGGGCAGAAAAACCAAACGTCTTTAAGGTCCCTTCGCAATCTGCAATGGATAATAATAATCTTTATTAGTGTCACAAGCAGGCTTACATTAACACTGCAATGAAGTTACTGTGAAAATCCCCTCGTCGCCACATTCCGGCGCCTGTTCGGGTACACAGAGGGAGAATTCAGAATGTCCAATTCACCAAACAAGCACGTCTTTCGGGACTTGTGGGGGGAAACCGGAGCGCCCGGAGGAAACCCACGCAGACGCGGGGAGAACGTGCAGACTCCGCACAGACAGTAACCCAAGCCGGGAATCGAACCTGGGTCCCTGGCGCGGCGATGCAACAGTGCTAACCACTGTGCCGCCCTATGGGATGTGAAATTCGGTCATGATCTCGTTGAATTTAGGGAACGGCTTGATGCATGTTCCTACACAGGGAAAAATCTCTTATTTGACAGGTCACCCCTCTCTCATATTTGGACCATTTTCCCTTTTTGTCGCAATTTTCCTCTCTCAACTCTCCGTTTTCTCAAACACATTATGGTCAATGCGTCTCCAAACTCCAAACTAGCTGGGCTGTTTTGGAACTGCCTTCTTGAGGCCTAGCCTCTTTATGTTGATATCTTCCTACGTTTTTATTCTTCCACGAGATCTGGAAAAAACGGAAATACCTCTGTTGAGGATTATAGGAATCGGTCACACAGCCCCTCAAGTCCATTCCTTCATGCCAGATCCTGCCTTCCTTTCCTACAATGTTTTAAAGCTCACTACACTGTCCTCTCTTACTCCTCTTGGTGACCTCTGCCAAGTGTTGTCTAATGGACTATGTTTGGCTAAATTCCACAAAGGGTTAACTGGGATAATCTGTGATGTTGCAGAAGGAAGTGACACCTATTCATGTGATCTCAGTCTCGGAGTAAGCAGCAACGGAAAGAAGCTAGTGTTCTCTCAACTGCAAATCTCCCACAATAAAGTTAAGTGTGTTTTCAGTCGACAGTCTTTGGGAGATTTTAAAACGACTCCAACCCTGCAACATAATGATGGTGGCAAGCGGTAAAACGATGGTGACAGAAAAGTCTCGATCTCCAGAAAGCTGCAGGCCCAAATCAGGCTGAAACGCATACAGGGTGGTCCAAGAGATTTGTTTGATTTTACACTGCGTTAGGTTTCGCAGTGAAGCCAGACTGTTAGCGGGTCAGTACAATTCTGTACACAATGGGCGACTGTGAGGATGACATTTTAGTTACCCTGGGAATGGATGAGGGTAAAGCCAGATTCGCAAGTCATTGCTGAATTGAGACGTTGCAATCTCAACGGGAGAACACCATCATGGAACGCGCAAAGTTCAATAAATGTACCCCAGAGACACGGGGAAAGTATGGACACATTTATTAACAATTTGTACGGCTTAGCAAAAGACTGAGTATGGTTATCTGAGAATGGAGCTAATTTTCAACAGAATACTTGTTGGAGTAACGAATATCGCTTACGGCGGGGGGGAGGAGGGGCAGGAATTTTCCCGTTAAAGACAAACAATTCCATTGGTGCAAGAAGATGGGGAATTTTCAGGCAGTATGGTGCAGTGGAAAATAATGAGCAGATCGCTCGAAATTTTTAAAAAAAGATTTAAAATCACCTCTCTCCTCTCTCTCATCTCTAATCATCTCTCCCTCTCTCACATCTCTAATCACCACTCTCTCTCTCTAATCACCTCTCCCTCGCTCTCCCTCTCTTGCTCTCCCATCTCTAATCACCTCTCTCCCTCTCTCTCTCGCTCTCTAATCATCTCTCCCTCTCTCACATCTCTAATCACCACTCTCTCTCTCTAATCACCTCTCCCTCTCTCTCTCATCTCCTCTCCCTCTCTCCTTATTATCTCTAATCACCTTTCTCTCTTTGGCTCTCTCTCATCCCTTTTAAAAAATAAATTTAAAGTACTCAATTCTTTTTTTTTTCCAATGAAGGGGCAATTTAGCCAATCCACCTACCCTGGACATCTTTTGGGTTGTGAGGGTGAGACCCACGCAGACACGGGGAGAATGTACAAACTCCACACGGACAGTGACCCAGAGCCGGGATCGAACCCGGGTCCTCGGCGCTGTGAGGCATCAGTGCTAACCGCTGTGCGGCCGTGCCGCCCCCTAGACAAGGGCAACAGATGCACGGGACCACCACCACCTGCAGGTTCCCCTCCAATCCATACGCCACCCCGACTTGGAAATATATCGCCATTCCTTCACTGTCGCTGAATCACAGGAACTCCCTCCCTAACAGCACAGTGAGTGTACCTACGCCACACGGACTGCAGCAGGTTCAAGAAGGCGGCTCACCACCACCTTATGAAGGGCGATTAGGATGAGCTGGTCTAGCCAGTGGCGTCCATGCCCACGTGAATAAATGAATTAAAACAAGTCGCTCGAGACTTTCTGTCATTCACTGGGACATAGCTTATCTGTGACTTAATCCATATATCCTCCTTTCTGCTGTCCTCTTAATTCCAATTCTCTTCCCGTACCTAGTGGGGCACCAAGAATCCCCACAGTGCAGAAGGAGGCCATTCGGCCCACTGGGTCTAAGCCAACCCTCTGAAAGAACACCCGAACTAGGCCCCCCCCCATCCTTGTAACCGCATAACCCCACCTAACATAAGAGCATAAGAACTAGGAGCAGGAGTAGGCCATCTGGCCCCTCGAGCCTGCTCCGCCATTCAGTGAGATCATGGCTGATCTTTTGTGGACTCAGCTCCACTTTCCGGCCCGAACACCATAACCCTTAATCCCTTTATTCTTCAAAAAACGATCTATCTTTACCTTAAAAACATTTAATGACGGAGCCTCAACTGCTTCACTGGGCAAGGAATTCCATAGATTCACAACCCTTTGGGTGAAGAAGTTCCTCCTAAACGCACTCCGAAATCTACTTCCTTTTATTTGAGGCTAGGCCTCCTAGTTCTGCTTTCACCCGCCAGTGGAAACAACCTGCCCGCATCTATCCAGGGCCGGCTCAAGGCACCGGCAACACACAAGGGGCGCCATGTGCTCGGGGGCGCCAGAGACTCGGGTCCCGCGCATGCGCAGTTGGGCCGGTGCCAACCAGCGCATGCGCGGTGGCCGCCCGCCCCCAGGGCGGCCCCCCGCCTCGGTCCGTCCCCCCCGCTCGGTCCCCCCCGCCCCCCTCGGGTCCGCCCCCCCACCCCGCCCTCGGGTCCGCCCCCCCCGCCCCCCCCCTCGGGTCCGCCCCCCTCGCCCCCGCCCCTCCTCGGCCCCGCCCCTCCTCGGTCCCCGCACTCCTCGGCCCCGCCACCCCTCCTCGCCCCCCCCTCGGCCCCCCCCCCCTCGGCCCCGTCCCCCCCCCCTCGGCCCCCCCCGGCCCCCCCCCCCTCGGCCCCCCCGGCCCCCGGGGCGCCAGCAACCCTAGAGCCGGCGCTGCATCTATCCTATCTATTCCCTTCCTAATTTTAAATGTTTCTATAAGATCCTTCTAAATTCCAACGAGTACAGTCCCAGTCTACTCAACCTCTCCTCATAATCCAACCCCTTCAGCTCTGAGATTAACCTAGTGAATCTCCTCTGCACACCCTCCAGTGCCAGTATGTTCTTTCTCAAGTAATGAGACCAAAACTGAACACAATACTCCAGGTGTGGCCTCACTAACACCTTACACAATTGCAACATAACCTCCCTAGTCTTAAACTCCATCCCTCTAGCAATGAAGGACAAAATTCCATTTGCCTTCTTAATCACCTGTTGCACCTGTAAACCAACTTTCTGTGACTCATGCACTAGCACATCCAGGTCTCTGCACAGCAGCATGCTTTAATATTTTATCGTTTAAATAATAATCCCAAACATTGGACACTAAGGGGCAATTTATCATAACCAATCCATCTAACCCGCACATCATTGGACTGTGGGAGGAAACCCACGCAGGCATGGGGAGAACATGCAGACTCCGCACAGACAGTGACCCGAGGTCGCTATTGAACCCAGATCGCTGGTGCTGTCAGGCAGTAGTGCTAACCACTCCGCCACCATGCCGCCATAAGGACAGATGCCCGTCCATTTCCATGGCGATTAATTCCTGGAAGAGGTCACAAGTCTGTCGTCAGGGGCTTATATCTTGAGGGGCCCTACTCCACATCAAGCATGAAGATGCGATCAGGACTTGATGATCTGAGCTATAAGGAGAGGCTGGATAGGCTGGGACTTTTTTCCCTGGAGCGTAGGAGGCTTGGAGGTGATCTTATAGAGATTGGGGCAGCAGGGTAGCATGGTGGTTAGCATAAATGCTTCACAGCTCCAGGGTCCCAGGTTCGATTCCCGGCTGGTTCACTGTCTGTGCGGAGTCTGCACGTCCTCCCCGTGTGTGCGTGGGTTTCCTCCGGGTGCTCCGGTTTCCTCCCACAGTCCAAAGATGTGCGGGTTAGGTGGATTGGCCGTGATAAATTACCCGTAGTGTCCTAAAAAGTAAGGTGGGGGGGGGGGGGATTGTTGGGTTACGGGTATAGGGTGGATACGTGGGTTTGAGTAGGGTGATCATGGCTCGGCACAACATCGAGGGCCGAAGGGCCTGTTCTGTGCTGTACTGTTCAATGTTCTATACCTTCTGATTAATTTTTAAAGCCTCTGTTTTTGAAGTTAGCAATCAATCTGCCACCGATTGCCACTGGTAGAAGATGTTTCCGTACTTTTACCACCCTTTTTGTGTAGAATTGTTTCCCAGTTTCACCCCTGATAGGTCTGCAGCTACTTCCTGACTGTGCCAACTTGTGAAAATAGATTCTCCTAATCTGCCCATCAGTTCCCCTCTACCTGTCTATTTTTCCATTGACTATATCTCTCTCCATCTATATTACATCGCTGCCTCTCTTTATCAGTCTGAACAATGCCTGTCCATCTGTGAACTCACGTGGCTTTATCAGCCCTCTCGATTAATACATCCCCATTATTTTCCTCAACGCACAAATTAATTACACTTACAAAGACAGGCGAGTCAGGTTCGATGACTCAAATCTGCTCAATCATATCAGAGCAAAAAAGTGCCAACGTTTTTTTTTTCCTGGCAAGCGATCTGACCCCAGTGCGAATCTCTCGATCCAGTGTGACGGGGAGGATTAGAAAACCAGCAGCCACCTCTCCGACCGGCAGTCTCTCCAACGCTAAATGAAAAGGTCGCTTTGTCTATTCTCAAGCTGTGAATCAATGGGAGCTAAGGACCTGTGGTCCTGTTATCGATGGGGGGTTGAGATGGAGCTGAAAGGCTTCACAGCCTCAACATCACATCGCCAGCTGTCTGTAAGAGGTTGTGAGACACTCAAAGGGTCACGTTCCGACCTGCAGGCGCGCGCCGCGTGAGGGAAGGGTCACAAGGAAGAACAGCCGTGCCATTCCTGGAGGGAATACTGCGCGCCTCCTGGCAGCCTTGAAATCCTGACACCTCAGTTCAATGGAACAAAAGCGAAGGAAAAAGGCTGGGGGGGAAGTCAAGGAAATGAAAAAATGAAAATCACTTATTGTCACGAGTAGGCTTCAATGAAGTTACTGTGAAAAGCCCCTAGTCGCCACATTCCGGCACCTGTCCGGGGAGGCTGGTACGGGAATGGAACCGTGCTGCTGGCCTGCTTGGTCTGCTTTAAAAGCCAGCGATTTAGCCTGGTGAGCTAAACCAGCCTCTTGCTAAACCAGCCTCTTGCTAAACCCAGGAGTAGGTCGGGCAGCGTCTGTCGTGAGAGGAAGCAGAGTTAGCGTGTCGAGTCCTTTTGGCTCTTCGTCAGAACGAAAGAGTTGGGAAAATGTGTTGGATGTTATACCGTAGGTGGGAGGGATTGCAGGATGTGGCAACCTTGAGAACAAGAAGCAGGTGGCCTGGTGTGGGTGGGTGGGTGGTGGGGAGAGGGGGGGGGGGGGGGTTGGTGGTGTAGGAGGTGGTGCAAAGTGGGGAAAGGGAGGTGCTGAGGCGAAAAGTACAGCTATTTTGCTCCAGTGTGAGGGTGGCATGTTGGCGCAGTGGTTAGCACTGCCGCCTCACTGTGCCGAGGACCCGGGTTCGATCCCGGCTCCGGCTCACTGTCCGTGTGGAGTTTGCACATTCTCCCCTTGTCTGCCTGCGTCTCATCCCCACAACCCAAAATATGTGCAGCGTAGGTGGATTGGCCACGCTAAATCACCCTTTGTTAGAAAAAAAGAATTGGGTACTCTAAATTTATTTTTTAACAATATATTTGGCTATAGTGTCCTTCACTCTCCCACACACGAGAAACCAAACTGAGATTCTTTGGAGTTACCAAAAAGGCCTTTATTTGAGCTATAGCAAGGGATGGTGACGTTCCCAATCCGGCATGTCAGAGAGCCCAGATTCAAAGATTAGTGAAAGTGAAAATCGCTTATTGTCACGAGTAGGCTTCAATGAAGTTACTGTGAAAAGCCCCTAGTCACCACATTCCGGCGCCTGTTCGGGGAGGCTGGTACGGGAATCGAACCGTGCTGCTGGCCTGCCTTGGTCTGCTTTAAAAGCCAGCGATTTAGCCCAGTGTGCTAAACCAGCCCCTGTACCATTGGGTTACACCATTGCACCATTACACCATTGGGTTCGATTACAAGAAATTAGCATATACCAATCAGTTGTTACTAGTTATCTCTGACCAGTCAAGGCTATCAATTCGGTTTACATCATGCACAGTATATGAGAACAATAACCAACCATAGCATCGACACATCTACTTAATTATATCCAATCAGTACAAACATACCTACATGCTGTGCTTTATTATTTATCACCAGTTTCTTCATATCAGGCCGGTGCGTATCAATCACCTCACCGGCCCGACTCCCCTAACTTATAATGCCTTTTCCCAAGGTAAGAATGTTTCAGCAATAAACAATTCTTTTTGATTATACCTCCCTTTCTGTCAACTCCAGACAATTTGACACCAGAGCAAAATGGTAGACGGTCCCACATTGTTGTTGCCTTCATGAGAATGACTATCTGTGACTTCCCTTTCCTGGGGCCCCATCGCCAACAGAAATATGTCCCTGGGGTATGTTCCTGCAGCGAGCAACTTCAGCTAAGCAGCTTGTGCGACACAGATCGATACTGAAGAATTTTAACTCCTTCAGCACAGAGCTTTAATACTAATTTCGATACAATGTCTAAAACTACACCCCTTTCAGGGGTTTTGTTTTGCGTTGAGGCAACAAATGTTTGGGATATTAAAAAAGAGAGGTCAAGGTGGAGGACAAAGGTCACAGTCTAAAGTTGTTGGACTCTGTGTTGAGTCCCGAGGGCAGCGACGTGTCTAATCGGAAGATGAGATGGCGCTCCTCCAGCTTGCGTTGGGCTTCACTGGAGCACCGCAGCAAGCCAAGGGCGGATGAGAGCGAGGTGCTGGGTTAAAATGGCAAGTGGCAGGAAGGTTGGGCCCTGCTTGTGGACTGAGCGACTGTGTTCCTCAAAGCGTTCAGCCAGTCCGTGCTTAATCTCCCCAATGTAGAGGAGACCTCGTTTTAATGGAGAACGACGTGGGAAACAGGCATTTTGACATTATCCCGTAGACAAGGGGAATCCCGTGGTACTGCTCATCACCACTGTGGAGTCCACTTTTGATGCAGCTGTGCTCCAGAAAGAAGTAAAGAATTATTATTGAGACTATGGGTGTGATTCTCCCAGCCCCGCGCCGGGCCGGAGAATCGGCGCAGCCGTGCCACGCCGTCCCGGCGTGCGATTCGCCGAGGTGCGGAGAATCGGCGCCATTCGCGCCAGCGCGTTTGGCACGCCGCCGCTCGCAGGCCGCTGTCCGCGGATGGGCCGAGTGGCCACGCAGAAACGGCAGAATCCTGTCTGCGCCGTTCACGCCTGGCTGCTGCCGGCAGGAACCCTGCGCAAAGGGTCAGGAGGCGGCTTGAGGAGCGGGGAAAAGCGCTCCCTCACCGGTGGGGGGGGGGGGGGAACCGATGGGTTCTGGCCCGCGATCGGAGCCCACCAATCGGTGTCCCCCCTCTTCCACCCCCCCCCCCCCCCCGGGCCTACTTTGTTTCGCTTCCAGCCCCAGAACCTCCGCACCATGTTGCCTCGGGGCCGGAGCGTTCCGTGAGTCCACCGCGCATGCGGCGGTTGGCACTTCGCCACTGCGCATGCGCAGGTTAGCGCCGTCCCCAGTATGTAAAACTGGAGCGGCGTGAACCGCGATGGGGGCCAGAATCTCGACTGCCCGCCCCCGTTTCGCGCCATCATGAAATGCGACGGCGTTCACGACGGCGCGGACACTTAGTCCCGCGATGGGTGAATTGCGCCCTCTGTCTTCCATGACCTCAGGATGTCTTGAGATATTCCACAGCTAATGAAGTAAATTTAAATGTCTTTAATGTAGGAAACACAGCCGTCAATTAAAAAAAAATATTCCTTCGGGGATGTAGGTGTCATCCCAGGCTGGGCCAGAATTTGTTGCCCATCCCTAATTGCCCTTGAGCTCAGTGGCTTATTGAGCCATTTCAGAGGGCAGTTCAGATGCCAATGTAGGCCAGACCGGGTAAGGATGGCACATTACCTTAAAGGGCATTTGTGAAACAGATGGGTTTTTATGACAATCGATTGTTTCAGGTCGCCATTATTAACTAACTTTCAAATCTAGATTTATTGATTACCTGAACCTAAATTCCACCAGCTCTTGTGGTGGGATTTGAGCCCATGTCCTTAGAGCATTCGTCTGGGCCTAGTTCAATGAAGTTGACGTTACCCACGAGACCACCATCTCCCCAGCAATGAGATAATGACCGCGTGGTCTGTTTAATGATGTTGGTTCAAGGATGTCAAGGCCAGGATACCTGGGAGAATTCCCTGCTCGTCTAATAGCGCCAAGGAATCCTTTACAGCCGCTCAAATAGAGCCTTGGTTTAATCCCTCATCTAAACATCAGCGGGGTAAATTCTCCGCCACCCCCAGCCGCAGGTGTCCCGGCAGCGAGCCACCGCTGGCATCGCGATTCTCCTTTCCACCGCCGGCTAATGAAATTTACCGTCGTAGCCACCCCACGCTCCCGGGAAACCCACAGACCGGGGTGAGCTGCCTGTGGAATGGGAAATCCCGTTAGCAGAGAATTCACCCCAGCATCTCCGCAGAGGTGGCCTAGATTTTCTGCTCAGGTATCTGGAGTGCTCCCCCCACCCCCCCATCAACCCCCCCCCCCCCCCCCCCCCCCCCCCGCCAACCCTCACCCCTCCATGAGCACGGCCAGCTGTTAGTCCATTCACTTTTGGCAGGACAGGAAGATGCCTGGGCAGAGTCGGAAAATCCCGACCAAAGTATCCCGACGAACAGCAGATTGTACAAAGTAAAATAAAGTACAGGGCAACGGGGAAAAAGCAAGGCGATTAGGCTAATTATTCGTGCTTTCAAATCTGACACAAGCCCCCCCGGTCTCTTTCCGTGCTAACAGATTCTATAATGTTGAGTTTAAGGTACTAAGTTACACATTGAGTCAGCGATCCAGCTCCACATTATTTATTCTCGGAACTATTTTGAGCATGGAGGCAATTCACTGGGAAACAGATTAGCTCACTCGGCTAAATCGCTGGCTTTTAAAGCAGACCAAGCAGGCCAGCAGCACTGTTCGATTCCCGTACCAGCCTCCCCGGGCAGGTGCCGTAATGTGGCGACTAGGAGCTTTTCACAGTAACTTCGTTGAAGTCTACTCGTGACAATAAGCGATTTTTCATTTCATTCTTCCACACCTCTAAATCCATCTGTGTCTGACATGTCCATCGATCTCAAAATGATTAAGATGTATATTGTTGATAACTGGTCAATCTCACTGCACGCACAGTTGAAGTTGGGTTAGATGGAAGGAGATAATTACGTCGCAGCATGATGACATCATTCGGTTCCCATTTCAAAGTCACATGTTCTGTCCTTAATTTTATAATATGCGTCACAAAGACCCTCATCCACATTTATGAGGAAAATCTTCAATGTAAACTTGGCCTGCTGTACTTGCAGACTTCTGCCAGTGGTGGCGCTGCTCAGGAAGGGGAGGCACCCTGATGGCGTGACACGTTTACATGGGGAATCTCTGTTGGACCTGTTTATAATGGGGAAGAAAATGGCACCAAATGTACACGGACATATTTTGACGATTCGGATAGACGGATGTTGGCCAACGGTGCCTTTTCCCACTTTGATGTTCTTGAATTAATATTCTTCCTGCTGCCAATTTTAGCCAAAATTCAGCTGGAGGAGGCTCAACCCTCATCGCGTTGGGTGGGATGGGAGGTCGGTGTGTGAATGGGGAAAAAAAGCAGTAGACAAACCTGTTACTATAGTGATGGTGCCAGCTGAGTGAAATCACAGATGGTTCGGGAAATGTGATTTTAAAAAAAACGTTCCTTTTGTATTAACAAATTCTGGAGCCTCGGGAGATTTGGGGTGGGGGAAGGGGTGGGAGAGAGGGAGAGGCTTATCATAACCGTGTGTGTTTGATCTGAGGTAAGCAGCCATGCATAAGCAGTAGTGTAGAGCACAAAGAGGTTTATTGCTAGTTACACAAACACCACCATTCCCCAGAGGGTCTCCTTATATTGGAGGGGCTACACCTGTTCAGTGGAAGCCCCGCCCCATTACCAGGGAAGTTTCTATTCCCCAGAGAGCACAGGAAACCTGATGGTTCCTATCCCGTGACCTCCGTTGGACTAATAACACCCCTCTTCCCGCAGGTCCAGAGATTTGGGAACCTTTAGAACATAGAACATCACAGCGCAGTACAGGCCCTTCGGCCCTCTATGTTGCGCCGACCTGTGAAACCACTCTAAAGCCCATCTACACTATTCCCTTATCGTCCATATGTCTATCCAATGACCATTTGAATGCGTTTAGTGTTGGCGAGTCCGCTACTGTTGCAGGCAGGGCATTCCACGCCCTTACTACTCTCTGAGTAAAGAACCTACCTCTGACATCTGTCCTATATCTAACTCCCCTCAATTTAAAGCGATGTTCCCTCGTGCTGGACATCACCATCCGAGGAAAAAGGCTCTCACTGTCCACCCTATCTAATCCACTGATCATCTTGCATGCCTCAATTAAGTCACCTCTTAACCTTCTTCTCTCTAACGAAAACAGCCTCAAGTCCCTCAGCCTTCCCTCATAAGATCTTCCCTCCATACCAGGCAACATTCTGGTAAATCTCCTCTGCACCATTTCCAATGCTTCCACATGCTTCCTATAATGCGGCGACCAGAACTGCACACAATACTCCAAATGCGGCCCGCACCAGAGTTTTGTACAGCTGCAACATGACCTCCTGGCTCCGAAACTCAACCCTCAATCCCTTTTGAAAGGTTTAATTCATTCTTGATTAATAAGGGAATCAGGGGTTATGGGGAGCAGGCAGGGGCATGGGGATGAGAAAAATATCAGCCACGATTGAATGGCGGAGCAGACTCGATGGGCCAAGTGGCCAAATTCAGCTCCTATGTCTTATGGTAAGTTCAGAAGGTCTTACCCATGCCACCTGTGCCCCCCCCCCCCCCCCCGCACCCGCCTCCGCCCAGAAGTTCTGCCCCCATTTCTGACATATTCCACTTAACCCAGTGGGGGAAGCAGGGTCAGGAGGTGACCCACGCATGTGAGAAACCCAGACTTAGTAGAGCTGGTGGAATTAAAATTTGGTGAATAAAACCTCTGAAATATGGTGACCATGGAACTATCATCGGTTGTTATAAAAACACATCTGTTTCACAAATGTCCTGATAGGGTCTAACCTGCATGTGACTCCAGACCCACAGCAATGTGGTTGACCCTGAACTGCCCTCTGAAATGTCCTCGCAAGCCACTCCGTTCAAGAGCAATTTGAGATGGGCAACAAATGCTGGCCTTGCCAGTGACGCCCACCTCCCTTGAAAGAATAAAAAAAACTCTGTGCTGAGTTCAAACAGATCGCATTTTTATGTATCCCACAGTGTAGGAGTCACAGGTTTATGGAGGAGGCTTAAGTACTCATGAAGAGTGGATAAGATATGTAGAACTGTCAAGTTATTTAAATCCTCAACCCTTTAAAATACAAAAATAGCCTGCCTGTGTCAGTGAGAATTGAAAAAAACCTCAAGCTGCAGTTATTAAAATCCCCAGCACGTGAAAATTTGAAAAGTAAATCCTGCCCATGTCAGGGGTGGAGAAAATTGCAGAGACCGGGGACAAAGGATTTGATAACAAGGATGAGAATTTACAATCAATTAGAAGTATTCATAGAATTCCTACAGTGCAGAAGAGGGCTATTCAGCATATTGAGTCTGCATCGACCATTTGAAAGAGCACCCTACCTGGACCCAACCCCCTGCCCTATTACTGCCACCCACCCTAAGGGGCAATTTATCGTCGCCAATCCACCTAACCTGCACATCTGCATGCGTGTGAGGAAACCGGAAAAGTCAGAGGGAACCCACGCTGACACAGGGAGAAAGTGCAAACTCCACACAGTCACCCGAGGTTGGAATCGAACCCGGGTCCCTGGCGCTGTGAATCATAGAATTTACAGTGTAGAAGGAGGCCATTCAGCCCATCGAGTCTGCACCGGCCCTTGGAAAGGGCACCCTAATTAAGCCCATATCTCCACCCGATCCCCATAACCCAGTAACCCCTCCTAACCTCTTTTGGACACTAGGAGACATGGCCAATCCGCCTAACCTGCACATCTTTGGACTGTGGGAGGAAACCGGAGCACCCGGAGGAAACCCACGCAGACGCGGGGGAGAACATGCAGACTCCGCACAGACGGGGACCCGAGCCGGGAATCGACCCTGGAACCCTGGAGCTGTGAAGCAACTGTGCTGCCGTGCCGCCACAGAGAGAGACGTGAGGCAAGAGAGAGAAACAAATAAAATCACAGCCACGGGGGAGAGAGAAAATTAAATAAAAGAAAGCCAAGAGCGAGGAAAAGAAGGAGATGAAAAGGCAAAGGAACAGCAGGGATGGAGAGGGGAAAAAAAACAGGGACACAGAAATAGAAGAACAGGTGACATTGATTCCACTTTACTGCGAGCGCTCGAACCCTGAGGTTATTGTTATAGCATCACGGCTGTTTATATTTGTGTCAATGCTTCGTCCTGTTGATGGACTTCACCTTGGGTAGGCATCGAACACCATCCACAGACAGGAGCAGCTCGGTAACGTGGCAAATTGATTTCTACAAAGTCCCGCTGTAAAGTCTATTGCTGCCTTTCCCCCCACTGAGCTCGGGTTATTGTGAAGCAGCTGTGTAATTTGATTTTATGACACAATTTTTTTTTTAAAAAGAAGAGAAAGATTCCCAAAGGGGGGCCACGTAGCAGTAGGGACTGATTTATGATGTTGATTCTGTACCTCTCAGTCATAGCTGCTGAACCGTAGCTGACTGAGAGCTGCAGAAGGCTGGTACCGTGCAGGATATATTTACTGGTGACTCAGGAGTGGAGCAGGCATCGGGATGCAGAGAGGCTGGCGCCCGGCCAGTGATAGCTGGCGCCGTGCCAGCTCTGTGCGCTAATCATTGAAGCATTAGCAAGGCTTCAGCTGAAAAGGGGAAGCTGTCGCGAGACAGAACTTCACAGGACCCGCCGGGGGCAAGAAGCCCATTTGTTCGGTGTCCACGGGTGGCTCAGTTTGTGACCCTTGCCACCAACTGAGGGGTGGCAGCCCCACGCCAGTGTCTGCCCATTCACAATGTAGGCTGACTTAGCACTGATGGAACGCTACACTGTTGGAGGTACATCCTTGTACTGTCAAACAGGAGTCCTGACTTCCTTCTCAGGAAGACAGAACTAAATCTTCCCGTACTGTATTGTAAGGAGATTAGGCGACATTATTTATCTGGTTCATTATCGCATTGTCATTAGGGGGATCTTGCTTTCGGCAAAGTAGCTGCTATTTTCCGACGTTATATCAGAGATTCCACTCAAAAGTGCTTTCTTGGTTGGGAAGCGCTTTGGAATAGCCCGAGGCTGTGCAAGACCCTGTTCAAATATGGCTCATTAATTCTTTCCTAGGAGTCTCATAGAATCTCGATAGTGCAGAAGGAGACCATTCGGCCCATCGTCTCTGCACCGGCCCTCTGAAAGAGCGCCCTGCCTAGGCCCGCTCCCCCCGCCCTATCCCCGTAACCCCAATTGAGGGCAGCACGGTAGCATTGTGGATAGCACAATCGCTTAACAGCTCCAGGGTCCCAGGTTCGATTCCGGCTTGGGTCATTGTCTGTGCGGAGTCTGCACATCCTCCCCGTGTCTGCGTGGGTTTCCTCCGGGTGCTCCGGTTTCCTCCCACAGTCCAAAGATGTTCAGGTTAGGTGGATTGGCCATGATAAATTGCCCTTAGTGTCCAAAATTGCCCTTGGTGTTGGGTGGTGTTACTGAGTTTTGGGGATAGGGTGGAGGTGTTAACCTTGGGTAGGGTGCTCGTTCCAGGAGCCGGTGCAGACTCGATGGGCCGAATGGCCTCTTTCTGCACTGTAAATTCTATGATCTAACCGTTGGAGACTAAGGGGCAATCCAGCTCACCCCCACGTCTTTGGACTGTGGGAGGAAACCGGAGCACCCGGAGGAAACCCACACCGACACGGGGGAGAACGGGCAGCACGGTAGTATAGTGGTTAGCATAAATGCTTCACAGCTCCAGGGTCCCAGGTTCGATTCCCGGCTGGGTCACTGTCTGTGCGGAGTCTGCACGTCCTCCCCGTGTGTGCGTGGGTTTCCTCCGGGTGCTCCAGTTTCCTCCCACAGTCCAAAGATGTGCGGGTTAGGTGGATTGGCTATGCTAAAATTGCCCTTAGTGTCCTAAAAAATAAGGTTAAGGTTAATGGGGGGGGGGGTTGTTGGGTTACTGGTACAGGGTGGATACGTTGACTTGAGTAGGGTGATCATTGCTCGGCATAACATCGAGGGCCGAAGGGCCTGTTCTGTGCTGTACTGTTCTATGTTCTATGTTCTAGAACGGGCAGACTCCGCGCCGACTGTCACCCGAAGCCGGAATTGAACCTGGGTCCCTGGCGCTGTGGGATAGCAGTGCTAACCGCTGTTCCACTGCGCCCCCTCATTTCATCGATATCTAAGCCATTGGCAAATTAATGATGGGGGGATGCGGTTAGTTTTGAGGCAGCATTTGTTCATTATTCACTCTCGGATGTGGCATTTATTGCACATCTCTGGTTGTCCAGAGAAGGTTGTGATGGTTGGTCTTCCTGATCCACCTTGGGCAGTGGGTTTGGTACAAGTCAGTGGCGGCTCAGACACTTCTGAGTTTAGTGAAGAGCCTATCAGGTTAGCGCTCGAGTGGAGTCGCATGTTGGCCAGAGCTGGTAAATACAGCAAGTTTCCTCCCGTATAAGACTAATTCTAACCCAGTAGCTACATGATCACTTTAAGTGATACCAGCTTTTTGTCCTCAAGGCCTGTAAACCGAGTATCATGCGAAAATTTCAACTCCTTCTCTGGATCACTAGTCTAGTAGTTCAGCCATTAAGGAGGCCTTGTGGTTAATAAAGGTTAATAATAATAATAATAATAATCGCTTATTGTCACAAGTAGGCTTCAAATGAAGTTTCTGTGAAAGCCCCTAGTCGCCACATTCCGGTGCCTGTTCGGGGAGGCTGGAACGGGAATTGAACCCGCGCTGCTGGTCTTGTTCTGCATTACAAGCCAGCTGTTTTAGCCCACTGTGCTAAACGAGCCCCTTCGCGCCCCTGCCTCTGAGACAGAAGGTTCGGTTTTCGAGTTCCACCCCAGGGTTTGATGGCCAAGGAAGGTGCGTTCCTCACACAGCCAAAACAGGTTGAGCGTCAGCCGACAAATCCAAACGCCAATGGCCGGCGGTAAGCATGGGAGAGACTCCTGGTCAGGCACACTTGATGTGGAGTGACACCCCTCAAGCTGTAAGCCCCCCCCGGTGAAAGTCTAGCAACCTGTCCCGGGAATTATTAGCTACGGAAACGGACGAAGGTCTGCCTTGGAGAATTGGAAAAGCTCTGGACTACAACCTGCATGTAGAAGTGTGAGTTGTAACAGCAATTCAGACACCTTCCGGGGGCTGGTTTGCTTAGTTGGCTGAACACAATGAACGATAGGACACTGGGAAGTACAGAGGGCCAGAGGGACCTTGGGCAGCACAGTAACATAGCGGTTAGCACAATGACTTCACAGCGCCAGGGTCCCAGGTTCGATTCCCGGCTTGGGTCACTGTCTGTGCGGAGTCTGCACGTTCTCCCCGTGTCTGCGTGGGTTTCCTCCGGGTGCTCCGGTTTCCTCCCACAGTACAAAGATGTGCAGGTTAGGTGGGATTGGCCATGATAAATTGTCAATAGGTTAGGTGGGGTTGCTGGGTTATGGGGATATGGTGGAGGTGTGGGCTTAAGTGCTCTTTCCAAGAGCCGGTGCAGACTCGATGGGCCGAATGTAAATCCTGCTCTGTAAATTCTATGAAATCTATGTGCCTGAAGACAGCAGGATCGGTGGATAAGGTGGTTAAGAAGGGATATGGGATACTTGCCTTTATTAACCGAGGCACAGAATATAAGAGCAGGGAGGGTTTGATGGAGTTGTGTAAAATGCTGGTTAGGCCACAGCGAGAGTACTGTGTGCTGTTCTGGTCGCCTCACTATAGGAAGGATGGGATTGCGCTGGAGAGGGTGCAGAGGAGATTCACCAGGATGTTGCCTGGGCTGGAGCGTTTCAGCTATGAAGAGAGGCTGGGGTTGGGCTGGAGTTGTTTCCCCTGGAGCAGAGAAGGCTGAGGGGGGGGGGACCTGATTGAGGTGCACAAAATTCTGAGGGACATAGATAGGGTCGATAGGGAGGAACTTTTCCCCTTAGTAGAGGGGTCAATAACCAGGGGCAGAGATTTAAGGTAAGGGGCAGGAGGTTTAGAGGGGATTTGAGGAAAATCCTTTTCACCCAGAGGGTGGGGGGGGAATCTGGAACTCACAGCCTGAAAGGGCGGTGGGGACGGGACTGTCAACATTTAAGAAACGTTTAGATGAAACGTTATAGCACACAAGGCTACGGAACAGGTGCTGAAAATGGGTGTTGAATAGAGAGGTGCTTGGCGGCCGGTACAGGCACGATGGGCTGAAGAGGCTCTTTCTGTGCTATAAATCGATGACTCCAGGCTGGTGTGGATCAGATTGGTGCCAACAGCACAGGGTTCCCCCCTCCCCCTTCCGGCTGAGGTGAACTTGGGAGCTGCCGTGGTGGAGGTAGTGGCGCTGTGGGGCAGGCCTGTCCTTGGTCAGGGAGGAAGTGCATCCATTATGCTACCCCCCCCCCCCCCACCCCCCACCCCCCACCCCCCCTCACCTACTTAATGCCTGAAGAGCTACCAGATTATAGGGATACCAGAGTGATCGTCAGCGACCAAAGCCGATCGGTCTACATCCTTCCGCAATAGCAGCAGCAAAAGCTACAGCCCTTCCCCTACCTACCAGAGAGCGGGCAGAGCTGCCCACCACGAGTGGTCAGGAGCCCACGGCGGAGTGCTGCCATTGACCATGCAGACTGATGATGTTCCGTCAGGATCGATTCCTCCCTGGAAAAAGGTGGTCTGCCGAATAATCTCTATTATTGTCACAAATAGGCTTACATCAACACTGCAATGAAGTTACTGTGAAAATCCCCTCGTCGCCACACTCCGGCGCCTGTTCGGGTACACGGAGGGAGAATTCAGAATGTCCAATTCACCGAACAGGACGTCTTTCGGGACTTGTGGGAGGAAACCGGAGCACCCGGAGGAAACCCACGCAGACACGGGGAGAACGTGCAGACTCCGCTCAGACAGTGACCCAAGCCGGGAATCGAACGTGGGACCCTGCCGCTGTGAGGTGACAGTGCTAACCACTGTGCTACCGTGCCGCCCATATAATAAACTGAGATCCTGCCTGGTCTCTCAGGAGGCACCAGACGCCACACTTTCCAAAAAAAGTCTCCCTGATGCTCCGATCAATATTCAACCAACATTGCTAAAACAGATTGCCCGATCATTATCACATCGCTGTCTGTGGGATCTCGCTGTGCAGAAATCGGCTGCCACATTTCCTTTATTACAATACTTCAGGAGTACTCAACTGCCCACAAAGCCCGCCAATAGGTTGGCATGAGTTGGCACCCTTGATCAGAGCCAGGTATTCAGGACGGACAGTTGTGGGAATTGGGATTCACCCGATTGGGATTAGACCATGCCATTTGAGCAGGGCAGAGGATCTTGTTACCCTACATGCACCCTGTATTGTCCCTGCTTAGGAATGCTTGTTCGCAACGTTGCAGAGAAAGTTGCGATGAAAGTTTGACGAAATGGCCTCGAAGATATCCATCTCCTTGCGCACTGAGATCTTCAAAGACAGTCAGTGGCCCTTCTCTTGATCGACACCAGGTTCTGGGCAGGGCATAAAATGATGGCCAAGCTATTGTGCCAACCGTGACTCAGTGACGTGGTCCTCACTTCTGAGTCTGAAAGCCATAGGTTCAAGCCACTTGAGGGACTTGTGTGACGTGGAATTTAACCACACGGGCAACACAAAGATGAAAAGGTGGTTTTCTTATTCCACTGATATTAGAGCTGCATAAACTCTCAAGGGAAAGCTTAACTTCCAGGAACAGACTGCTTAAGGACGATATTCATGGCCAATGCCTCAGATCTCTGCTCCATTCAGGGCCTTGGCTCCCCCATGTGCGAAATCTGCCAATTGATGGAGAATTGTGTGGCATTTCAGTCGTTCAATGGAGGCTGGCAACCATGAATGAGGTTGAGCGATCAGGGATTGATGTGGAGCACAACTCTCCAATCGGCTAGAGAAACGATTGCGCCATCTGGAGGTTAAGGAGCTGTGCCCGCTCTTCAAATGGCTGTTTGACTTCCACTCCAACTCCGAGCTGAAGTCCTGCTCCCCTCTCTCTCCATGAGTACTCCCATATTCAGGGGTGCTCCCAGCTGGACTGACTAGGCCTCTATCTCCCCTTCCCGGCTCCTTAGCCACCGCCAGTGGCTTCAAGCTGTGCCACAGGCTCCTTGCCCGCGACCACTCACAAGTCCTTGACTTGTCCTAGCCCCTTTCACCCTCGCCCCACGGCATCTGGCTCCACCCCCCTTGGCCCTGGTTGGGGGGGGGACCCACAGGGGCCGATCAGTCCTCCTTCTCTCCCCCACCATCGCCACCTGTTGCCGGAGGCCCAGCCACACTGAGCACAAAAATCTAGGCTGACGCTCTAGCGTCGTACTGAGGGAGTGCTGCACGGTCGGCGTTGCTGTCTTTTGGGTGAGATGTTAAGCTGAGGCTCCCCTCTCGTGGCCGTAAAGGGTGTTTTATATATCGTGGAAATTTCCAGGTGGTGATCTGCCCATGTGTCTGCTGTATTAAGATCAATAATAGTGTATGATAGGGGAATAATCCAGCAGCTTGTCTTTTACCTTCAGCAAGTTTATTCTACATGCAGCTCAGTCGAGTTACAACCTCCTCGTGGCTCCTCCAACCAACTGTGCCAGCTATGTCCATTTATACTCTTTTGGAGGTTGAGCCATTGACCACCACCTGTCCGTAATGGTCCAGTTGGCTTAACAATGTGATTGAACTGGATGGTGCATTGGCATGTTGCCCTTGTCCTTTTATTTTTTTATATCGTGCCACCACCGGGACAGGAGCAGTCAGTGGGATCTTGCTGTGCGCAGATGGGCTGCTGCGTTTCCTACGTTACCACAGGGCATGGTATGGTATGGTAGCACAGTGGTTAGCACTGTGCCTTCACAGCGCCAGGGACCCGGGTTCGATTTCCGGCTTGCGCCACTGTCTGCGCGGAGTCTGCACGTTCTCCTGGGTTTCGTCCGGGTGCTCTGGATTCCTCCCACAATCCAAAGATGTCCAGGTTGGGAGGATTGGCGACGCTAAATTGCCCCGTAGTGTCCAAAAATTAGGTGGGGTTGCGGGGATGGGGTGGAGGTGTGGGCTTCGGTAAGGGTGCTCTTTCGGGGGTCGGGGTAGACTTGATGGGCTGAAAGGCCTCCTTCAGAACTGTAAATTCTATGACTTCTATGATCCGACTGCAAAGGCATTTGGTTGGATATAGAGTGCTTTGGGGCGTGAACGCTAGGCGCTAATGGAATGCAGGCGTTTTATTGGAGGTTGACAACCATGATTAAGGTTGAGAAGGCAACCGAGGACCGATATGCGACACAACTCTCTATCCGTTTAATCGGCTAGAGAAAAGACTGCACCATCTGGAGGCTAAGGAGCTCTGCCTGCTGTTCAGCAGCCTGAGGCAAATCAACTGGCTGTTGCATCAACTTTGATTTCACTCATCATTAGCCTTGATGGAGTCTCCGTGGTGTATCAATTCATCTGTGTGCTTGGGAATGGCTCTCCAGCAGGTGTTCAACCATCATCGTCCGAGATTAGTTCTTCCAGGGTGCTAATCAATGTGGAACATATGGAATAATTAAAGCCAATAGGCCAATCAAGTCCCCTTACCAACAACAACTTGCATCTCTCTAGCACCTTCAACGCTTTGCCTCACCGGAATGCCGTCCAACAGATTTTGACACATGATGAGCGAGACATTGCGGTGCAGGAGGATGCCATCTACAAGAGGCACCGCAGCAACTTACCTTCAACAACACCTTCCAAACCTACGACCGCTGCCATCTAGAAGGACAAGGGCAACATGCCAATGCACCATCCAGTTCAATCACATTGTTAAGCCAACTGGACCATTACGGACAGGTGGTGGTCAATGGCTCAACCTCCAAAAGAGTATAAATGGACATAGCTGGCACAGTTGGTTGGAGGAGCCACGAGGAGGTTGTAACTCGACTGAGCTGCATGTAGAATAAACTTGCTGAAGGTAAAAGACAAGCTGCCGGATTATTCCCCTATCATACCCTATTATTGATCTTAATACAGCAGACACATGGGCAGATCACCACCTGGACATTTCCACCCAGGCCACTCGCCATCCTGACTTGGGAATATATCTTCAGTCCTTAATGGCACTATTCACGCCCCCGTTGTCTTAAGTCCACGGCACCTTTGTCACTCTCCCCTGAGCACCAACCCATCCCTGACCTTCCAGTCTGCCCTCCCCCCTCTCTAACTATCTAATTCCTCAAATTTCTAACCCTCTTCAGCTCTGTAGAAGGGTCATCTGGCCTCTAAACATTAACTCTGTCCCTCTGTCCACCTACTGTTTTTGTTGCAGATTTCCAGAATCCGCAGTATTTTGCTTCTAGTTTCATGGGGGATATATCGGTCGTTCCTTTAGTGATGATATGCATAAAGAAGGTTTGTCCATAATGTTATGCACAACCTCCGACCACTAGGTGGCAGTGTAAAGCCACCATGTGACCCTGTGGCTGGGGAGTTGGGAGTAGGTCGTGCTGGAGGACAGACGTATTTTGCAATAGCTCTACAATAGTTAATTAGTGTTAGTAATTTATTAATCCTAGTTATCTTATCACGCAGTTGTTCCATAATAAGTTAATTAAACTGGATGTTCTGCAGTTCATTATTCACTTCGGCCAGTCTGCAGAACATGGCGCTGACACCGGGTAAACCCCGCTCGCTGACAGCGCTGTGGATGTACCTACAACACATGGACTGCAGCGGGTTTGAGGAAGCGGCTCACCCACCACCTTCTCAAGGGCAATTAAGGATGGGCAGTAAATGCTGTGGAATCTTTGTTTCAGAGATTGGTCCTCCGAGTTCATACGGGTGTCTGCGGAGTGATGCAGTTAGTTCCATTCCTCTGCTGTACCCTGTCGCACTGTCAGTTTGTTTCGCTCAAGGGCCCATTCAATTTTCTTTTGAAATCGTTCATTGTCTCAGCTTCCATCACCTTCGCAGGCAGCGGATTCCTAATCAGAACCACTCGATGTGTAAAAACACTTTTCCTCTCCATTTCCTCCCCCCTGCAACTCGAGCCCAAAACCCTCCGATTAGATGAAAGTGAATTAAATAAGGACCAATAGCTGAGTCAAAGGCAGAATTAAGGAAGGAGAGAGAGAGAGACAGACAGAGAGCGAGAGAGAAGGAAGGAGAGAGACAGAGAGGGAGAGAGAGTCAGAGAGAGTGAGGGAGAGAGAGAGCGAGGGAGAGGGAGTGAGAGAGAGAGAGAGAGAGTGAGAGAGAGAGAGAGAGTGAGGGAGAGAGAGAGTCAGAGAGAGTGAGGGAGAGGGAGTGAGGGAGAGAGAGTGCGGGAGAGAGAGTAAGGGAGAGAGAGTGAGGGAGAGAGAGAGAGAGAGTCAGAGAGAGTGCGGGAGAGAATCAGAGAGAGTGAGGGAGCGAGAGAGAGTGCGGGAGAGAGAGTGAGGGAGAGAGAGAGTCAGAGAGAGTGAGGGAGAGAGAGAGTGAGGGAGAGGGAGTGAGAGAGAGAGAGTGAGTGAGAGAGAGAGTCAGAGAGAGTGAGGGAGAGAGAGAGTCAGAGAGAGTGAGGGAGAGAGAGTGAGGGAGAGAGAGTGCGGAAGAGAGAGTAAGGAAGAGAGAGAGAGAGTCAGAGAGAGTGAGGGAGAGAGAGAGTGAGGGAGAGGGAGTGAGAGAGAGAGAGAGAGAGAGAGAGAGAGTGAGAGAGAGAGTGAGAGAGAGAGAGTCAGAGAGCGAGTGAGGGGGAGAGAGAGAGTCAGAGAGAGTGAGGGAGAGAGAGAGAGTCAGAGAGAGTGAGGGAGAGAGAGAGTCAGGGAGAGAGAGAGAGTTAGAGAGAGTGAGGGAGAGAGAGTGCGAGAGAGAGATAGTCAGAGAGAGTGAGGGAGAGAGAGAGAGAATCAGAGAGACTGAGGGAGAGAGAGAGAGTCAGAGAGACTGAGGGAGAGAGAGAGAGAGAGTCAGAGAGAGTGAGGGAGAGAGAGTGAGGGAGAGAGAGAGGATGAGGGAGAGAGAGAGTGAGGGAGAGAGAGAGTGAGGGAGAGAGAGTGAGAGAGAGAGTGAGGGAGAGAGTGAGGGAGAGAAAGAATGAGAGAGAGAGAGAGTGAGGTAGAGAGAGAGAGTGAGGGAGAGAGAGAGTGAGAAGGAGAGAGAGAGACAGAGAGAGAGAAAGAAATGCAAAGCTCCACAGCTTGGGGTCGAGGCAGCTGAAAGCATGGCCGCCAATAGTGATTCGAAAATTGGGGATGGGCAGGAGGCCAGAATTGGAGAAATGTAGAGATCTTAGAAGGCGGCAGGGCTGGGGGAGGTTACAGGTTTAAGATCGTAAGGAAACAGAGCAGGTGGAGACCATTCGGCCCATTGATTCTGCGCCACCATTCAGTACGGTCATGGGAATCTGTGTTTGTTGCCTCCACGTCAGATGCCTGCCTGTCCCCCATAAACCACAATTCCTTCCTCAATAAAAAATCAGCCTTTAATATATTCAATGAGCCAACCCCCAATGCTCTGGGCTAGAGAATTTCAAAGACACCCTGAGATAAAAATAAATTGACCTCATCTCTGTCTTAAATGGTAGGCCCCATATTTTTAAACTATGTCCCCTAGTTCTTGATTTGCCCCTTCCAAGCCCCTCAGGATCTTATCCGCTTCAATAAGATCCCTCGCAGTCTTCTAAACCCCGATGAGTACAGGCCCAATCTTCCCCAACTTTCCTCAGAAGACAAACCCCTTCACCCCAGGACTCAGCCTGGTGACCTTTTGCTGAACTGCGTCCGATGCGAGTAAATCTCTCCTTAAGTAAGGAGACTAAGAGATTGTCCTCCAGATGTACTCTCATCAATGTCCACTTTTAGTCTCCATCCACCTTGAAGTAAAGGCCAGCGTTCCATTTACCTTCCCAATTACTTTCTGTACCTGCACGCTGACATGTTGTGATTCATGGGCAAGGACTCCTACAGTCTCCCCTTAAATAATAGTCTGTCAAAGTGGATTTACCTCACATTTTCCCACATTGTACTCTGCCATTATTTTTTGCCCACCCACTTCACCTATCTGTATCCCCTTACAGACCCTTTGTATCCTCCCTACAACTTGCATTCCTCAGTATCCTGTTGGTTAACCAGTCCTCTACTCGTGCTGATATATCGCGCCCAACACCGCTGGAAAGTTAGTGAACGGGGCTAAACGGGACTTGGCGTGAGTTCCGTCCCTCTGCAGCACATTCGGTCTCCGTTACCAACGCGGGCTCTACCGGACATGCGCATGGAGGCAACATGTGAAGAAAAGGCTGTGTCAGATTGATACCACCCCTCCAGCCCCGACCCCCTCAACCCTGCCCCGCACCATTCCATTGCGGCCTGTGGAATTTTGCACCGTCGATTGGCCAATCATCTGAATGGTCCGGGAAACAACGGGGAACATCCTAAACCTCACTGCATGGCCAGCAATTGCCAACCACCTTCGTCCACTTGATCCCATTTCAGAGATTTGTGTCCATCATCCAGGCTGATGTATAAAATATAAAAAGTATATATATTTAAAATCCCTAATGTAAAAGTAGGGATGTCTTTTCTACCGTTATACAGGGCATTTGTGAGACCACATCTGGAATACTGTGAACAGTTTTGGTCCCCTGATTTAAGGCAAGATATACCGCCATTGGAGGCAGTCCAGAGAAGGCTCACTAGGTTGATCCCGGGTATGGAGGGATTTTCTTATGAGGAGGGCAGCACGGTAGCATGGTGGTTAGCATAAATGCTTCACAGCACCAGGGTCCCAGGTTCGATTCCCGGCTGGGTCACTGTCTGTGCAGAGTCTGCACGTCCTCCCCGTGTGTGCGTGGGTTTCCTCCGGGTGCTCCGGTTTCCTCACACAGTCCAAAGATGTGCGGGTTAGGTGGATTGGCCATGCTAAATTGCCCGTAGTGTAAAAAGTAAGGTTAAGGGGGGGTTGTTGGGTTACGGGTATAGGGTGGATACGTGGGTTTGAGTAGGGTGATCATTGCTCGGCACAACATTGAGGGCCGAAGGGCCTGTTCTGTGCTGTACTGTTCTATGTTCTATGAGAGGTTGAGTAGGTTGGACCTGTACTCATTGGAGTTTAGAAGAATGAGAGGTGTTGCTCGTTTTGCTAAGTGTGCTTTACACTTAATTTGCTCTGTTTAATCACCTTGCCCTAGAGTCGCCAGGTATCTTTATGATACCACCACGAGGTTCAAGTTCAAGTGCTGATCAATAACTCAATACACCAGTTAGTAAGGTTCAAATCAAAACACATTTATTATATACACAGTCAATCGCTACTCATGCATAAAATACTATTCACTAGGCTATTTCTAACACTAACAGGCCAATACTTAGCTTTGGAAAAGGGACCCCCTAGGTCAGGGGAACAATTGGCCTCTCGTTTGATCCTGAGTCTGCAGGCTTCCAGCTGGTATGGACTAATGGTTAGGAGCGCCTATCTCGTAGCGTGCGTTGATTGGACACTTACTTGTTGGTGCAGCTGCTAGGCAAGTCTCTCCGAGTTGAGAGTCACGGTCAAGAGTTCTTTGAGAGCTGCCAAGAAGCTGTTAGGCAGGTCTCTCCTCGCTGAGAGCCAAGTGCCAAGAAGAACGAATTGAACTTGGGGACTCTACTTTATAGTCCCCAGGGGTTTTGTGCCCTTGTGGGCGGACCCTGTACCTGCTTCCAATTGATTGGACTAAGTCCCGATCGCTTGGATTGATTTCCCCAATACTGGAGCTGCTCCCTGATCGCTGGGCGGTTCCTAAGTGTCCGTTGGCCTTCCTTTGTCTCGGCTCCTGCTGGCGCCGAGGAGTCTGGCTTGGCCTCGATTATCTTAACTGTTTCAATTGTTCCCGGGGATCGCTCATTAATATGTAGATGGCCGTCAGTTTCAGTGCTGTCTGGGTTCTGCAAGTTCTAATATACAGGAGATTTTGCACCTGCTTGATTTTTCTGTCCTTGGCTGAATTTCCCTGCATTCTTAGCGAATCTCCATTTTAAAGTCGGGAATTGGCCAACCCAGGTGGCTACAGAGGCAACCTTATTGAGACATATCGGATTCTCAGGGGGTTTGACAGGTCGATGCTGAGAAAGGTTGGTTTGGGAGGTTCTAGGGCCTGGTGGCACAATCTCAGAGTAAGGGGGGCGCCCATTTAAGACGGAGACGAGGAGGAATTTCTTCTCTCAGAACGTCGTGAATCTGTGGAATTCTTTACCGCAGAGAGCTGTAGAGGCTCTGTAAAATCATTAAGATTTTCAAGGCTGAGATAGGTTTTTAATCGGTAAGGGAATCAAGGGTTATGGGGATAAGGAGGGAAAGTGGGGTTGAGGATTATCACATCAGGGCGGTCATGATCTTATTGAATGGCGGAGCAGACTCGATGGGCCGAATGGTCTACTTCTACCTCTACGTCTCGCAGTCTAAAAAACATAATTGCAACAAAAGCAACTCGGCTAATTCCTCGGACAAGGGGCTTGTCTTACAAGGAAAGATCACACAGGCTGGGCCTGGTTCCATTGGAGTTGAGAAGAACGAGACGTAATCTGACTGAAGCATATAATGAAATGAAATGAAAATGAAAATCGCTTATTGTCACGAGTAGGCTTCAATGAAGTTACTGTGAAAAGCCCCTAGTCGCCACATTCCGGCGCCTGTCCGGGGAGGCTGGGACGGGAATCGAACCGTGCTGCTGGCCTGCTTGGTCTGCTTTAAAAGCCAGCGATTTAGCTCAGTGAGCTAAACCAGCCCATGAGGAGGAGAATGGATGGAGTGGATGCTGAAGCGACATTTCCCCTGTTGGGAGAAGCTAGAACGAGGCAGCCCAGTTTAAAAATAAGGCGATGAGGAGAAATTTCTCTCAGGTGGTCAGGGGTCTGCGGAACTCTCTTGGCCGGAGAGTGGCGAAGACCCCACTCTGAGTATTTCTAAGGGACTAACAAGGGGGTGAAAGATTTTTCTGGGGTGGGCAGGATAGTGGTGTGGAGGTTCGAATCAGATCTGCCATGCTTTTATTGAATGGGGGAATAGATTCAAGGGGCCGAATGGCCCACTCCTGCTCCTAATTCGTATGCTTGTTTGACATTCCCAATGTTCTACTCAAAGAGTGCAGCACTGTCAGAAGCGCCACTGTACAAAGGTGCCATCTCCTATCTAGATGCAAAAAAGTTCCCATGGAATTCTTCAAGACAAAACGGGCATGTTCACCCCCATGTTCTGCCCAACCTTATTCATAGAATCATACAGTACAGAAGGGTCCCTTCGGCCCATCAAACCTGCACTGACTCACTGGGCTAAATCGCTGGCTTTTAAAGCAGGCCAATCCCACCACTCTCTGGGTGGAAAACCTCTTCCTCAAATCCCCTCGAAAACTCCTGCCTTTCACTTTTCAATGATGCCCCCTCATTATTGACCCTTCACCGGCAACTTTCTGCCCGTCCCGCCCTGGCCCCTCATCATCGCGCACACCCCAATCAGATCGCCCTCTTAGAGTTCTCTGCTCCATGGAAAACACCCCGACCGTCTCCAGCTGAAATGCTCCATCCCGGGTGACATCCCGGTCAATCTCTCCTGCACCACCCCTTCTAGAGCAATCACGTCCTTCCTCGGGCAACATCATGACAAACGCATGCAGGAAGAGATCGGGACGCCATTTTGAAAGTGCCTGGTCGCATAGCTAACATTATAAATTTCATGGAGACGGTAAAGAAGGAAAAGTTCTTTGAATAAAAACAAGGAGTTACAGCATTGCAGCAATATAGGGTAAAATGAAGGACGGATATTTGGGAATACGCCTTCACACAGTCGGGCGGCACGGCGGCACAGTGGTTAGCACTGTTGCCTCACAGCGCCGGGGACCTGCGTTCGATTCTGGCCTCAGGTGACTGTCTGTGTGGAGTCTGTACGTTCTCCCCGTGTCTGCGTGAGTTTCCTCCGGGTGCTCCGGTTTCCTCCCACAGTCCAAAGATGTGTGGGTTTGGTGGATTGGCCGTGCTAAATACCCCCTTCGTGTTCGGTGGAGTTACGGGGATCGAGCAGGGGAGTGAGCGTGGGTGGGGCGCTCTTTCAGAGGGTCAGTGCAGACCCGATGGGCCGAACGGTCTCCATCAGCGCTGCAGGGATGCTATGATACATCGGAGTTAACCCCAGGAGATAATAGTCTCCGTTGTCCGTGAATACATTGCGCGCTGGTGACGTTGCCCGTCACGGACGGTTTGGGCAGACCGGAAGCGGGCTGGGCAGGGGTTAAAAGGCAAGGCATCGCTGCAGAACGTAGCGCCCTTCCCATGGCTGAGGTTGCTGTGGAGCGTTTTAGCGGAGGGGATGGTTCAAAGCACTGCTCAGAGTGCTGTCTCTTTGTTCCCCCAGCACAGTATAATTATACCCGTCTCACTCTCCTGCCCGCAGCTGATGGGCTGAAATTGCTAGTTGAAGCTCTGGATTAGTTCATCAGCTCGGAACGCCCGCTGCACCGTTACACACTGAGGGACGGGGTGGGGGGGATAAAATTGCCTGGGGCACCAGAGATATTTTATTAACCCGTAACGCTAATTTCACGATGTGTTGCTATTGGATTTCTGCATAATGTTTCCACGGCAACGCCTTCACCCACTTGTTCGCCGTTTCCATAGAAACACTTCCAGCTCCTTGTCCGTGTGTATGAAGAGAGTACTTTTCTCTCTCTCTCTCTCTCTCTCTCTCTTTCTCTCTCTCTGGTTTTTTCACCTCTTCAGCTGCCCGGGAATCTAAATGTGACAGAATCCTCCCATCGCTCCTGCCTAATGGCCAATCGCCTGGGTATGATTGGATCCCTGTGCGGCACGTCCGCAATAGCCATCGGGGCACTGAGGCCAAGTCTCAGCTCTTCTCCCCCTCAGCTGACCTTTTTCATTGGGGTTGCGATATTTTAAAAAAAAAATTCATCCTTGGGAAGTGGGTGAAATTGGCCGGGCCCAGATCTGTGGGCCCAAACCTAATCCCCCTCAAGCAGGTGGTGGTGGGCCGCCGCCTCCTCGAACCCGCTGCAGTCCGTGTGGTGTAGGTACACCCACAGTGCTGTTAGGAAGGGAATTCGGGATTTTCGCTTCCAACTGCAGTGAAGGGACGGCCGCTCTATCTCCAAGCTGAGCGGCTCGGAGGGGGAACTTGCGGGTGCTGGTGTTCCCCATCCTGCTGCTGCCCTTGTCCTTCTAGCTGGGAGAGGGTTAGGGTTTGGAAGGTGCTGTCGAAGGGTGCCCTGGTGAGTTGCTGCAGGGAACCTTGTTGGTGTTGCACACGGCTGCCACTGTGCGTCGGTGGTGGAGGGAGTGAATGTTGAAGGTGGTGGGTGGGGTGTCGAACAAGTGGGTATGAGCGTACACGGATAGAGTGGGAGGATGTTCAGGTCTCTGGGGAACATGGGCCGGGATTCTCCGCTATCCGGCGGGGCCTCCGCCGGCCGGCATGAGTTGGCGCATGCGCGGGAGCACCAGCACCAGCGTGTACTGGTGTCACCCCAGCGCATGTGCAGGGAGGGGGGTTCTTCTCCGCGCCGGCCATGGGCGGAGGTTGACAGCAGCCGGCGCGGAGGGCAAGAGTGCCCCCACGGCACATGCCCGCCCCCGGGAACAGTGGGCCCCGATCCCAGGCCAGGCCACCGTGCCCCCTCCCCCCCCCCCCCCCACCCGGCTAGATCCCCCGGCCCCCCCCCCCCCCGAGGACTCTGCAGGCGGCCCATAGAGCCGGTCCCGCCGGTACGGAATTGTTTGATTTACTCTGGCGGGACCGACCGTAAACGGCAGCCGCTCGGCCCATCGCGAGACGAAGAATCGCTGCCAACGGCCGCTAACCGGCACGCCGCGATTCCGTGCCCACAGCCAAAACCCCGGCGCCGGAGAATTCGGCAGCCAGAGTCGGGGCAGATTCGACGCCGCCCTCCCCCCCCCCCCGTGCGATGGGTCGGAGAATCCGCCCGTGATATTTTTATTACCGGGTCCTTTATTACACTAAATCTACCCAGTGGTAGTTGTTCTGGGACTGGTCAGACCCCAGGTTGATCTGTCAGTTGGCATCACTCTTTATAATGCTCACTGGGCGAGTGCGATGAGGTTACTGTGTGTTTGGCTGTATGTGAGATCTTGGGGAATATATACATATATGTGTGGGGTGTGTGAGGTGTATGGCTGTGGGTGTGAGTGTGTGGGGTGAGTGTATATTTGCGAGGTAACGCACACACTGCCTGCTGCATAAACATTGAGGTGACGGGTGACAGCTTTAATCGGTTCGGAGTCACCTATTCCACTTCAGCGAGGAAGCTGCGGAATGAATGCTGACATCCTCTAATCCCCGGTGGAGGGTTTAAGCACTTGACTTCACTGTCGTGGCCTCCTGAAAGGTCCTGGACTGAGAATGAGCTGTCTGCTCGAGGGTGGGAGTTGGTCCACGGTGAAGTGGACACACCTATTCCAGACCCATGACCTCTGACACCACTGAGGACAATGGGGTGGGGGGTGGGGGCAGAGCATTACTTTCACCTCCAAGCTTACCTCGCACTCACACATCATCCCAACTTTTCATAGAATTTACAGTGCAGAAGGAGGCCATTCGGCCCATCGAGTCTGCACCGGCTCTTGGAAAGAGCACCCTACCCAAGGTTAACACCTCCACCCTGTCCCCATAACACAGTAACCCCACCCAACACTGAGGGCAATTTTCGACACTAGGGGCAATTTATCATGGCCAATCCACCTAACCTGCACATCTTTGGACTGTGGGAGGAAACCGGAGCACCCGGAGGAAACCCACGCACACATGGGGTGAATGTGCAGACTCCGCACAGACAGTGACCCCAGCCGGGAATCGAACCTGGGACCCTGGAGCTGTGAAGCAATTGTGCTATCCACTGCACTACTGTGCAACCCACACACATCCTGTGTGAGTTATCTTGTTAACCCACAAATCTGTGAAGGCAAATTTTACAATGCTTTGTATTCCGGTTTCTACACAATGTTTCCACGGCAACGCCTTCTCTCACTTGTTCGCTGTTTCCATAGAAACACTTCCAGCTCCTTGTTCGTGTGTATAAAGGGGACAATTTTCTCGCTCGCTCTTGTTTTAGCTCTTCGGCTGCCCTGGAATCTATGCCTGACCCGGGGCCTTTGCCCCAAAGCCCATCGCTCCCACCTAATGGCCAATCCCTGGGCACGATCCTGTCCCGTGTGGGCCTTCCGGAACAGCCGTCGGGACACTGAGGCCAAATATCACAGCTCAGCGTGTGCCTTCTCCCAACTGAGACCAGCTGACCGACTGGTGCTTGAACCCCCCACCGCCGAGCCCCCTGCTGACTGAGGTTACGATGTATCACTGTGTTGATGGTGGATACAGTGAGAGGGGTGTTGGGGGCCTTCAAACGATTGATTCCGCCTCTTCGTCTTTCAAGACAGTTGCACCGAATCACTTGAAAGAGATAAAAGGATGTTTTTTTCCAGAGCTGTTCAGTTCTGCAGTTTGACCAATTAGTCGGGTTCACGTATTTTTAATGGGCAAGCGCAACAAATATTTACTGAGGGTGGCGTGGGTATGGATGTATGGGAGTGCGCGTGTGGGAACGCATGTGTGTGTACATGCGTTTGTGAGTGTATATGTGTGCATCCATGCGTGCATGCATGTATGTGCATGTGTGTGTACATGTGCACGGTATGTATGTGTGTATGACTATGATGATGAGGACAATTGCAGCAGCCCTTTCCCCGGCTCAGAGGGCAGGAACCGAATCGAATCTCTGCGACCTGCCAACTGGGGGGGGGTCATATTCTTTCGGCAGTTCAAGGTAGTTCGGAGGGTTTATAGCTGATAGATTTGTACATTATTTCAGTAGCAGACCAGCTCGCACCCTGGTGCTGGCTCTGCCGGTCTGTAGCCATTCCAAGCGTCAACATCCATCAAATAGCCTCCTTTAAGGAGGCCAAATGTTAATGTCTTTAACAGTTGAATTAAGTACTTAAACCATCCACTTGAGATTACAGGGTACCTGCATTCATTTCACAAATTAACGGCTAATAAGTGACGACAAACTGATTAAATCTTTTAACTCTCACCTTAATGTTTATGGAAGAGACAATGTGTGTGTTACCTCACAGATACGCACAGTCACAGTCACACAGTGACCACAGTCACACAGTGACCCACAGTCACACACATAACTAAACCACACACAAATCTCACAGTTACAATTTTCCCCTGCGCACATTCACACACACACACATACATATCGTACACATGCACACATATGCCCGTACCAGCCTCCCCGGACAGGCGCCGGAATGTGGCGACTAGGGGCTTTTCACAGAAACTTCATTGAAGCCTACTCGTGACAATAAAGTGATTTTCATTTCGTTTTCATTTTCATATGCGTGCACACATGCACGCACATACACAAACGTGTGCATGCACACGTATACGCACACACACATTCACACATACATACCGTGCACATGCATGCACATTTGCATGCACATACACACACACACGTGTGCGTGCACAAGTACATGCACACACACATACACATTCACACATGCACACACATGCATGCACTCATGTACAGACACGCACACGTGCGCACACACATTCACACATTCGAGTCTGCACCGACCCCTGGAATTAGCACCCCACTTCGCCCCCAGCTGTAACCCAGTAACCCCACCTAACCTTTTTGGACACTCAGTGCAATTTAGCACGGCCAATCCACCTAACCTGCACATCTTTTGACTGTGGGATGAAACCCCGGAGGAAGCCCACGCACACACGGGGACAACGTGGAGACTCCGCACAGACAGTGACCCAAGCCGGGAATCGAACCTGGGACCCTGGCGCTGACACTGGGGTAAGATTCCGGATGAGCGGTCCTCATTCCTGCTCAGTCCAGGAACTGAGTCAAGGAACACTGAACCGGGATGTATGACTGCAATCTTCTGGACAGCGTTCTAACTCAGCGTTAGTCCTGGATGATATCTACCTCGCCAAGTGCCGTCCACTGACATGCGGTCGCCAATGTGAGCACCCTAATTACTCACCTGCGAGAAAGTTATTTGGGGGGAGGGAGATCGGGGGCTGGATTCTCCGATTTTGAAGCTGTGCCCGGAGGATGTCTCTGGGTTTTGCTGTCGCCCCACACACATCCCGATGCTCGGACCGGTGATGGGGTTGGCAGCCGCGCCACATAAAACGCACGGCCTTCCCGATATAAACGGCTGGAGAATTGCCTGGTTCGTGGCTGCGCATGTGCACGGCGACGGCCTGTTGCGGTCGGGCCGTGCAACATTGCGCCGGCCGCACGTGGACCCGCCGTGCCAGATAGTGCTCCCCTGGACACCACGGACACCCCCACGCCACCCCCCGGGCCAACCCGCACCTGTAACCCCCCCCGAGCCCTCGCCTCGTAAACAGCGATTCTCTGCCCGGCGACTCCGATACCGGCATCGGGCAACGAAGAACCCCCCCCGCCCCCGATTTATTGAGGATGTATGACGCTAATATCCACGATTGGCCTTCCTGACATTGTTGATTCGGCCCATCGAGTCTGCACCGGCTCTTGGAAAGAGCACCCTACCCAAGGTCAACAACTCCACCCTATCCCCATAACCCAGTAACCCCACCCAACACTAAGGGCAATTTTGGACACTAATGGCAATTTACCATGGCCAATCCACCCAACCTGCACATCTTTGGACTGTGGGAGGAAACTGGAACACCCGGAGGAAACCCACGCAGACACGGGGAGGATGTGCAGACTCCGCACAGACAGTGACCCAAGCCGGGAATCGAACCTGGGACCCTGGAGCTGTGAAGCAATTGTGCTATCCACAATGCTACCGTGCTGCCCTCAGGAAGTTCCCCGCACCTTTATCCCGCCTCAAAACTCCTGAGATTCCTAAGACGGGAATCTGACGTTCTTGCCTCACGCCACATTAACTCCACCCCCCCCCCCCCCCCCCCCCCCCGCCCGCCAAGCTCCTCACTGCTGGTGAGACGGGCCGATGCCTCCCGGTGTGTTTGAATGATGAACTGCTGTACCACTCTGGGCCACCGGCGGAGCTGTGGGACTTCTCTCAATCTCGCTGTGAGACAGGTTTAGATTTATGCGGGGGACTTTCACAGCGTCTGGACCTTGCCAGGTTTCATTTTTTAATGACCCCCCCATGCTGTGTTTACGCAGCGCAGCCGCTGTTAGAGTGTCGGAAAGGCAGCAGCCAATTTCCGCACAGCCAGACTCCATAGGCCAGAATGCGCAGATAATCTGTTGCTCATGATGTGGATGGAGGGACCAATATTGGCCAGGACGCCAGGGATAAGTCTCCTCTTCCTCTTTGTAATTACTGCCATGGGACCAGTCATGTCTAGTTGAAGGCGGGACGGGCAGGGCCTGGGTTTTAATGACCCATTTGAAACCCCCGTCGTGACTGGTATTTCGTGCACACGCCTCACGCTTGTCAAACCTCCGAGTTGAAGCTCAACCAGGCCAGTCGAGTCCCCCCCACCCCCCCAACCTCCACCTCCGATGCGCCGCTGCCGCAGCGTGCATTCTCTATATTCTGGACTGCACCAACTCAAGCCCGTGGTCTTCATCTTTGGAGTGACAAGGAGACACCATCATCGCCGGGTTTCCCGCTGCGTTATGCATCTTCCCAGACTCGGGCAGTCGCCCGCCCGCCATTCCCTCACTGTCACCGGAAACTCCCCCTCGAACAACCAATGATCTTTTCTATTCAGTCATTGAATGTGGGGCGTAACTGGCTGGGCCAGCGTTTACTGCCCATCCCTCATTCTCCTTGAGGGGGCAGTCAAGAGTCAACCACATTGCTGTGGGTCTGGGGGTCACATGTAGGCCAGACCGGGAAAGGACGGCAGATTTCCTTCCCGAAAGGACATCGGTGAACCAGATGGGTTTTTTAACGGCAACGGTTTCATTCCAGATTTTTATTGAATTATAATTTTGCCTCACAGCATTTCCCGCAATCTCTGAATTACTAATCCAGCGACAATACTCCAACGCCACCGCGCCATCTTCCATGAACTGCATCATTTTACCGTGGGGCGGCACGGTCGCACCGTGGTTAGCACTGTTGCTTCGCAGCTCCAGGGTCCCAGGTTCGATTCCCGCCTTGGTTCACTCTCTGTGTGCGGAGTCTGCACGTTCTCCCCCGTGTCGGCGTGGGTTTCCTCCGGGTGCTCCGGTTTCCTCCCACAAGTCCAAAGATGTACAGGTTGGCTGGATTGGCCGTGCTAAAATTGCCCTCAGTGCCCAAAAAAAAAAAGGTTAGGGGGTTACTGGATTGCGGGGATAGGGTGGAGGTGTGTGCTTGGGTAGGGTGCTCTTTCCAAGGGCCGGTGCAGACTCGATGGGCCGAATGGCCTCCTCCTGCACTGTAAATTCTATGATCTATGAACAGGCGCCGGAGTGTGGCGACTAGGGGATTTTCACAGTAACGGGGGCAGCACAGTAGCAT
Source organism: Scyliorhinus canicula (assembly GCF_902713615.1). Lineage (NCBI taxonomy): Eukaryota > Metazoa > Chordata > Chondrichthyes > Carcharhiniformes > Scyliorhinidae > Scyliorhinus > Scyliorhinus canicula. Next base: position 16,374,377 of record NC_052168.1, read on the forward strand.
TGTGGATAGCACAATCGTTTTACAGCTCCAGGGTCCCAGGTTCGATTCCGGCTTGGGTCACTGTCTGTGCGGACTCTGCACATCCTCCCCGTGTGTGCGTGGGTTTCCTCCGGGTGCTCCGGTTTCCTCTCACAGTCACAAAGATGTGCGGGTTAGGTGGATTGGCTGTGATAAATTGCCCTTAGTGTCCAAAATTGCCCTTAGTGTTGGGTGGGGTTACTGGGTTATGGGGATAGGGTGGAGGTGTAGACCTTGGGTAGGGTGCTCTTTCCAAGAGCTGGTGCAGACTCGATGGGCCGAATGGCCTCCTTCTGCACTGTAAATTCTATAATTCTATGAACGTCACTGCAGTGTTATTGTAAGCCTACTTGTGACACTAATAAAGATTATTATTACGGACCTGACCACCTTCTCAAGGGCTTCCAAAGTTGGGCAATAAACTCTGGCCTTGCCAGCGGTACCCACATCCCCTGAGAGTGAACAAATAAGGTCTTTGCATGACTATTTTATGCCTTTTGCTGCTGTGAGTGATTCTAAAGAAGTTGCCATGATGTTTTGGAGCCTCACAACACAATATTCAGTGAGCAGGAAGATTTGGCGTCCTTGCTGTTTACTGCCATGTCATTTCTCCCATCGAATGCAGAAAACAGGGGACACAGCAACTGTAATTATGGGCTTTTGCCACACCAGGGAAGATTGGCTTCTCCCCAGATGCTGTGAATCTGACAGTTCTTGTCTCAGAAGAGTGGGAGGTGGTGGAGGTTTTAATTATGGGGCTCTTTGAGGAAAGACAGCTTCCTGGTGGAATAGAACCGAGGTGCGAGGCTCTGCAGAGTTGGGAAGCAGCAGCTGGAGGAGGGGCTGATGAGGCAGATTCCAGTGCACTTGTCATGAACTGGAGCTGGGGACAGGAGCGAGAGAGAGAGAGAGAGAGAGCGAAAAAGTAACACATCGAAATAGAGCAAGAGACGCAGTGAGCGGCATCGAGAAAGGGAGAAATGAGAGAGAGAGACCCGAGAGAGTGAAGGGGAGAAAGAGGGGGAGGAAAGGGCGGAGATAAGTGAGAAAGATTGAGAGAGTGAGGGCAGAGAGTGACCAAGGTAAAGGCGGACATGAGAGAAAGTGATGGAGCGAGAGAAAAAGGCAGAAATGAAAGTGAAAAAGACCGAGAGAGAGGGAGGGAAGAGAATGACAAAGAAAAAGGCAGACATGAGAGAGAAAGACAGAGAGCGAGTGAGGGAGAGAATGAGGGACATTGCTAGAGATAGTAGGAGCGAGGGAGAGAGGGGAAAACAATGCAGACATGGGAAAGGAAGAGAAAGGATTGATACTGAGCGAGATATTGAGAGTCGGAGAAAGAGAGAGATCGAAGGTGATGGATAGCAGAAAAGAGAGAAACACACAGGCCCAAACTCATGAGAGAGGGGAGACAGGCGGATGAAGGGGCAATGCAGACAGAGAGAGAGAGAGAGTGACAGAGAAGGACAAGCAGCAATCGAGAGCGAGAGGGTGACAGTCAGCTGCAGGCAGCGCTGGAGAACACATGGAGGAGGATTAAGGGGAACATTTTCAAGGTGTGCCTAAGACTGGCATGAATTGGTGGGTGGTCTGCAGACTCTGCCCACAGCAATGGTCGACAGGTCGGAGCTATTTTTAGTTTGAATTCAGCTGATGCGATCAGATGGAGCAGGAGGAGGCCATTCAGCCCCTCGAGCCTGCTCCGCCATTCTACACGACAGGGATTCTATGATGATTCCATGGGTTTCGTGGAGTGGTATTTGAACACAGAGCCTCATGACAGCGGCAGGATGGATAGTGCAGGATGTCCCGGGACGATCATAGGGGTGACTGAGGGGGGTGGGAGTTGTGGGGGGAGGAGACCATCATCGGGCTGGAAGAAGTTGTGGGACCAGGAAAAACAGACCTTTCCCCAAACCTTTCGGAACCCCCCCCCCCCCCCCCCCCCCCACCCCGGCCGGGTCGGAGAATCGCCGAGGGTCATCGTGAATCTCGCCCCCGCCGGCCTCCGAATTCTCCCACCGTCCCAAAAGTCGCCTCGGAGAATGGCGGGGACCGGCGCGACTCAATGGGTCCCGGGGCCACCCGAATGCTCCGGCCCGCGAGAGGCCGAGTTCCCGCCTGTTTCTGCCGGGTCCCGCTGGCATAAATCAAGGTAGGTCCCGACCGGCGGGACCCAGCTCCGTGGGCGGCCTCCAGGGCCTTCGAGGGGTGGGTGGGGGGGGGGGCGCGGGGGCGTTCTGGCCCCGGCGGGTGCCCCCACGGTAGCCTGGCCCGCGGTCGGGGCCCACCGATCCACGGGTGGGTCTGTGCCGTGGGGGCGCTCTATTCCTACGCGCCGGCTGTGTCAGCCTCCGCGATGGCCGGCGTGAAGGTGAACCCCCCCCCTGCGCATGCACGGGGATGACATCAGCAGCCGCTGACGCTCCGGCGCATGCGCGGACCCGCGCCGGTCGGCGGAGTCCCTTCGGCCCCGGCTGGCGCAGCGCCAGAGGCCTTCCATGCCAGCCGGCGGGGCGCAAACCACTCCGGCGCCGGCCTAGCCCCTGAAGGTGCGGAATCCTCCGCACCATTGGGCGGCCCAATGTTAAGTAATGGGTTAGGAGACGCGCACACACCGCTCCCCCCACTCACCCCCCTCCCCCCACCAACCCCCTCCCCCACACCCCCCTCCCCACCACACACACCCCCCTCCCCCACTCACCCCCCTCCCCCCACCACTCCCCTCCCCCACCACCCCCCTCCCCCACCACGCACACACCGCTCCCCCCACTCACCCCCCCTCCCCCCACCAACCCCCTCCCCCACCACGCACACACCGCTCCCCCCACTCACCCCCCTCCCCCCACCAACCCCCTCCCCCACACCCCCCTCCCCACCACACACACACCCCCTCCCCCACTCACCCCCCTCCCCCCACCACTCCCCCTCCCCCACCACCCCCCTCCCCCACCACGCACACACCGCTCCCCCCACTCACCCCCCTCCCCCCACCAACCCCCTCCCCCACCACGCACACACCGCTCCCCCCACTCACCCCCCCCCCCCCCCCCCCCCCCCCCCCCCCCCCCCCCCCCCCCCCCCCCCCCCCCCCCCCCCCCCCCCCCCCCCCCCCCCCCCCCCCCCCCCCCCCCCCCCCCCCCCCCCCCCCCCCCCCCCCCCCCCCCCCCCCCCCCCCCCCCCCCCCCCCCCCCCCCCCCCCCCCCCCCCCCCCACCCCCCCCCCCCCCCCCCCCCCCCCCCCCCCCCCCACCCCCCCCCCCCCCCCCCCCCCCCCCCCCCCCCCCCCCCCCCCCCCCCCCCCCCCCCACCCCCCCCCCCCCCCCCCCCCCCCCCCCCCCCCCCCCCCCCCCCCCCCCCACCCCCCACCCCCCCCCCCCCCACCCACCCCCCCCCCCCCCCCCCCCCCCCCCCCCCCCCCCCCCCCCCCCCCCCCCCCCCCCCCCCCCCCCCCCCCCCCCCCCCCCCCCCCCCCCCCCCCCCCCCCCCCCCCCCCCCCCCCCCCCCCCCCCCCCCCCCCCCCCCCCCCCCCCCCCCCCCCCCCCCCCCTCCCCCCACTCACCCCCCTCCCCCCACAACACCCCCTCCCACCACACACACACCCTCCCCACCACACACACCCCCTCCCCCACTCACCCCTCCCCCACCCACCCCCCCCCCCCCACCACCACACACTGCTCCCCCCACTCACCCCAGTCCCCCCCACCACCCCCTCCCCCACCACACACACCTCCCCCCCACCACCGCAACTCTCCCACCACCACCCCCCCTCCCCCCTCCCCCACCACACACACCCCTCCCCCACCAGCACACACACACCGCTCCCACCACCACCCCCCCCCTCCCCCACCACACACACCCCTCCCCCCACGCACACACCGCTCCCACCACCACCTCCCCTCCCCCACTCACCCCTCCCCCCACCACACCCCTCCCCCACCACACACACACCCCTCCCCCCCACACACACACACCCCTCCCCCACCACGCACACACCGCTCCCACCACCACCCCCCCCTCCCCCCACTCACCCCTCCCACCACACACACCCCTCCCCCACCACACCCCCCCTCCCCACCACACACAAACCGCTCCCCCCACCACCCCCTTCCCCCACCACACACACACCCCTCCCCCACCACCACACACACCCCTCCCCCCACACCCCCACGACCACACACGCACCCCTTCCCCACTCACCCCTCCCCCACCACACCCCCCCTCCCCACCACACACACCCCCCCTCCCCACCACACACCCCCCTCCCCACACCACACACACCCCTCCCCCACCACGCACACACCGCTCCCCCCACTCACCCCCCCACCACTCACACCCCCCTCCCGCACACCCCCCCACCACCACACACACCCCTCCCCCACTCACCCTTCCCCCACCACACACACCCCCCTCCCCCACCACACACCCCTCCCCCACACCACACACCCCTCCCCCCACCACCACACACCCCTCCCCCCACCACGCACACACCCCTCCCCACTCACCCCCACCCCCCCACACACACACCCCTCCCCACCACACCCCCCCCTCCCCCTCCACACACACACCCCTCCAACCACCACCCACACACCCCTCCCCCACCACACACCCCTCCCACCACCACCCACACACCCCTCCCCCCCACCACACACCCCTCCCACCACCACCCACACACCCCTCCCCCCACCACACACCCCTCCCACCACCACCCACACACCCCTCCCCCACCACACACCCCTCCCCCCACCACACACCCCTCCCACCACCACCCACACACCCCTCCCCCCACCACACACACACACCCATCCCTCCACCGCACCTCTCCACCCTTCCCCCACCACACACACACACCTCTGCCCCCACCACACACACCCCTCCCACTCCCCCCACCACGACCCAACACAAACACATTCCTCCCCCCAGACACACACCCCTCCCCCCCACACACACACCTATCACTCCACCGCCCCCACCTTCCCCCACCACACACATCCCTCTCTCTCACACACACCCCTCTCCCACACACACCCCCTCCCCCACTCACCCCTCCCCACCACACACACCCCTCTCCCTCACACACCCCTCCCCCCACACACACCCCTCTCCCTCACACACCCCTCCCCCTCACACACACCCCTCTCCCTCACACACACCCCTCTCCCACACACACACACACCCCTCCCCCACTCACCCCTCCCCACCACACACACCCCTCCCCCACCACACACACACCCATCCTCCCACACACACCCCTCCCCCTCACACACACACTCCTCCCCCTCACACACACCCCTCCCCCTCACACACACACCCCTCCCCCTCACACACACCCCTCCCCCTCACACACACCCCTCCCCCTCACACACACACCCCTCCCCCTCACACACACCCCTCCCCCTCACACACACACCCCTCCCCCTCACACACACACCCCTCCCCCTCACACACACCCCTCCCCCTCACACACACCCCTCCCCCTCACACACACACCCCTCCACCACACACAAACCCTCCGCCACCATGCTCCCCTTCCCCCCACACACACCCCTCCCCCACAGCCCCCTCCCATCCACACACCCCCGTCTCACCCTCACACACACCCCTCTCCCTCACACACACACCCCCTCCCCCTCACACACCTCCCCAACACACACACACACCTCCCCTCACTTACACACCTCTCCCCCCTCACACACACACCCCTCCTCACACACACACCCCTCTCTACACACATACGCCCCTCCCCAACACACACACCCCTCCCCCTCACACCTCTCCCCCACATACCCCTTCCCCCACACCCCCCCACCCACACCTCTTCCCTCCACCCCCGCCATACACACACACACACACACCTCTCCCCCCCCCCACACATTCACCCCTCCCCCCTCCCCACACACTCACCCCTCACCCCTCCCCACAACCAAGCACAGCTCTGCACAACCTATCTGTTTTCAATCATCTCTATCTCCATGTGGCAGTGGGTGATTAAATGAATCGGTAAATGTGAATAATCTCTAGCAAGGGCTGGTCGACGTGTGGCAGCTGCTCTTGCAGGTCAAGTCCTCCCTCTCGTTCCCGGTGTCTGGGTGGTGGGGTGGAGGTCTGGTCTGGGGGGGGGGGGGTGGTCGGGTACGTCTTTTCCTCATTTAGTTCTTTTGATGCCAACTGAAGTGAACCCGAGATCAACTCTCGGAGCCGTCAGCGATCGGGGTGCGCTGGCCCAGCCCTGGGAAGCGGGTTTGAGGGTGGGTGAGGCTTGCCAGGCGCTGTGAGCGGGGCGCCTGAATCCTGACGCACGCAACCCCCCGGCATGGGAATGCTCCGACACGGAGCTGCGAGGCTGCGCATTGACGGAGAGCGGACAGAGGAGGGCAGCACTGAGCTACCTGAGTCGAGCATATTTTGTTCATGAAACAATGAACAGTAACGAAGGTTTGAACATTCCACATATCACACTAACTATCGGACAACAAGGAAACGTCACCCTTCCATATTGGTACCAATGCAGAGCTGTACCAGCTCATTTTCAAGTGTCCAACATGCACAAGGCTTCACCCCTTCCCAGGTTCCTCCACAAAAAGCCTGTGGACGTTTTATCGTGTCCGGAACTTTGTCGTCGAAATGATCTGTCCATCAACGTGTGACTTGTTCCACATCTCAGTGCCATTCTCCATCCAGGAGCCGACATTGGGAACAGATGGCAAAGATCCGGAGCAGCGAGCTCCTTCAACCAATGAATAAGCACCCTTCAGCGTGATTTTAATTGTGTGCGTTATAAATACTCAGCGAAAGATTGTGGGCTCAAGGTGCAGATCATCCACGGGGAAGAGAGAGAGAGAGAGAGAGAAAGAGTGAGAGAGAGAGGAGTTGCTGGCATCAATCCTGTCCTTTTTCACACGCGAAAATCGGTTGGGATCTGGAAAGCAAGGCCGGAGTAATGCGGTGGAGGCAAACGCCCAACCATGGTTTGCGAAAGAATTGGACAATTATTCTGAAAGAAAGAAACCGTGCAGGGTTGAGGGGGAATAGACAGGGCTGTGGGGCTAGGAGATCCGCTGGTGCCGAGGGCCAGTATAGACCCAGTTGGCCGAATGGCATTCTGCGCAATAGCTGTTCTGTGGTTCTAAGCGAGGTCTGTAGGATGGAGGAGACCGTTTGGAGGTTTGGGCCACTGTCAGAGGCTCTTGGGGGAAGGCCTTTGACATTATTCCATTTCTGCCCAGACTCGGACACATCTGGGAATATGCCGGTATTTGGGAATTTCCGGATGATTGTCACTGCTTGTGCGCTGGGGACTGGGAAATGTCCCAAGTATTGTCTCATTAGTTCTTGGAACACATGGATATCTCAGTATTTCCAACGCGTCCCCACCCTTGTGTTAATATTTTCAGCGTTGGTCCCCAAGTTGCGAACAGACATAATGAGCGAATGAATCAGGAGCTCTTCAACGGCCATTTTGTTTGGCCGTGGGGAGATTCTCTCCGCGAGGGATTTTCAGCTGGCGAGCAGATCGGGGCGCCATTTTGTCCAGCAGCGATGGGTGGGACTGCCAAGGTGCCAGGATGCCACCCTGCCTTGGCTTCGACAACCCAAGGGTCTCCAATGACCTCGGCGAGCCCCCCCCCCCCCTCCAACAGGGGCCACTATGACTGGTCCACGTTGGCGTGAAAGAGCACAAAATGGCGCCCTGGCGAGATGTCCGAGGAGCGGCCGTTGTGTTCCAGGCACCGGGTGAATCTGCCGAATGAACGGCCCAATTAAATATACGGAAGTGGACCACATCCAGTGAGGGCGAAATCGGGACCACGACGCCTCGCGGGATTCCGGCGAATGGGCCTAATCGGGTGCTCTTTCAGAGGGTCGGTGTAGACTTGATGGGCCAAATGGCCTCCTTCTGTACTGTAGGGATTCTATGGTAAAGCGCGACGTTTCGAGCGTTGCGAATCTCACGCGAGGCCTCTCGCGAGAATCAAGGGCCTCGTCCCGACACCAAGTCGGGAGTGGCGAGGTCGCGGAATCGTGTCCCACATCTGGAATATTGGGCACAGTATTGGCATCCTTATTTGAGGAAGGATGTAAGTGTGTTGGAAGCAGTTCAGTGATGGTTTACTAGATTAATACCAGGAATGGAGAGATTGTCTTAGGAGGAAAGGTGGGATAATGAAATGAAATGAAATGAAAATGAAATGAAATGAAATGTAAATCGCTTATTGTCAGAAGTAGGCTTCAAATGAAGTTACTGTGAAAAGCCCCTAGTCGCCACTTTCCGGCGCCTGTTCGGGGAGGCTGGAATGGGAATTGAACCGTGCTGCTGACCTGCCTTGGTCTGCTTTCAATGCCAGCGATTTGGCCCTGTGCTAAACCAGCCCCTAGGCTTGGGCTTGGAGCTTAGAAAAGTAAGAGGTGACTGGATTGAAACATGTGAGATCCTGAGGGGCCTTGACAGGATAGATGTGGAGAGGATGTTTCCGCATGTGGTAAAATCTGGAACTGGCGGATCACTGGTCAAAAATTAAAGGGACGGCCCATTAAAGGCGGAGATGAGGAAAGATCCAGGGCGGGATTCTCTACTCCCTGTCGCTTGTCAATGGGACTTCCCCTTGTAGCCACCCCAAGGCCGCTGGGAATCCCGTGGGAGGGGCTGAAGTGTCGGCGGAACCAGACAATCCCAACGGCCGGAGAATTCCGGCCTTTCTCTCTCGGAGGGGTGGGAAGCTTTGGAATTTTCTTGCCCAATAGGCGGCTGAGGCAGAGGGCCATAGATTCCTGATCAGCAAGGGTGGGGGTGAAAGGTTATCGGGGTTGGGCAGGAATGAGGTTACCGTTAGATGGGCCAGGATGTTATTGAACGGCGGAGCAGGCTCGAGGGGCCGAGTGGCCTGCTCCTGCTCCTAATCCGTCTGTTTGTGTGTTAAAACGTTTCGTAGTTCCAGTCTCTCCCACAAGGGGAGCCATCCTCTCAGCATCCATCTTCAGGGTCGTCTATTGTTCACTAAGACTTATTCTTCTGAACTCCAATGGAAGCAGGCCTAATCTGTCCAGCCGTTCCTCATATAGTAACCCCCCCCCCTCCCCCCCATCCCCCCCATTCCAGGAATCAGTCGTGAACCTTCCCTGAGCTGCTTCGAATGCAATCATGTCTTTTCTCAAACAAGGAGGCCGAAACTTTACACCATACTCATAACATGTCTCACTCATGCCCAATATTTCCAGCAGCATTTCCAAAGAATCCCTACAGTGCAGAAGGAGGCCATTTGGCCCATCAAGTCAGCACCGACCCTCTGAAAGAGCACCCCATTCCCCCAAATCTATCCCCATAACCTCACCTAACCTGCACACCTTTGGAAACTAAGGTGCAATTTTTGCATGGCCAATCCACTTAACATGCACATCTTTGAACTGTTAATTTAAGTAAAATCTGTCGAGGTTTCTTGCCTACTCATCAGGGCCGATTTGCCAGAAATCCAAATGTCAAAGGGAGCAGCAGTTCATACCTCATGGGAAGATCCGTCGGAGCCAATTTCGAACAAAAGCTTGGCGGTTAACTTGCATTTGCCACGGCAACACCTCGACCAATTGGAGTCGACTTGCCAACCAGTGAGACTCTCATGCAGAATAAATTACAGTTCCCTTCCGGATTTGGAATTCCTGCAAATCTGACCTGATGAGTAGCAGATGAAAAGCTTTGACGGCAGGGCTATTTGTCCCTCCTCCCCCCCCCCAGCAATAATCAAGCTCTGTGCTGCCAAGTGACTGTTCAGTATAAAGGAGTACTGGGCCGAAGACAATTGCCTCCGTGGTCAGACCTATACCTGACCCTTCAGGGACTGCTCCCACTCTGAGGGACCTCTAGGCCCGGTGAATCTTTATGCATTACATCCTGCCCTTTCACCCCGGGAGCTGCCTTTCAACGATTTTCTCTCCATTGCTCATTAGCATATGTTTCCTTTGTTGGCTTTTCATGGATCCCAGCTCTCTGATTTCGGGCAAGCAGCCAGCACCACAGAGTTCAAGTACGCTCTGAAGCTGAGCGAAATGCATAAATTACATCCTCAAAACGAGAGGCTCGGCAGACCCTGACATCTCTTGGATTCCTGGGAATTAGCCTCACTGGAGGAATTGGGCAGTTTTTACGGCCCTGCCGACCCCCCCCCCCCCCCCCCCCCCCCCCCCCCCCCCCCCCCCCAACCCTGGCGGGTTCTGCCGGACGAAATGATCGGGGGTGAGGACGTCCCGCGCGGTATGTCCCTTTGCCCCCCCCCCCCCCTCCTCCGCTGGAAATGGAACTTCTTCAGAGCTTCCCCCCTCGCCGTCAGACTGGCTCGTTCCACAGCCCACAGCTCCGGCGGGGAACGTCGAGGAAGATCAAAGTTGCTTTGTGCGATCGGCTCTCTCGCCCACCAGGGGATTGAGGCAGCCGGCACGCCCGACTGCTGGGTCGATGTCCAAGATTGAATCACCGATACCACCTGGAGGCCCCCATCTGCTCGCCTCCCCTTTCTGCCACCTCCCACTTTTTCCTTTAATCTGACAACTGCAGCCCAAAAAATAATTTCCCGCCACTCTGTGGCCCCCCCACCCCCCCCTCTGCTGGTGACCTCTGCTTGCCACCCCAGCGAAGTGGGTGGTGGGAGGGGGGGAAGGAGGGGGGGGGGGCGTTAAGTGAGTGGGGAACCTTTCCGTGAGGGACAGAACTTGAGTGCGTGCCAGCTCTCAGAAGAGATTAAAATGTGGCACTGTGGTCGTCACTGTGGACAACGACTCCACGCCCCCCCCCCCCCCCCCCCACAACCCACACACACATCCAACACACCCCCATCTTTTGGGAGGCCCCAAACTGTACTGTCAGCTCAACAACGGGGGGAGACATCTTGATTGGACGATCCTCGTCATTGTACCACCCCCCCCCCACAAATCCTTCCCCCATAAATGACATGCTCCGGACTGAAGTTTCTGAAACCAATTCACAGAACTGATCATGGGAGTGCCCCGTCCTTGAATGCTCTCAACCCCACCGTCCACCACTATCCCCCCCCCCCCACCCCACCTTTCTCCCAGGCCTTGTCTTCTGCCAAACTCCTGGGCTCGGCCTGTGCTTCACCTGCACCTCCGGCCCATCCCCAGGCTCCATCACCTGCCCCTCACTCTTAACCGTGGCCCGCGCTACACCTTCCGGCCTAGTCCTGGGCCGTAGGCGAGGTGAGGACACAGCATAACCAGGCCCTTTGTTCTCCGGTGGCCCTTGTGTTAACATAGAACACAGGACAGTACAGCACAGAACAGGCCCTTCGGCCCTCGATGTTGCGCCGAGCATTGTCCGAAACCAAGATCAAGCTATCCCACTCCCTGTCATTCCGGTGTGCTCCATGTGCCTATCCAATAACCTCTTGAAAGTTCCTAAAGTGTCCGACTCCACTATCACAGCAGGCAGTCCATTCCACACCCCAACCACTCTCTGAGTAAAGAACCTACGTCGGACATCCCTCCTATATCTCCCACCCTGAACCTTATAGTTATGCTCCCTTCTAACAGCTACAACCATGTTGGATTAAAATCATTTAAATCACAATCATAAATCAGAAAATGAGAACAATATCTGCTGCACACCTGGCCCAGAGAAATAATTTATTATTGATTTTAACATTTCTGGTTAGTTGCATGGTTCCTTCATGCTTTAGATTGAGACTACTTGATTGACCAAAGTCTTGCACAGTCTATTCTGCAATAGAAAGGTACTGAAGGAGTACCACCAAGTTGAATTATTGCTCAACATAGCAAGTCACTGCATGCACCACCCTACTCAAAAGGGGCGTCTGAAGTTGCACATATTTTACAGAATATAGCGCAAAGTCAGGCCATTGGGTCCAGCTAGTCAGTTCTGTATTTACATTCCATCAGAGTCTTGATCCATTCTATCTGCTGTATCTCAGCCTTTCCTATTCCTTTTTCTCTTGGGTGTCTAGTTTCCTTTCAAATCACCCAAGCTATTTACGTCAACCAATTCCTGTGATATTGTGTACTTCAGAATCCTAGGATACAAAAATACACAATCCTGGGCTACACCTTACCCTCCATATATGTCAGAAAGGCACAAGGTAACAGGAAATAAGGGGCGGAATTCTCCGACCCCACCGCAGGGTCGGTCGAATCGCCCGGGGCCTTCGTAAATCCCGCCCCCGCCGTGGCCGGACTTCTCCGCCACCCGCCGCTGTCAGGCCTCTCCCGCCGACGTGGTTTAAACCACCTCTGGTGCCGGCGGGAGCAGGCGGCGTGAGCGGGCCCCCGGGGTCCTGGGGGGGGGGGGGCGAGGGGCGATCTGACCCCGGGGGGTGCCCCCACGGTGGCCCGGCCCACGATCGGGGCCCACCGATCAGCGGGCGGGCCTGTGCCGTGGGGGCACTCTTTTTCTTCCGCCGCCGCCACGGCCTCCACCATGGCGGAGGCAGAAGAGACCCCCTCCACCGTACATGGTTACCCGAACTGGTACCATGTGGTGTTCTTTGTGTTGCTTATTTATGATGGTTGCGCAGTGTTCCACAAAGACCACAGTGTGGCCTTTACTTAAACAAAGCTATGATTTTATTTTCACTACTAAACTGGGTTTCGACACTTAGTCCTGTTAGAATACAGAATTGATCAATAACATCTAACCACACTCACTAGTGCTAATCTCACTAACTGGTATAAACCATAATCTAACATTCTCACACTAACTGCTCTCTGACCTTCACTAGCTATCTCCTGCATACACACCTCCCCTGAGGTCTAGCATCACTGCTTTATATAGTAGTATCTGCAGCTCCCTCTGGCAGGTATTCATGGTACTACATTAACCCTTGTAATGCTGATAGTTATGATAATACCACAATGAAAGGCTGTTTCTCCTGGTGGAAGAGACCAGAGAGAGCAGGGAACACAATCTAAAAAATAAGAGCCTTCCATTGAAGCCAGAGATGAGGAAAAATATTTTCTCTCGGAGGGCCATGCGTCTGTGGCACTCTCTTCCCCAGAGGTTGGTAGAGGCAGGGTCGAGCGATTCTTGACCAACAAAGGAGTCAAAGGTTAACAGGGGTGGGCAGGCTAATGATGTGGAGGCCACAATCAGATCAGCCAATGGCAGGGCAGGCTCGAGGGACCAAATGGCTTACTCCTGTTCCTAATTTGTATGTTTGAAACTACCTCGATGAGCGAACTGGCCTCAGCTGGGGTGGTTGCTAGGGGCAACCCAACTGGCTGTAGGAGGGAATAGCCAGTGACCTCTACTGGAGAGGACAGTCCCCAGACTCAGGTGAGGACAGAACCCACCACTTTGATCTCCTGCCTCACCTGTAAATGATTCGGTGGACGTTCCTACTCCGAAGAGGGATTTAAATCCTGTGGAAAGCATAAAAGAACAGGCCACTGTAGGCTGCTGAAAATAACAGGCCTCTGTAGGCCGCAGGAAATAACAGGCCTCTGTAGGCCGCAGGAAATAACAGGCCTCTGTAGGCCGCAGCGAAGAACCTTCATGAGGGATTGACGCATTGAATTAGAGAGAAATAATAAGAATCAGTTCTGGATCAAAGCTGCCTGAAAAGCTAATTTATTTTAATTTCCCCAGAAAGATCCCTGATGCTCACTGTGATTAAACACTGAAACCCGTGTGTGCGCTCACTTCCATTCCTGTGACTGAATAAGTTGGAAGCCCTGTCATCACTTGCCCCATGGACCTTGGCCAAATTGGCAGCGCGTCAAGGTGCCTGTGGAGAGTTTCCACAAGAGCTTGACCTGTCAGCCACTGCTGCGGCCTAACTCTCTGATCGGCTTGACTGTGACCTGAGAGTGATGGACAAATAGTCTGTGAGTCTGTGGCCTATCTGGCATTAACGCCAAAGGAGCGCATATACACAGGGAGGCATGTTTATTTACACAGATATGCATATACACAAGAAGGAACGTATATATGCTTCGAGAAAGATGTCACATGTGGGCAATGAGGGAGGACTATGGGGTATGGGACTCATTAATTAACTCTTTTGAAGAGCTGGCACAGTGGACTGAATGGCCTCTGCATAATTCGATGATTCTACATAGATACTGGAAACCGGCATACATACACATATTCACAGAGAGGCTAGCACACGTGCACATAGGGAGGCCGAGACATATATATATTTTTAATATTTGTTCATGGGATGGAGGCATTGTTGGGACTGCAACCACATTGCCCTGAGACTGGAGTCACATAGGCCAGACCGGGTAAGGACGGCAGATTCCCTTCCCTAAAGGACATTAGTGAAGCAGATGGGTTTTTACAACAATCCACGATGGTTTCATGGTTTTAATTCCAGATTTTGTTTCTTATTGAATTCAAATTTCGCCAACTGCCGTGGTGGGATTTGAACCCATGTCCCCAGAACATTACATCTGTAGTGTTGACGATTGCCTGTAATGCTCACAAGCACCTGTAGTGTGTGTGATTGCCTGCAGCATCCATGATTGCCTGTAGTGTCTGTGATTGCCTGTAGTATCCATGGGGACCTGCAGTGTCTGTGTCCTGTAGTGTCAGTTTGTTCCTGTAGTGCCAGTGATTGCCTTTAGTGTCTGCGATTGCCTGTAGTATCTGTGATTGCCTGTAGTGTCTGTGATTGCCTGTAGTATCCACGAGCACCTGTAGTGTTGCTGATTGCCTGTAGTGCCCCCAAGTACCTGTAATGCCTATGATTGCCTGTCGTGCCAGAGTCCTGTGGGGTCAGTGATTGCCTGTAGTGTCTGTGATTGCCTGTAGTGTCTGTGATTGCCTGTAGTGTCTGTGATTGCCTGTAGTATCCACGAACACCTGTAGTGTTGCTGATTGCCTGTAGTGTCCTTGAGTACCTGTCGTGTCAGAGTCCTGTGGGGTCAGCGATTGCCTTTAGTGTCTGTGATTGCCTGTAGTGTCTGTGATTGCCTGTAGTGTCTGTGATTGCCTGTAGTGCCCCCAAGTACCTGTAATGCCTATGATTGCCTGTCGTGCCAGAGTCCTGTGGGGTCAGTGATTGCCTGTAGTGTCTGTGATTGCCTGTAGTATCCACGAGCACCTGTAGTGTTGCTGATTGCCTGTAGTGTCTGTGATTGCCTGTAGTATCCACGAGCACCTGTAGTGTTGCTGATTGCCTGTAGTGTCCTTGAGTACCTGCCGTGTCAGAGTCCTGTGGGGTCAGTGATTGCCTGTAGTATTGGGTACTACGCAAACCTTGTACATAAATATTCCAACAGCAAAGAGCTGGAGAGGGTCTCTGACTGATTAACTTTCTCACTTCTCCAGCTCAGCTGTGCCAAGGACAATGTCCTCGGTTCTGCCACAAACCTAGAATCATAACTGATTGTGACCATAACCGATCAGTGAACACACTGGCTATAACTGACATCGGGACTGTACGCAGAACAATACCTTTCTTTAAAAAAAAAAAAATTTTTTAATTCTCCTTTTTCACAATTTTTCTCCCGAATTTACACCCACCAACAGCAAACAATAATCAACAACAGATATATCAAACTCCATAACAATAACAACGATCCCCTCCTCCCACCAACCCCCAAACATCAGCCCGCATGGCAACATAAACAAATGACAAGAAAAAGGAATCAGGGATTACCCACAGCCATCTTTAACACACACAGCCCCCCTCCCCCCTCCCCAACCCACCCACCCACCCCCCCCCAACTAATGTTCGATGTTATCCAGTTCTTGAAAGTGCATAATAAATAATGCCCATGACTTGTCGAACCCCTCCGAGCTTCCCCTCAGTTCGAACTTAAACCTTCTCAAGGGTCAAGAATTCCAACAGGTCCCCCCGCCACGCCAGGGCACAGGGTGGAGAGGACGTTCTCCATCCCAACAGGATCCGCCTTCGGGCGATCAACGAGGTGAAGGCTATGATATCTGCCTCCGCACCCGTTTCCAACCCTGGCTGGTCCGACATCCTGAATATGGCCTCCCGGGGGCCTGGGTCCAGTTTCATGCGCACCACCTTGGAAATTACCCTAAACACCTCCTTCCAGTGCTCCTGTAGCTTTGGACAGGCCCAAAACATATGAACATGATTAGCGCGCCCCCCCCCCCCCCCCCCCCCCCACCCGCAACTCTCACACACACATCATGTACCCCTTCAAAGAACCGGCTCATCCTCACCCTCGTGAGGTGCGCCCTGTACACCACCTTCAGCTGTATCAGCCCCAACCTCGCACACGAGGTGGAGGCATTCACTCTCCGGAGCACCTCACACCAGACCCCCTCCTCCATACCCTCTCCCAACACTTCCTCCCACTTTGCTTTGAGGTACAGACTTCGGTACACGTGACAATAAAATCTAAATCTAAATGAAGTCACACAATGCAAACGGTTCAAATCCGAGGTCTCCTAATCCGTACGATTCAAATGTGCAAACCCTTTATCAACTGAGCTATCAGGGAAACTGTAGGAGTCTATTTAACTGAGTCCTGAAGCAAACCCAGATGGACAGTCAGGACCTGACGCTAAACATAATTCCCCTGTGCCTCGGGCAGCGGGCTCCTGCTGATGAACCTTTGCCCCTTCGTTTTTGACAAGATTGAAACACCAATAAACTGTCCTGCCCAATGACCCTTAAGTAAATGCGCTGTCACTGAAAAGGCCCAGGAGGGTTGATGAATGGGTTGCCCTGTCTTCGTATAGTAAAGGAGAGGATGAAAGAAACTGGAGAGAATCATAGAATCCCTACAGTGCAGAAAGGGGCCATTCGGCCCATCGTATCGGCGCTGACCCTCCGAAAGAGCACACCACACAGGCCCTCTCTCCCCCACCCTCTCCCCGTGACCCCGTCTAACCTTTCAGACACCAAAAGGGCCAATTTAGCACGGCCAATCCACCTAACCTGCACATCTTTGGGCTGTGGGAGGAAACCGGAGCACCCGGAGCAAACCCACGCAGACACGGGGAGAACGTACAGACTCCGCACAGGCAGAGGCCAGAATCGAACCCAGGTCCCCGACGCTGTGAGACAGACAGTCACCCGAGGCTGGAATTGAACCTGGGACCCTGGGCGCTGTGAGGCAGCAGTGCTAACCACTGTCCCACCGTGGAGAGAGAGAGAGAGAGGGAGAGAGCTCATTTTCAGTTAACATATTAAACATTTAAAAATAGTAAATGCTATCATTTATGCAGGAGCGCTGAGCTCCCTGGTAAATATTTTAGAGTAGTGTTCATTCATCCCTGAAGATTACATTTCCTCAGCTGTCCAGACAATAACAGAGAGCTTGTTAATAAGTATCTCAGATGAAGATGTCCAATATTACACGCAGCTTTCTTGAATGGGCTACTTGAGTCAGCAGTGATGAATGATGGCAGAGTGAGCGAGCGTGATGCCTTTCAGCATCTTAGCTCCAGCCCAGACCTGATTGAATGAAGCAGCAACAGTCTCCCGCACATTAGGGTGCATATCGCCTCAGCCGTATCCGAGCGCGAGCCCTCTGCCCTCCGGGGTTCAGAGGCTCATTCCCGAGGCCTCGGCACCGCCAATCGTGGCTGATGCCATACCCCCCCCGTGGGGTGGGGGGGGGGGGGGGGGTCGCCGCATGTTCGGCGGGCCCCACCTTGCGGGTGAGTGTTGAAATCGATCCCTCTCTGCTGGCCGTCATAGCTCCCACGGCGCGATTAGATGAAATGAAATGAAAGATGAAAATCGCTTATTGTCACGAGTAGGCTTCAATGAAGTTACTGTGAAAAGCCCCTAGTCGCCACATTCCGGCGCCTGTCCGGGGAGGCTGGCACGGGAATCGAACCGTGCTGCTGGCCTGTCTTGGTCTGCTTTGAAAGCCAGCGATTTAGCCCAGTGTGCTAAACAGCTCCAGTGGGGAAGTCTTCCTAATCTGCGACCAATAAACATCCTTCCATCACCGTCCGGGAAACTGAGAATCTGGCCGCTATCACATTGCTGCCGGCGGGATCTTGCTGTGCGTAAATTGGCTGCTGCGTTACCGGCGGTGATTGCGCGACAGGGTTCTACACGGTTTCCAGCCCCCACGTTCACTACGGCTGAAAGGTCTTAGACAGCGGCCTACCCCATTGCGCATCTGCGGCGGCATCCCCACGCTTGAGTGCATCCCTCAGTACGCAGCCCTGGGCTGTGGAATGTGCCCGTCTGCAACACCCATCAGGGACCACTCTTTGCGCTGGAAAACCAATGGGTTTCGGGCTGACCAATCAGCACCTTTCAAAGGTCTGGTTGCTTCTGACGCCCTGGTGAAGATCACAATCATAATCACACTCCACTTCCAAGCTTCCTCAGTTTGCCCTAACCTCCTCCCTCCCCCCCGCTCTGCAGCGATCCAGATCGACATTCTGGGAATATCTCGCTGGTTAATTCAGCTCATTGAACGAAACTGCAGATCAATTACACTGACATTCCGTCGCAGACGAGGATCTGATTATTTGCATCTTAATTTATCTTTCCAACCTTCAGGGCTTTGTT
This sequence comes from Scyliorhinus canicula, assembly GCF_902713615.1. Taxonomy (NCBI): domain Eukaryota; kingdom Metazoa; phylum Chordata; class Chondrichthyes; order Carcharhiniformes; family Scyliorhinidae; genus Scyliorhinus; species Scyliorhinus canicula. The sequence continues at coordinate 16,392,867 of NC_052168.1, forward strand.
CAACTCGTACCTCTCCAACTTTGATTAACAAAGTGGAAACAGCCTTTGGGGCGGCTCATTCTCCTCATCTGCAAGCTCATTGAGATTCACAGCACTGCGAACGCCACTCTGCCCAGGCTGCCCTTGCTAGCTCTTTGCTCGAGCAATTCAAAATTTCATCGCTTCACTATCATCCTCTGTTTTCCACTGTCTGATTGTCCCAGCATTGACTGAGTGTCCAGACACCGACAGTGTATCGAACATGTCCGACTGTCCCAGTACCGACTGTGTCAAACAGTCTGACTGTCCCAGTACCGTCTGTGTCAAACAGTCTGACTGTCCCAGTACCGACTGTGTCAAACAGTCTGACTGTCCCAGTACCGACTGTGTCAAACAGTCTGACTGTCCCAGTGCCGTCTGTGTCAAACAGTCTGACTGTCCCAGTGCCGACTGTGTCAAACAGTCTGACTGTCCCAGTGCCGACTATGTGTCAAACAGTCTGACTGTCCCAGTACCGACTGTGTTAAACAGTCTGATTGTCCCAGTACCGACTGTGTTAAACAGTCTGACTGTCCCAGTACCGACTGTGTCAAACAGTCTGATTGTCCCAGTACCGACTGTGTTAAACAGTCTGACTCCCAGTACTGACTGTGTCAAACAGTCTGACTGTCCCAGTACCGACTGTGTGTCAAACAGTCTGACTGTCCCAGTACCGACTGTGTGTCAAACAGTCTGACTGTCCCAGTGCCGACTGTATTAAACAGTCTGACTGTCCCAGTACCGACTGTGTCAAACAGTCTGACTGTCCCAGTACCGACTGTGTCAATCAGTCTGACTGTCCCAGTACCGACTGTGTCAAACAGTCTGACTGTCCCAGTACCGACTGTGTCAAACAGTCTGACTGTCCCAGTGCCGACTGTGTCAAACAGTCTGACTGTCCCAGTACCGACTGTGTCACAGTCCGTGTGGAGTTTGCACACTCTCCCCGTGTCTGCTTGGGTTTCGCCCCCACAACCCAAAAGGATGCGTAGTGTAGGTGGATTAGGCCACGCTAAATTGCCCCTTAATTTATTTTTTAAATGATCGGGGTTGCTGTGGGCTCGGGTAGCAGCATGGGGCTGGATTCTCCGCCGGCGGGACGCTCCGTTTTACCGCCAGCCGGGGGGGGGGTTGTTCCCGACGGCGTGGGGCTGGATTCTCCGCCGGCAGGACGCTCCATTTTACCGCCAGCCGGGGGGGGGGGGTTTCCCGACGGCGTGGGGCTGGATTCTCCGCCGGCGGTACGCTCCGTTTTACCGCCAGCCGGGGGGGGGGGGGTTTCCCGACGGCGTGGGGCTGCCCCACAATGGGAAACCCCATTGACCAGCCGGTGTAACGGAGCATCCCGCCGGCGGGGTGAAACAGAATTATGGCGCGGGGGGGGGCAGAGAATCCAGCCGCAGGTAGTTTAAGAACTCGAAAGCGAAGAGAACCCAAACTTAAGAGTTAAATAACTGGCTTATATTGTTGAAAATCTTTTCATTTATTAAAGATGTGGATCACTTTTCTCTGATTTAATTTCCCAACAAAAATAAACTCATTACTCACTCTCTTTCTAATCTTTGTAAAGGTTTGGTCCAACTGTGCGTATTTATGAATGTAGTTCTGCGTCCTCTGGGCTTCCGAGAGTAAAGACAATATTTTGCATGGACCCCCTCATCTCAATTCTAAATCTACCGTCTCTCAATCTATATCTGTGACCTCTCATTCTAGATTTCCCCACAAGGGGGAGCATTTGGTCTAGGTTCACTTTATCACAGAACAGAGAACATACAATGCAGAAGGAGGCCATTCAGCCCATCGAGTCTGCACCGACCCACTTAAGCCTCTCTTCCACCCTATCCCCGTAATCCCTGCTAACCTTTTTGGTCACTAAGGGCAATTTATCATGGCCAATCCACCTAACCTGCACATCTTTGGACTGTGGGAGGAAACCGGAGCATCCGGAGGAAACCCACACAGACACGGGGAGAACGTGCAGACTCTGCACAGACAGCGACCCAGCGGGGAATTGAACATGGGACCCAGGCGCTGTGAAGCCATTGTGCTATCCACTTGTGCTACCGTGATGCCCCAGATCTTATCAGTCTTTTACTTTTAGTATTTTACACTTTTAGTATTTTATACATCTCGATCAGATCCCCTCTCATCCTTCTAAACTCCAGCGAGTATGAGCCCAAACTGTTCAATCTCTTCTCACACGTCAACCCTTTCATCCCCGGAATCAATCTGGTGAACCTCCTCTGAACTGCCTCTAATGCCATCACATCCTTCCTCAAATCAGGAGACCAAAACTGGACACAATACTCCAGGTGTGGTCTCTCCAACACCCTATACAATTACACAACACTTCTCTACTTTTATACCCGTCCTTTTGCAATAAACGCTAACATTCCATTTGCCGTTTTAATTACATGCTGTACCAGCACACCGACTTTCTGTGATTCATGAACAACGGCACCCAGATCCCTCTGCCCACACGCATTTTGAATCTGCTTTTCATTTAGAGAATAATTTGCCTTTCTATTTTTTCCCGCCAAAATGGATAACCTCACACTTATCCACATTAAACTCCATCTGCCAAATTTTGGCCCAATTTACTAGCCTATCTACATCTGTCTGTAAAATCTTTATCTCCTCCTCACTGCCTGCTTTCCTGCCTATTTTAGTATCATCTGCAAATTTTGCTCTGTTACACTCTGTCCCTGCTTTCAGATCCTTTATATGGATTGTGAACAGTTGAGGTCCGAGGACTGACCCCTGCAGCACCCACTAGTTACAGTTCGCCAGTCAGAGAAGGACCCATTTAACCCGACCCTCTGCTTTCTGTCAATCAGCCAATCCTCAATCCAATCTCGAACTCTCCCCCCAATTCCATCACCTTCTGGATCAGTCTTTCATGTGGCGCCTTGCCAAATATTCAGTCACTCCTCCTTACTGATTGGCTCCAGAAGCATCCCCACCACAGAGGTCAAACTAACCGGTCTATAGTTTCCTACTTTTTGCCTCTCTCCCTTTGTGAATAGGGGTGTCACATTAACAATCCACCGGGACCTTTCCAGAGTCCAGGGAATTCTGAAATATCATAACCTATGCATCCACTATCTCCGCTACCCCCTCCCGTAATACCCTCGGGTGTAGGCCATCAGGTCTGCACGGGCAGCACGGTAGCATGATGGTTAGCATAAATGCTTCACAGCTCCAGGGTCCCAGGTTCGATTCCCGGCTGGGTCACTGTCTGTGCGGAGTCTGCACATCCTCCCCGTGTGTGCGTGGGTTTCCTCCGGGTGCTCCGGTTTCCTCCCACAGTCCAAAGATGTGCGGGTTAGGTGGATTGGCCAGGCTAAATTGCCCTTAGTGTCCTAAAAAATAAGGTTAATGGGGGTTGTTGGGTTACTGGTATAGGCATACGTGGGCTTGAGTAGGGTGATCATTGCTCGGCACAACATCGAGGGCCGAAGGGCCTGTTCTGTGCTGTACTGTTCTAATTCTAAAAAAAGGTCCCAGAGACTTATCTACCCTTAATTCAATTAGTTTATTCAATACCGTATCCCTAGTAATGGTTATTGCACCAAATTCCTCTCCATTAACTGCAGTTTTTGGAATATTTTTATTATCTTCTACCGTGAATACAGAGGCAAAATATTGGTTCAGTGCCTCCACCATCTCTGCGTCCCCTTTATTACCTCATCAGTATCGTCCTCGAAAGGGCCAACATTTACTTTAGCTATTTTCTTCCTCGTTATATACTTATGGAAGCTTTTGGTATCAGTGTTCATGTTTTCTGCTAGTTTCTTCTCATACTTCATCTTTGCTCTTTTGATTGTATTTTTTATAGCCTTTGCTGAACCTTAAAGTTCTCCCAATGCTCCAGCTTACCACTAGCTTTTGCAGTATTGTATGCCCTAGATTTTGCCTTTATGTCTTCCTTGACTTCCTTGTTTAGCCATGAAAATTTTTCTCCCTTTTACAATTCCTCTTTCTCTCAGAAATATACTTTAATTGAGAGGTATTCAATATCTCCCTAACATCCACCAATGTTCCTCAACTAGTCCTACCCTCAATTATTTCTGTCCAGTCTACTAGGCCCAACAGTTTCCTCAGGCCTGTATAATTACCAACGCTAAAACTCTCGTGTGGCCTTCTGTCCTCTCTCACTCAATCTGAATTTGAATTTGATGGAGAAAGAGAGGAGAGAGAAAGAGAGGAGAAAGAGAGGCGAGAGAAAGAAGGCAGAGAAAGAGAGGAGAGCGAGATAGGTGAGAGAGAGAGAGAGAGAGAGAGAGAGAATGGAGAAAGAGAGAAAGAAAGGAGGAAGAGAGAAAAGGAAAGGACAAAAAGAGAGTGAGGAAGAAAGGAGAAAGAGAGGGAGAAAGAGAGAGGAGAGCGAGAAAGGAGAGAGAGGAGAGAGAAAGGAGAGGGAGAAAGAAGAGAGGAGAGAGAAAGGAGAGAAAGAGGAGAAAGAGAGGAGAGAGAAAGAAGGCAGAGAGAGAAAGAGAGGAGAGCGAGATAGATTAAAGAGAGAGAGAGAGAGAACGGAGAAAGAAAGGAGAAAGAGAAAAAGAAAGGACAAAAAGAGAGAGAGAAAGAAAGGAGAAAGAGAGAGAGAGAAAGAGAGAGGAGAGTGAGAAAGGAGAGAGAGAGGAGAGAGAAAGGAGAAAGAGAGGAGAGAGAGAAAGAAGAGAGGAGAGAGAACGGAGAGAGAGAAAGAAGAGAGGAGAGAGAAAGGAGAAAGAGTGGAGAGAAAGGAGAGCGAAAGAAGAGAGGAGCGAGAAAGGAGAAAGAGAGGAGCGAGAAAGGAGAAATAGAGGAGAGAAAGGAGAGAGAGAGAACGGGAGAGAAAGGAGAAAGAGAGGAGGGATGAAGGAGAAAAAGAGAGAGAGAGAGGGAAAGAAGAAAGAGGGAGAGAAAGGAGAAAGAGAGGAGCAAGAGAAAGTGAGAAGGGAGAGAAAACACACATTTGGAGATGGAGTGACACTCAGAATGGTAAAAGAAAAACTAGGGAGTAATACATTTTTAAAAATATTGTAACCGGCGGAGCGGAGAGACGGAGAGATGAGAATAAAGGTGGGGGGAAAGAGGGAGTGGGATCAGCTGATGTCAATAGAGGAAAATGCAACGGGAGAAAAGGAGGTGTGGGCGAGTTTACTGGGAGTCGGAGCTGAGAAAAGTTACTGCTGAAAATAATCATCAGAAAATTAAATTAAAATCACTCTAATTACAATTTTAGATCATGAGGAGTTGGAATGTCAGCTCCTTGGGTTATGAGAGATGGTCTCTTTAGCATAAATGATTAGTGAAAATCAAACTCATTCAGCAGTGAAATTATGGATTGCCTACTGGGAGGAGAGAGAGGAATGAAATTGCGCCTGTTTGAAATAATGGCACGTGGCAAATGAATGGGCGCGACGGGCGGTGTGATTCAGCGGCGGTCCCGGGGCAGACGGGGTGGCACATTCACCCTTGTCCGCCTCGAGGGAGTGACAGCTCCGCAAGGAAACAAAGGAGCATTTGTCCAGTGGGAGGCTGGGCCCAAGGGGCTGGTTTAGCACAGGGCTAAATAGCTGGCTTTTGAAGCAGACCAAGGCAGGCCAGCAGCACGGTTCAATTTCCCGTTAACAAGAGGTAACCTGACTGACAGGTAGTCACCCTGCCCCATTTCCCAGGTTGCATCACTTCACGCTGTGCATCTGGAGTCACATGTCGGCCAGACCAGGTAACGATGGCCAATTTCCTGCCCCGAAGGAGATTAGTGGTCCGGTTGGGTTTTTGTGATGAACTGGCAGCTTCCCGATCATTATTACCGCGACTGGCCTTTTAATTCCAGATTTATTAATACACTGAGTTTAAATTCCCCTGGGGGGGGGGGGCGATTTGAACTCATGCCCCCAAGATCTAGGCCTCTGAACTACTCGCACAGTAATCGGGTTCGGCAGGCCGTTCGGGACATCTGGGCCGGAGAATCGCCGGTCGCCGTGAGAAACGGCGAGCAGTGATTCTCCGAGCGGCCTGTAGCAAAACGCGACACGCCATTTTTGGGGGGGGGTGGAAGAATCATGGGGGTGCAAGGGCGGCGTGGCGTGATTCGCCCTGCCCTCCCGCGATTCTCCCCCCCCCCCGGCGTGGGGTGCGGAGAATCGCGCCCCTAACGTTTCGAGTCCGATGACTCTTTGTCAAAGCTCATCGGAGGGTCACGAGAGGGAATGAGCCTGGCCTGATCTCATTGTCACAGCTGCTTTGACAAAGAGTCATCGGACTCGAAACGTTAGTTCTTTTCTCTCCCACAGATGCTGCCAGACCTGCAGAAATTTCATAGCATTCTCTCTTTCGTTATTGGTAAGAGAGGTGGTGATAGATTATTCGGGGGCTTGGGGCGGGGGGTGCGAGATGCAGATTTGCGATTTGTGGTAGTATGACTAGAGGTACTACGGTACCTGGGAGTGTGAGCTACCATTGGTGGAGAAGGCTGGCCGCTCATTGGCCCAAGCGTTTGCATTTCATTGGTCGGAACGTAAGTTGCTCCGCCCAGTGAGGCAGGGTATAAGAACCCGTGTGTCCCAGCAGCCAACCTTCTTTCTGTACTCGAGCTGCTGGGGAAACATCTTGTTGATTAAAGCTTTCAATTCGGACTACTTCCTCGTTTCAGTAGTTCTTGATCGCGCATCAAGGTTGTTATCAAATCAGGCGCGATGTTGTGAAATGATGGCGCAGGCTCGAGGGGTCAAGTGGCCTACTCCTGCTCCTTGTTCGCACGCCCTTTGTGTCAGATGCCTTGAGGATGGTGTTTGCAAGAGAGGCTGGGTGTTGACGACACTGATGATGAAGCACTGATGGGGGCAGAGTCAGCGGAGGCCTGGGATAGTGTCAACCTCCTCTGACACAGCTATTGGGGAAAGAGGAGAAGTTAGGTCTGCCGGGGAGTTGGGATCGCACGCCACTCTCGACGGGGAAAGTGTTGTAATTGGATTTCTCATTTTCTAAAGAGTGATGTGTGTGGTACTATGACTAGAGGTACTACGGTACCTGGGAGTGTGAGCTGCTATCGGTGGAGAAGGCTCGCTGCCCATTGGCCCAAGTGTTTGCATTTCATTGGTCGGAACGTAAGGTAGCTCCGCCCGGTGAGGCAGGGTATAAGAACCCGTGTTTCCCAGCAGCCATCGTTCTTTCTGTACTCAAGCTGCTGGGCACACTTCTTGTAGATTAAAGCCTTCGATTCGGACTACTCCTTCATTTCTGTGGTTATTAATCGCGCATCAATGTGGAACACAATGGGGCCTCTCTTTTGCCCTCCTCAATGAAAACCTTGCTGGTGTCTAGCAGTGAGACAGGCAGGGTGTGACAGTGAGATCAGGCCAGGATCATTCCCTCTGATGACCCTCCGATGTGCCGGCACTGTTCTGAGAGTTCAATACCGTTACCTGTCCTTTCTACAAATAGCAGGTCTGTGTGGGAGTTTGGAATTTGTGTTCAACCCCCTCACAATACTGCACAAAGTGATCTCCTGGCAACAAGGAGAACGGCTTCATCTACATATTTTAACATAATTAAACATTCCAAGGTGCATTATAAATCCCAGTGCGACACTGAGCCACATGAGGAGTTACTGGGCTGGGCAGATTTGGAAGGAGCTACTTAGAATTCCAGAATTCCGTGATTTTCCTGCCGCTATTCTTGGCGTCCCCAAGTTCCATTGTCACGGGATAAGGGCGTGAGCAATGAGCCCGGATCCTGCACTCCCGACCTGGCCAACTCCTTGTACGGATATGTGTCTCCAACCTCTACCCCCCCCCTTCCTCCCCCCCCTTCCCCCCGCCCCCCCTCCCCCCCCCCTTCCCCCCGCCCCCCTCCCCCCCCCCCCCCCCAACAACTCGAAACCTCCTGAACTCAGGTCAGTTTTCTCCGACCCAGGGCTTATGGATCTCAGAGGCGTCATGAAGCATAATCTAGATTTGGGGACCCTTTTGAAAGTTCTATTTATAAGGTCCTCCCCGTGCCCCCTGCATTCCCCATGCCAACTCATGATCCCGACCCACCCCCTTGGGACCTTACAACCCACATGCCATTTATACGGTGAATGGTAGAACCCTCAAGAGTATTGACAGTCAGGGAGATCTATGTATACAGGTCCACAGGTCACTGAAAGGGGCAACACAGGTGGAGAAGGTAGTCAAGAAGGCATACGGCATGCTTGTCTTCATTGGCTGGTACATTGAGTATGAGAATTGGCAAGTCAGGTTGCAGCTGTATAGAACCTTAGTAAGGCCACACTTGGAGTACAGTGTTCAATTCTGGTCGCCACACTACCAGAAGGGTATGGAGGCTTTGGAGAGGGTGCAGAAGAGATTTACCAGGATGTTGCCTGGTATGGAGGGCATTAGCTATGAGGAGAGGTTGAATAAACTCGGTTTGTTCTCACTGGAACGACGGAGGTTGAGGGGCGACCTGAGAGAGGTCTACAAAATTATGAGGGGCATAGACAGAGTGGATAGTCAGAGGCTTTTCCCCAGGGTAGAGGGGTCAATTACTAGAGGGCATAGGTTTAAGGTGCGAGGGGCAAGGTATAGAGTCGATGTACGAGGCAAGTTTTTACACAGAGGGTGCCTGGAACTCGCTGCCGGAGGAGTTGGTGGAAGCAGGGACGATAGTGACATTTAAGGGGCATCTTGCCAAATACATGAATAGGATGGGAATAGAGGGATACGGACCCAGGAAGTGTAGAAGATTTTAGCTTAGACGGGCAGCATGGTGGGCACATGGTTGGAGGGCCGAAGGGCCTGTTCCTGTGCTGTACTTTTCTTTGTTCTTTGTTCTTTATGCCAACTCTCTACCAACTCATTCCCACTCACCCCAATAGTCCCTCATATCCTCATGCCAACTCATGACCCTTCAATGCCCATTCACCCAGTGTAGATTCTGGACGGAGCCCTGTGGTAAATCCATAGCATGTGTCAAATGGCTGAGAAAAAAAGCACCCAATCGTATTTTTATGAAAAAAAGTCCCGTGTTTCTGCAACCCGATAAAAGTGTCAATTGGACAGACCATTAAAGCTCCCGAAACAGAAGCTTTGAGCGCTCGACACCTGTTAACTTTGCGCAAATAAACATTGAGACATTGACAAAAGATAGAGCCCAGATTGTCGTGAAAGGATTCTGTTAGCTTGTTTACAAAGAAGTGCTGCCTTTGCTTAATCGACATGGAAACATGGAATCACGGAGCATGAGGGGGCCATTCGGTCCTTCGAGCCTGTTCCGCCATTCGTTCTGATTATGGCTGATCATCCAATTGAATAGCCTAGTCTTGCTCCGCCTCCCCATCATCTCTATGAGGTTGTAGTGAGTGTTTTTGTGATCTCTTTTATCAATGTCTCAGTGTTGCTATGAGCCAGGGTTTAGAGAACCCTAAAGTGTATCATGGAGTTCACCTGACCCACAACTTTTAATAGATTGTGGTATGGGGAGCACACGGCCCACTCTACAGGTGTGGGGAGAAATGGAAAAGTATTTTTTAAAGCAAAACTGTTTATTCTATGAACTCAAGTTAACCTTTTTAAAACATACAGTGAACATCTTAGCAACCATCAATTCAAATACAACCCCCAAAGAATACAACACTAAGTAATCCTTAATAACTTCCCAAACAACATCCAGAAGACAAAAGGAACACTTTTTAACAGAAGCACATCAGGTTTACATTCACTACTGAGAACATTTATAATTCTGAATTCACCAAATGATCAAGAGATAGTCTTTTGATGGCAGAGAGAACGGCAGTACACCTGCTTGGACCTCCTTCAGCTCCAACACTGAAAACTAAACTAAAACACAGCCTGCGGCAAACAGCCTAAAATGAAAGTAAAAAGCTGACAGACAGCCCAGCTCTGACATCACTGCAGTAATACGAGCAGCCGAACATTTCTTAAAGCGACATTCTCGTGACAGTGTTAACAAGTGCCAAGGGCTCCAAACTTCTGTTATTGATACTTTACTGGGCTGTTAGCGTGACTCTTTCATAAGGTTGTACAAAATTATGAATGGATGTTGTCATAATATTCCAGTATATCATGGTGCAGACACACACTGATTGACACACAGCAAGACCAATCAACACACACAACACCGCAGCCAATCACCAGTTAGAGCACACTCACTATAAAGACAGAGGGCACTAGTTTTCCCGCTCATTCGGGATGCAGCCTCTGAGAAGGACAGAGCTCACAGCTTGTAGCACAGATCTTTACCACGTGCTGATAGTCTAGACTGGTAAGGATAGGCATAGGTCTTCAGTTTAATCTAACATAGTGTCAACCCACAGTGAAAGTATGTTCAACAGTTTCTAGCTTAATAAAATAGTGTTGTACTATTTCAAGTGTTGGTAGCCGGTCTGTGTTACTGCTGAGGTAAACGCAGACTCCACGGATCCAGAGTACCCAACACATCAGATGTTTGTTGATCTAAGCATTTTCACATAAGCCTTTGTTATTATAGACGTCATTGGTTTGGTACATGGCGTTTACTGGATGAATGGGCATGAGCTGACATGGGCGGTATGAGGGGCAAATATGAATGGCAGGCATTGACTTGCATGGGGGATGTAAGGGGCCATAGGTCTGGGTAGGAGCATGAGTTGGTAAGGAGGTGACAGGGGGGAGTGGGTGGGTTGGGGTGTGAGGGGTGAAGGCAGAAGGCCTGGAATGAAACCAAACAACTGGGGTGAAGTCTGTGAGAACCGGCCAACTTGGACAGCCAGCTACCCCTGTTTTTGCCCCAGGATGTTGGGAGCGGGATAGAGATCCCCCCCCTCCCCCACTCCCCTGCATTCGATTTGCTTATGGGGCGGTGAACCGGTCTCTATCCCATTCCCACCTACCTGGAACAAAAGTAGGACGTAAGGGGGGCACTTTATATGTACTAAGCTGGGCCTACCCAGGGCGGGCAATTTCCCGATTTGAGCCTAACAGCCTCAGGGGCGAGAATCTTGTCCAACATTAAGTCAGATAAACAAAAGCTGGGTGGAAGAGATACATTTTGTCGTAAGGGAGGAAGATGGAAGGCGGGGAGATAGGTGAAGCAATTCCAGAGCTGGAAGCCTAGGCAACTCAAGGCGCACCCGCCAATCGTGACGCGATTAAAATGGTGGGGCGCTCAAGAGGCCGGAATTAGAACGTCAACTTGAGAAGGCCGATAGCGGACAAGTCATTTTTCTTTGGATTCATTGTCGGAAGGCAGAGTGGTTGGAGAAACACTCGCTCTTCCGCCCGGCCTGCTTCATCCGTCTACCTTACATAGAACATAGAACAGTACAGCACAGAACAGGCCCTTCGGCCCTCAATGTTGTGCCGAGCCATGATCACCCTACTCAAACCCACGTATCCACCCTACACCCGTAACCCAACAACCCCCCCTCCTTAACCTTACTTTTTTTTAATTAGGACACTACGGGCAATTTAGCATGGCCAATCCACCTAACCCGCACATCTTTGGACTGTGGGAGGAAACCGGAGCACCCGGAGGAAACCCACGCACACAGGGGGAGGATGTGCAGACTCCGCACAGACAGTGACCCAGCCGGGAATCGAACCTGGGACCCTGGAGCTGTGAAGCATTTATGCTAACCACCATGCTACCCTGCTGCCCCTTACCCTTTCCTTTTCATTCCACTCTGCGAACTAAAAGCTAAACCTCACTTACTGCTCATTATCTGTTCGCCGTCTTGGATGAGTGATGACTCGCTCGACATAGCAGGGCGAAGGGAAGCTGTCATCTCTCCCTCAGCTCGCCATGAAGATGAACGGCTATCTTTGTGAGCCCACTGAGGAGTTTTCCAGCTCTCAGTGCTTCCCATGGCGCCTCTCATCAGAGCAACCCTGGTGTGGCAGTGAGTTAAGTCGAAGATTTATTCACTGTGTTTCATAGCTCGAAAGAAGGCAGGGGCTTCCCAGTGTCGAACCTTGAGAAATTAAATATTCATTGTGAGCATGTGAATGATCAGTCTCCAGACTGATAATCTGCTACATAACGGCACCAAAATGAGAATTAATTTGAATGGAATCTGATTCCCAGCCATCTTATTTTTCGGCATCCAGGTACATAAATCCCTGAAAGTTGCCACCCAGGTTAATAGGGCTGTTAAGAAAGCATATGGTGTGCTAGCCTTTATCAGTAGGGGGACTGAGTTTCGGAGCCACGAGGTCATGCTGCAGCTGTACAAAACTCTGGTGCGGCCGCACCTGGAGTACTGCGTGCAGTTCTAGTCACCACATTATAGGAAGGATGTGGAAGCTTTGGAAAGGGTTCAGAGGAGATTTACTAGGATGTTGCCTGGTATGGAGGGAAGGTCTTACGAGGAAAGGCTCAGGGACTTGAGGTTGTTTTCATTAGAGAGGAGAAGGCTGAGAGGTGACTTAATAGAGACATATAAGATAGTCAGAGGGTTAGATAGGGTGGACAGTGAGAGTCTTTTTCCTCGGATGGTGATGACCAACACGAGGGGACATAGCTTTAAATTGAGGGGTGATAGATATAGGACAGATGTCAGAGGCAGTTTCTTTATTCAGAGAGTAGTAGGGGTATGGAACGCCCTGCCTGCAACAGTAGTAGACTCGCCAACTTTAAGGGCATTTAAGTGGTCACTGGATAGACATATGGATGAAAATGGAATAGTGTAGGTCAGATAGGCTTCAGATGGTTTCACAGGTCGGCGCAACATCGAGGGCCGAAGGGCCCGTACTGCGCTGTAATGTTCTATGTTCTAATGGGAGCTCTTGTTGATAACATTGAGCTATTCCACGCCTCCATGAGCTTTCGTTCAATGCCTATTGAATGAGACATTGTACTAAGGCCCAGTTCACCCTCGCTGGTGGCTGCAAATGATCCCGGCTCGCACTGTGGATTCACAGCGCCAGGGTCGCAGGTTCGATTCCCCGCTGGGTCACTGTGCGGAGTCTGCATGTTCTTCCCCGTGTGTGCATGGGTTTCCTCCCGGGTGCTCCGGTTTCCTCCCACAGTCCAAAGACGTGCAGGTTAGGTGGATCGGACATGCTAAATTGCCCCTTAGTGTCAAAAATGGTTGGAAGGTGTTATTGGGTTACGGGGATAGGGTGAAAGTGAGGGCTTAAGTGTGTCAAGAACAAAGAACAAAGAAAATTACAGCACAGGAACAGGCCCTTCGGCCATCCCAGCCTGCGCCGATCCAGATCCTTTATCTAAACCTGTCTCCCATTTTCCAAGGTCTACGTCCCTCTGTTCCCGCCCGTTCATATACCTGTCTAGATGCTTCTTAAATGATGCTATCGTGCCCGCCTCTACCACCTCCGCTGGTAAAGCGTTCCAGGCACCCACCACCCTCTGCGTAAAAAACTTTCCACGCATATCTCCCTTAAACTTTCCCTCTCTCACCTTGAAATTGTGACCCCTTGTAACTGACACCCCCACTCTTGGGAAAAGCTTGTTGCTATCCACCCTGTCCATACCTCTCATAATTTTGTAGACCTCAATCAGGTCCCCCCTCAACCTCCGTCTTTCCAGCGAAAACAATCCTAATCTACTCAACCTTTCTTCATAGCTAGCACCCTCCATACCAGGCAATATCCTGGTGAACCTCCTCTGCACCCGCTCCAAGGCATCCACATCCTTCTGGTAATGTGGCGACCAGAACTGCACGCAGTATTCCAAATGTGGCTGAACCAAAGTCCTATACAACTGTAACATGACCTGCCAACTCTTGTACTCAATACCCCGTCCGATGAAGGCAAGCATGCTGTATGCCTTCTTGACCACTCTATAAACCTGCGTTGCCACCTTCAGGGTACAATGGACCTGAACGCCCAGATCTCTCTGCACATCAATTTTCCCTAAGACCCTTCCATTGACCATATAGTTCGCTCTTGAATTTGATCTTCCAAAATGCATCACCTCGCATTTACCTGGATTGAACTCCATCTGCCATTTCTCTGCCCAACTCTCCAATCTATCTATATTTTGTTGTATTCTCTGACAGTCCTCCTCGCTATCAGCAACTCCACCAATCTTAGTATCATCTGCAAACTTGCTAATCAGACCACCTATACCTTCCTCCAGGTCATTTATATAGATCACAAACATCAGTGGTCCGAGCACGGATCCCTGTGGAACACCACTAGTCACCCTTCTCCATTTTGAGACACTCCCTTCCACCACTACTCTCTGTCTCCTGTTGCCCAGCCAGTTCTTTATCCATCTAGCTAGTACACCCTGAACCCCATACAACTTCACTTTTTCCATCAACCTGCCATGGGAAACCTTATCAAACGCCTTACTAAAGTCCATGTATATGACATCTACAGCCCTTCCCTCATCAATTAACTTTGTCACTTCCTCAAAGAATTCTATTAGGTTTGTAAGACATGACCTTCCCTGCACAAAACCATGCTGCCTATCACTGATAAGTCTATTTTCTTCCAGATGTGAATAGATCCTATCCCTCAGTATCTTCTCCAACAGTTTGCCTACCACTGACGTCAAGCTCACAAGTCTATAATTCCCTGGATTATCCCTGCTACCCTTCTTAAACAAAGGGACAACATTAGCAATTCTCCAGTCCTCCGGGACCTCACCCGTGCTCAAGGATGCTGCAAAGATATCTGTTAAGGCCCCAGCTATTTCGACCCTCGCTTCCCTCAGTAACCTGGGATAGATCCCATCCAATCCTGGGGACTTGTCCACCTTAATGTCTTTTAGAATACCCAAAACTTCCCCTTTCCATATGACAACTTGACTGAGAGTATTTAAACATCCATCCCTAGCCTCAACATCCATCTTGTCCCTCTCCTTTGTGAATACCGATGCAAAGTACTCATTAAGAATCTCACCCATTTCCTCTGAGTCCACGCATAAATTCCCTCTTTTGTCTTTAAGTGGGCCAATCCTTTCTCTAGTTACCCTCTTGCTCCTTACATACGAATAAAATGCTTTGGGATTTTCCTTAACCCTGTTAGCCAAAGATATTTCATGACCCCTTTTAGCCCTCTTTATTGCGCGTTTGAGATTCGTCCTACTTTCCCGATATTCCTCCAAAGCTTCATCAGTTTTGAGTTGCCTCGATCCTATGTATGCTTCCTTTTTCATTTTAGCTAGTCTCACAATTTCACCCGTCATCCATGGTTCCCTAATCTTGCCATTTCTATCTTTCATTTTCACAGGAACATGTCTGTCCTGCACTCTAATCAACCTTTCCTTAAAAACTTCCACATTTCAAATGTGGATTTACCCTTAAACAGCTGCTCCCAATCCACATTCCCTAGCTCCTGCCGAATTCTGTTATACTCTGCCTTTCCCCAATTTAGCACTCTTCCTTTCGGACCCCTCTTGTCCTTGTCCATGAGTATTCTAAAACTTACGGAATTGCGATCGCTATTCCCAAAGTAATCACCGACTGAAACATCAACCACCTGGCAGGGATCATTCCCCAATACCATGTCCAGTATGGCCCCTTCCCGAGTTGGACTATTTACATACTGCTCTAAAAAACTCTCCTGGATGCTCCTTACAAACTCTGCTCCATCTACGCCTCTAACACTACACGAATCCCATTCAATGTTGGGGAAGTTAAAATCTCCCATCACAACCACCCTATTGCTCCTACATTTTTCTTTAATCTGTCTGCACATTTGTACCTCTACTTCATGCTCGCTTTTGGGAGGCCTGTAGTAAAGTCCCAACAATGTTACTGCGCCCTTCCTATTTCTCAGCTCCACCCATATTGCCTCAGTGCCTCACCCATATAGGCCAGTGAGTTTAACTTCGGTAATAGGGAAGATGCTGGAATCTATCATCAAGGAAGAAATTGCGAGGCATCTGGATAGAAATTGTCCCATTGGGCAGACGCAGCATGGGTTCATAAAAGGCAGGTCATGCCTAACTAATTTAGTGGAATTTTTTGAGGACATTACCAGTGCAGTAGATAACGGGGAGCCGATGGATGTGGTATATCTGGATTTCCAGAAAGCCTTTGACAAGGTGCCACACAAACGGTTGCTGCATAAGATAAAGATGCATTAAGGGTAAAGTAGTAGCATGGATAGAGGATTGGTTAATTAATAGAAAGCAAAGAGTTGGGATAAATGGGTGTTTCTCTGGTTGACAATCAGTAGCTAGTGGTGTCCCTCAGGGATCCGTGTTGGGCCCACAATTGTTCACAATTTACATTGATGATTTGGAGTTGGGGACCAAGGGCAATGTGTCCAAGTTTGCAGATGACACTAAGATGAGTGGTAAAGCGAAAAGTGCAGAGGATACTGGAAGTCTGCAGAGGGATTTGGATAGGTTAAGTGAATGGGCTCGGGTCTGGCAGATGGAATACAATGTTGACAAATGTGAGGTTATCCATTTTGGTAGGAATAACAGCAAACGGGATTATTATTTAAACGATAAAATATTAAAGCATGCCGCTGTTCAGAGAGACTTGGGTGTGCTAGTGCATGAGTCACAGAAGGTTGGTTTACAAGTGCAACAGGTGATTAAGAAGGCAAATGGAATTTTGTCCTTCATTGCTAGAGGGATGGAGTTTAAGACTAGGGAGGTTATGTTGCAATTGTATAAGGTGTTAGTGCAGCCACACCTGGAGTATTGTGTTCAGTTTTGGTCTCCTTACTTGAGAAAGGACGTACTGGCGCTGGAGGGTGTGCAGAGGAGATTCACTAGGTTAATCCCAGAGCTGAAGGGGTTGGATTATGAGGAGAGGTTGAGTAGACTGGGACTGTACTCGTTGGAATTTAGAAGGATGAGGGGGGATCTTATAGAAACATTTAAAATTATGAAGGGAATAGATAGGATAGATGCGGGCAGGTTGTTTCCACTGGCGGGTGACAGCAGAACTAGGGGGCATAGCCTCAAAATAAGGGGAAGTAGATTTAGGACTGAGTTTAGGAGGAACTTCTTCACCCAAAGGGTTGTGAATCTATGGAATTCCTTGCCCAGTGAAGCAGTTGAGGCTCCTTCATTACATGTTTTTAAGGTAAAGATAGATAGTTTTTTGAAGAATAAAGGGATTAAGGGTTATGGTGTTCGGGCCGGAAAGTGGAGCTGAGTCCACAAAAGATCAGCCATGATCTAATTGAATGGCGGAGCAGGCTCGAGGGGCCAGATGGCCTACTCCTGCTCCTAGTTCTTATGTTCTTATGTTCTTATGCTCGAATCCTCCATCGTGCCCTCCTTAATCACAGCTGTGATATCATCCCTGATGTCGGTGCAGACTCGATGGGCTGAATGGCGTCCTTCTGCACTGTATGTTCTATTACGAGAAGGCGAGCAGGGGAGGTCTCCCCGGGGTCTTGGCCAATATCTGTCCCTCACCCAGCACCGCAAATAGATCTTTCTTGATGTCATAACCTGGATGTATCTGGGATCTTGCTGTGCACAAATCAGCCACTACATTTCCTGCATTTTACATTTTTTTTCACGGGGCATAGGGGTCGCTGGCTGGGCTCCAGCATTTGTTGCCCATCCTTAAATGCCCTCGCTAAGGTGGTGTTGAGCCGCCTTCTTGAACCGCTGCAGTCTGTGTGGTGTAGGTACACCCACAGTGCTGTTAGGGAGGGAATTCCAGGAGTTTGGCCCAGCGACAGTGAAGGAAAGGCTGACATAATAATAATAATAATCTAATAATAACCTTCATTGTCACAGGTAGGCTTACATTAACACTGCATTGAAGTTACTGTGAAAAATCCCCTAGTCGCCACACTCTGGCGCCTGTTCGGGTACACAGAGGGAGAATTCCGAATGTCCAAATGACCTAACAGCATGTCTTTCGGGACTTGTGGGAGGAAACCGGAGCACCCGGAGGAAACCCACGCAGACACGGGGAGAACATGCAGACTCCGCACAGACAGTGACCCAAGCCGGGAATCGAACCTGGGACCCTGGTGCTGTGAAGCAACTGTGCTAACCACTAAGTTACCGTGCCGCTCACCATTTTCCAAGTCAGGATGGTGAGTGGCTTGGAGAGGAATCTCTCCAGGGTGTTGGGGTACACATGTATTTGCTGCCCTTATCCTTCTAGATGGTAGTGGTTGTGGATTTCTAAAGAGAGAGCTGAGACGAGCAAGGAGGGGACATGAGAAGTCTTTGGCAGGTAGGATCAAGGAAAACCCAAAAGCTTTCTATAGGTATGTCAGGAATAAAAGAATGACTAGGGTAAGAGTAGGGCCAGTCAAGGACAGTGGTGGGAAGTTGTGTGTGGAGGCTGAGGAGATAAGAGAGATACTAAATGAATACTTTTCGTCAGTATTCACTCAAGAAAAAGATAATATTGAGGAGGAGAATGCTGAGACCCAGGCTATTAGAATAGATGGCATTGAGGTGCGTAGGGAAGAAGTGTTGGCAATTCTGGACAAGGTGAAAATAGATAAGTCCCCGGGGCCGGATGGGATTTATCCTAGGATTCTCTGGGAAGCCAGGGAAGAGATTGCTGAGCCTTTGGCTTTGATTTTTAGGTCATCATTGGCTACAGGAATAGTGCCAGAGGACTGGAGGATAGCAAATGTGGTCCCTTTGTTCAAGAAGGGGAGTAGGGATAACCCCGGTAACTATAGGCCGGTGAGCCTAACGTCTGTGGTGGGTAAAGTCTTGGAGAGGATTATAAAAGATACGATTTATAATCATCTAGATAGGAATAATATGATTAGGGATAGTCAGCATGGTTTTGTGAAGGGTAGGTCATGCCTCACAAACCTTATCGAGTTCTTTGAGAAGGTGACTGAACAGGTAGACGAGGGTAGAGCAGTTGATGTGGTGTATATGGATTTCAGTAAAGCGTTTGATAAGGTTCCCCACGGTCGGCTATTGCAGAAAATACGGAGGCTGGGGATTGAGGGTGATTTAGAGATGTGGATCAGAAATTGGCTAGTTGAAAGAAGACAGAGAGTGGTAGTTGATGGGAAATGTTCAGAATGGAGTTCAGTTACGAGTGGCGTACCACAAGGATCTGTTCTGGGGCCGTTGCTGTTTGTCATTTTTATAAATGACCTAGAGGAGGGCGCAGAAGGATGGGTGAGTAAATTTGCAGACGACACTAAAATCGGTGGAGTTGTAGACAGTGCGGATGGATGTTGCAGGTTACAGAGGGACATAGATAAGCTGCAGAGCTGGGCTGAGAGGTGGCAAATGGAGTTTAATGTGGAGAAGTGTGAGGTGATTCACTTTGGAAAGAATAACAGGAATGCGGAATATTTGGCTAATGGTAAAATTCTTGGTAGTGTGGATGAGCAGAGGGATCTCGGTGTCCATGTACATAGATCCCTGAAAGTTGCCACCCAGGTTGATAGGGTTGTGAAGAAGGCCTATGGTGTGTTGGCCTTTATTGGTAGAGGGATTGAGTTCCGGAGCCATGAGGTCATGTTGCAGTTGTACAAAACTCTAGTACGGCCGCATTTGGAGTATTGCGTACAGTTCTGGTCGCCTCATTATAGGAAGGACGTGGAAGCTTTGGAACGGGTGCAGAGGAGATTTACCAGGATGTTGCCTGGTATGGAGGGAAAATCTTATGAGGAAAGGCTGATGGACTTGAGGTTGTTGTCGTTAGAGAGAAGAAGGTTAAGAGGTGACTTAATAGAGGCATACAAAATGATCAGAGGGTTAGATAGGGTGGACAGCGAGAGCCTTCTCCCGCGGATGGAGGTGGCTAGCACGAGGGGACATAGCCTTAAATTGAGGGGTAATAGATATAGGACAGAGGTCAGAGGTGGGTTTTTTACGCAAAGAGTGGTGAGGCCGTGGAATGCCCTACCTGCAACAGTAGTGAACTCGCCAACATTGAGGGCATTTAAAAATTTATTGGATAAGCATATGGATGATAAGGGCATAGTGTAGGTTAGATGGCCTTTAGTTTTTTTTTCATGTCGGTGCAACATCGAGGGCCGAAGGGCCTGTACTGCGCTGTATCATTCTATGTTCTATGATTTGGAAGGTGCTGCCCAAGGAGCCTTGGTGAGTTCCTGCAGTGCATTTTGCAGATGGTACACACGGCTGCCACCGTGCGTCAGTGATGGAGAGAGTGAATATTTGTGGATGGGTGCCAATTAGTCAGGCTGCTTTGTCCTGGATGGTGTTGAGCTTCTTGAGTGTTGTTGGAGCTGCACTCACCCAGGCAAATGGAGAGTATTCCATCACACTCCTGACCTGTACCTTGTCGGTGGTGACACGTTTGGAGAGTTGCTCACCGTGGGATTCCTAGCCTTTGACCTGCTCTTGTAACCATAGTATTTATACAGCCAGTCCAGTTCAGTTTCTAGTCAATGGTAACCTCTCAGGATGTTGCCACTGAATGTCAAGGGGTGATGGTTAGATTCTCTCTTGTTGGAGATGGTCATTGCCTGGCACATGTGTGGTTCGAATGCAACTTGCCACTTGTCAGCCCAAGCCTCGATATTGTCCAGGTCTTGCTGTGTTTGGACATGGGCAGCTTTTCATTGGCTTTGGGTTCTCCTGAGTCTAGGAAAGATTGTATATAAGACCAGGTTCTCATGCAAGCACCATGATCCATGTCAAATGCAGATGACTCACTCACTGAGATAGTTGCCTCTCTTTCTCGGTTTTGATCCTGAACTTTAATTTTGACACACCAATTTGCACACCCACGTAGGGAGACAATCGCCCTGTGACTTGCTTCAAAGATTCATACCGACTTTCTGTTTTCCCCCCTTACATTGCTCATGGATAATAATTGATCTGACCATGGTCATCATGTATTGTTGACCTATCCCTTTAAGACCCTGGGGAGGCAGTGAAATCAGTCCCAAGGTCATTGAGAGTTCAATTGCCCTATGGTGAAAGAGATTTGACGAGGGACTCAGTTCTGGGTTGAACATCAAATAAAACAGTTTGAATGACCTGATTTTCTTTCTTTCATACATTTAAACGTTGGGGTAAAATTGGTCGCCTCCACCGCATCCCCTCCCCCACCATGGAATGGATGATTCTGCCCCCCAAGCTTCATCTAAATAGCTAAAAGAGTTTTAACTCCTCCATAGACCCTTTTGGGAATATAAACCAGCAGGTAATGGCTATGAGCATGATTGGACAGGCTGGGAATGTTTTCTCGATGCTCAGGGGACATTTACATGGACATATATAAGATTACAAGTAGCCTAGATAGTGTGGATAGGAAGGACGTATGTCGTAGAGAGTTCAACAGCCGAGTCATAGGTTTAATGTCATTGACAGAAAGATTAGAAGGGAGTTGAGTAGTATTTTGTTTAACCCAGGGGGTGCTGGGAGCCTGGAACAGTGCAGAAGGAGGCCATTCAGCCCGTCAAGTCTGCACCAACCCGCCTAAAGATGTCCCTGACCAGGCCCACTCTCCCACCCTATTCCCGTAACCCCATCTAACCTTTTGATACTAAGGGACAATTTACCATGGCCAGTCCACCTAACCTGCACATCTTTGGACTGTGGGAAGAAACCGGAGCACCCGGAGGAAACCCGCGCAGATACGGGGAAAACGTCACCCAAGGCCGGGAATTGAACCTGGGTCCCTGGCGCTGTGAGGCAAAGGTGCTAACCACTGGGCAACCAATTACCCTTTGCCTCTCGCGCATGTGTGAGGCCATTGGGTGAAGACAGGACTGGACTGAGCTTTTCCCTGTCCGACTGACACTCTGCCTTGGGGGGCGGGTGTAGGATAGGGTGATGGGATGTTGGGATGGTGTAGTTGGGGGTTCAAGGTAAGACCTCCCTGTATAACCCTGACTACAACATGACCCCAGCAGACTTCTTCAAACACTGTCATCTTCATTGAGGCTCCTCGGTATTGCTAACCTCCGATTCAACTGAGAGACCGATAAGGTATTTGTCCTGGTCCTGAGTTTAGTTTTTTAATAATTAGCTTGTGGGATATATGAGCATCGTAGGCTAGGCCGAGCACTTACTGCCCATCTATTATTGCCCCTTGGGAAGGTGGTGGTGAGCCGCCTTCTTGAACCATGTGGTGTAGGTACACCCACAGTGCTGTTAGGGAAGGAGTTCCAGGATTCTGACCCTGTGACAGTGAAAGAACGGCCGATATATTTCCAAGTCAGGATGATGTGAGACTTGGTGGGGGGTCTTGCAGGTGGTGATGGTCAAATGCACCTGCTGCCCTTGTCCTTCTAGAGGGTAGTGGTTGTAGGTTTGGAAGGTGCTCCCTAAGGAGCCTTGAGTTGCTGCAGTGCATCTTGTCGATGGTACACACGGCTGCCGCTTTGCGTCGGTGGTGGAGGGAGTGAATGCTTGTTGTGGATGGGATACTGATCAAGCCGGGCTGCTCTGCCCTACGATATTGTTGAACTTCTTGAGTGTTGTTGGAGCTGCACCCTTCCAGGCAAGTGGAGAGTATTCCATCCTGAATTGTGCCTTGTAGATGGCGGACGGGTTTTTTGGAGACAGGAGGTGAGTCAGAGGCCACAGAATTTCTAGCTTCTGACGTGCTTTTGTAGCCACATTATTTATACGACTGGTCAAGTTATGTTTCTGGTTAATGGTAACCCCAGGTTGCTGACACTGGAGGGTTTAGAGATAATGGACTGGATTTTCACAAGGTCTGAACGACTTATGAACCGTTTAATAATTCTAGGATTTTTGGCTTCATTCCCAGCTGCCTGACTTTCAGGAGTGGGCTGGTTCCTGTTCAAAGTTCACAATCACATTCCCGACTTGGTCAACTTCACTGTGGAGATCGGCATGTCCTAATCCTCCGAAACGTTCATGGAGTCGGCCAGGTTTTTAAACAGCTGCGGCTCACATCCCCTCAGAGGAGTCATGAACTGTTGCCTACACGTTAAAAATGTCCTCCTTGTGTCCCCAAGCCAACTTCCACCCCCCCGCTCCCATTCACTCTCCATGGCCCCTCGCACCACGAATGCCAAGCTCTGCCTTTCCGCCACCCCTCATGCCCCTCACTGATCCAATGTCAAGTTATTCCATGCCCATTGACACACTATGAATAAAACCATTGAACCCCACAATGGCAGTGTGGTGCGCAAAAAATGTTTGGAAAAAAGTAATTCTTTCATGAATTTCTACTATGTTAAAAAAGTAACATTCAAGTGAGAATGCAGTGTGCTGGGCCATGCCCTTAAATTGGATTTTGTTATTGAATTGGAACAGTTAAGGGAGAACTCATTAAGTGTTATATACATAGATCACTGTGGCTGTGGGGTGTCTTTATGTTTGTAATTGATCAACATTTTTGCTGTGTTTATAGATATATGTGTGTTAACTACAAAGTAGAATAAACTTTGTTTTGATTAAAAAAAGGTAACTTCACTCAGAAGCAACAAAAGTGTCAATCATCCAGTCGCTTTAAAGAATCAGTAACAACAATCATGAGCACTTGAAGCCACTTAACCTTGTGTAAATAAATAATGTGAAATTGGCTGCAGAGATTAGAGAACCTGAGCTGTCAATCAAGCGTTTATTTTTCTGTGGGGCACAGGGTTTTCTACAAGAGTGATGGTTGGCTGAGTTATGAGCCAAGCCTCGATATATATGCTCAGCTGAGAGCCCAGACAACCATTAATTTTGTTGAAACACTCTGGAGTGTTGATCAAGCCACTCAGTTCATGGGCAATTAAGGATGAGCAATAAATGCTGACCCAGCCAGCGCCGTCCACATCCTGTGAATGACTAGGAAATAAAAAATGATCGACTAGCTGCATCCTGCTTTAGTGATGATCCCTCCCTACTCCAGGGGCAGATGGAGAGGGGTAACAGAGGACAATTTGAAACCTCACTGTCCAGGATCAGTCATGAAGAATCGCTGCTGGGTGGAAGGTGCTGAAGGTAGGATTTAGGGCAGCACGGTAGCATTGTGGATAGCACAATTTCTTCACAGCTCCAGGGTCCCAGGTTCGATTCCAGCTTGGGTCACTGTGCGGAGTCTGCACGTCCTCCCCGTGTCTGCGTGGGTTTCCTCCGGGTGCTCCGGTTTCCTCCCACAGTTCAAAGATGTGCAGGTTATGTGGATTGTCCATGTTAAATTGCCCTTAGTGTTGGGTGGGGTTACTGGGTTATGGGGATAGGGTGGAGGTGTTGACCTCGGGTAGGGTGCTCTTTCCAAGAGCCGGTGCAGACTCGATGGGCCGAGTGGCCTCCTTCTGCACTGTAAATTCTATGATAATCTATGACTCTATTGGGTGAATGTGGGCAACACGATAGCACAGTGGTTAGCACGGTTGCTTCACAGCACCAGGGACCCAGGTTCGATTCCCGACTTGGGTCACTGTCTGTGCGGAGTCTGAACGTTCTCCCCGTGTCTGCGTGGGTTTTGTCCGGTTTCCTCCCACGAGTCCCGAAAGACGTGCTTGTCAGGTGAATTGGACATTCTGAATTCTCCCTCCGTGTACCCGAACAGGTGCCGGAATGTGGCGACGAGGAGATTTTCACAGTAACTTCATTGCAGTGTTAATGCAAGCCTACTGGTGACAGTAATAAAGATTATTATTATTATTCTCTGCCGACGGGATGCTCCGTTCCACCGGCAGCGCACCCATGGTGGGTTCCTGACGTTGTGGGGTGGCTACCATGGAAAATCCCGTTAGCCAGCGGCGGGTACGGAGAATCCCGCTGTCTGCGATGGCGTGCCTCTGAGAAGCACAAGGCTAGGGAACGGAGGAATTCACCCCTGTAACTTTATAACTAACTCAGCACGGACTGGGCATCAAAAGGGTAACTTTCCTGTTCTGTTTGGTTTGGTTAATCAATGGGCACCGTGGGACAGTGATTGATGAAGCTGTTTCACATCTATTCTGGCAACATTATTTGTGGAGCTTACACTGAAAGATCGGATTACATTCCAAGCTAATAATTCTGTGGAATGAAACGCAGAACCGTGCTGACCCGGGACAGCAGGAACAGAGAAAGGGCTGGAAGTAGCCAGCCTCTTGGGTTAGAGAAGAGAGTCAAGGATTCAGGTTCATACCCTTCAGCAGAATTTGAAAGCCGACACTGGTGCTGAATGGCAGAAGAATAGTGACAGACACAAGGAGGGAGCGAGAATCCGGTGCAGGATTGTTGTACGACGTGACATGTTATCTCCGTCAATAGTTGCAAGCTTCGATGAGATTAAAGGAACGAGAAAGGGATAAAACAGAAGCAAAATACTGCAGGTGCTGAAAATCTGAAATTAGAAAACAGAAACCGCTGCAAAAACTCAGCACGTCCGCTCCGGAGAGCAGCTCCGGAGAGAGAAACAGGTCGGAATCTTTTCCCGCCTCCCGTGGCGGGTTAATGATGGGTGGGGGGGGCTCGCGGAGGGGAACAATGCAGCAGGAGCTGCAACATAGGTTTCCTGCTGACATTAAAATGGCGGCAGGACACGGCGCCAACCAGCCCGCCCTGCCACGCTGCGAAAAATGTTAGGAGAACACCGCCCCCCCCCCTCCCTGGGGGGACAGCACGGTAGCACAACGGTTAGCATTGTTGCTTCACAGCGATAGGATCCCAGGTTCGATTCCCGCCTTGGGTCACTGTGCAGATTCTGCATGATCTCCCAGCGTCTGCGTGGGTTTCCTCCGGGCGCTCCGGTTTCCTCCCAAAAGCCCCGAAAGACGTGCTGTTAGGTGAATTGGATATTCTGAATTCTCCCTCCGTGTACCCGAACAGGCGCCGGAATGTGGCGACGAGGGGATTTCTACAGTAACTTCATTGCAGCGTTAACGTAAGCCTACTTGTGACAATAATAACGCTTACTATGTAACGAAGATCACTAATCAGCGAGGCCAGCATCGCGCGATAACGGCGCCAATTCCCACCGGCCTCCGCGCAGCCGGAAACCCCCAGTCCCGGGACGGTCGGAAAGGGTTAATGTTTCAGCTGGATGATGAAGGATGAATGAATACCTGGGACTGAATACTTAGGGGCTGGTTTAGCTCACTGGGCTAAATCGCTGGCTTTTAAAGCAGACCAAGCAGGCCAGCAGCACGGTTCAATTCCCGTACCAGCCTCCCCGAACAGGCGCCGGAATGTGGCGACTAGGGGCTTTTCACAGTAACTTCATTGAAGCCTACTCGTGACAATAAGCGACTTTCATTTTTCATTTCATTACCTGCGGCAGAGCGGCAGAGAGAGGCCAGTGGACCGGAGGGGGGGGGGCTGGGGGAGGGGAGGGCGGGCGGGGAGAAGGGGGGGGTGGGGGGAGGGGGGGGCTGGGGGAGGGGAGGGCGGGCGGGGAGAAGGGGGGGGCGGGGGGAGGGGGGGGGGGGGGCGGGGGGGCGGGCGGGGAGAAGGGGGGCGGGGAGAGGGGGGGCGGGGGAGGGGGTCGGGGGGAGGGGGGGCGGGGGGGGCGTGGGGGAGTGGGGGGGTTTGGGGGGGGGGGGGGGGGGGGGGGTGGATTGGGCTAGAAAGTAAAACCCGAGGGTGCCAGAAAGGCTGAGCGGAGCCGGGAAGGCTTCTGAAGGCAGTCAGAAGCAGCTCATTTCACTAACTCTGCCCCCGTTTTGTCTTGCAGGATGATTCATCAATGTTCTTCCAATTTGGGCCCTCCATTGAGCAGCAGGCCACAGTGATGTTGAACGTCATGGAGGAATACGACTGGTATATATTTTCTATTGTAACAAGCTACTTCCCTGGTTACCAGGAATTTGTCAATAAGATCCGAAGCACTATTGAAAACAGTTTTGTTGGTTGGGAGATGGAGGAGGTTATGTCTCTGGATGTTTCAATGGATGACGGAGAATCCAAAATCCAGAACCAGCTGAAGAAGCTTCAAAGCCCTGTCATCCTCCTCTTTTGTACCAAGGACGAGGCTACCTACATCTTTGAGGTGGCCGAGTCTGTCGGCCTCACTGGCTACGGCTACATCTGGATTGTGCCCAGTACAGTCACAGGGAACACGGATATTATTCTGCCAGAGTTCCCCACAGGATTAATTTCGGTCTCCTACGACGAGTGGGACTATGGGCTCCCAGCCAGGGTGAGGGACGGGGTGGCCATTATCACCACCGCAGCCTCCACCATGCTGGCCGAGCGCAGGGAAATCATGGAACCCAAAACCAGCTGCTACAGTGTGCAGGAACGAAGGGCTCATCAATCAAACACTTTGCACAGGTAGGACCTGGCTCTGAGCTCCTATGTTTGGTTTGCTGTGGGATTTGCGAGTGTTGGCGGAGTGAACTGCGAGTGTTGAGTTGCATTGTTGGAACGCACTGTTGGGATGTGCAGGGCAATGGGGCACCAAGGTCATCCATGCAATGCTTCATAAAACACCATGCTGTCAATGTATTTGCCTCTTTGCACTTGTAGCACTCTGAGATATGTTGCCCTATCCCCCTGAATGTTGCCAGTCTCAGAAGACGGCTCCTTCTCGGAGTTGGTGGTAAGTATAGCTGGCTGCCACTCAGCACGTATCACCAATTCCTCTGCCTGCTTCCTCAGCCCCGGCCAACCGCAAGAAGCAGGGATGGCCTTGTAAGCCAGGACTAAACGTTACAATCACCCCTGGTCATTGAAGAAACATTGTCACTGCCAAAGTCCTTTTTCTCACCGTCATTCATCAACACAAGGCAAGTGGCCTTTGAAACCCAGATTTCATTCCTGCTCTTGGATCAACAGCTACAACTGATCCCGTGGCTCTGGCTTCCCGCTGTTGGGATTCCCCGAGCTCAGCCACATCCAACAGCCCTTGATTAGGAATGGAAGCGAAACGGGAGACCAACGCGAGAAATATGCAACGACGTGACAACATGGGAACAGGACATGTGGTCCAACCAATCTTTGTCAGCATTTGTTCCCAATCTGAGAACATGGTCCTAATCATGATTCCTAACTGTTCCATTGTCCCTTAAATCTCCCTGTCCCGGATTAATGGAGTGGGTTATGTGGAAGGAAGGGATGGTGCAGATGCAAACCCACCCAACAAATCCAAAAAATGGTGGCTGACAGGAAGGTGACTGACTGGCATGGTGCGATCCCATGTAGCATGGGAAAAGCTGAAAGATGGGCCAAGCCAGCCCACCATCAATCTCTTTCCTTCATCCACCTGTCCAACCTCATCTCGAATGTTGATGTTCTTGCTGCCCGACCCACTCAGCCAGAAGTGAATTGCACAGCCTCACAGCTCTCTGTACAAAGACATCTCTCCCATCCTCTGGTCTAAATCCCTTAGGTTGAGCCTATAGAGCATCAGTTGTCTTCTGATCTAACGAAAAGAGCCCACTTCTATCTCAACCTTGAATACTTTTCGCATATCTACCCAATAACCTGCATCGTTCCAACAAAAATAGGGTTCAACTTAAGTTATTTCTGTCTTACATTTTCTTAAGCCTGGGGGCATGCCAGTGAGAATATCCTTTAACTCTCTCTGACGTGGAGCCCAATGCTGTGCACACTACTCTGAGGTCTTGGAAAAGTTTTGTATGCTGTAGGTTTTTTTCCCCCCACGCTCTTTAGGATGCAGGAGGTATGAATCAACCAAGATATCGAAAAGCCTTTTTGTTTAATTCGCTTTATTGACCCTTTGACACATGAATTTGCAGGTAAAGGTGCTTGCAACCTCTTCCAGGAGCCCAGAATCACGGGTGATCACATCTTTTTACGTTGCCCAGGGGTTAATGCTCCACTATTGTCTCCTCGGAATGACTACAAAATGGCTGCTTTGCGCCTGGCAGAACAGGCTATTTATAGTCATCCTTTTCTCGAATGGCTTTGTGAAGACATCTGTCCTTGTTGTACTTCTCTTGTCTCTAATTTGTCCTTCGAAACTGTGGCAAATCCTGAAAACAGCAATCTTCCGACACTCTTACACAATAATGATATCTGTGGTACCTTTCGATCATGGTCAAGTTTAACAGCCGCCTGGCATGCGTTCCGATTTTTGGTTTAACCGTTCTGGTGTTTGCTTTATTAATCAAGTTCTGCTTTTTGTTTGTTTTTAACCAAGTCTCCAGGGGTTTCTAGCTCAACGAACAGTTTGGTTTACCTGTCAGGTAGTCATTCAAATGTTGGTTCCAAAAGTTCAGATTCCCTCAATTCATTCCCAAACCAGTCCATCTCATAAGGAACTGTATTATTCCTCACTGGGACTACGGGCTGGGAATGCTCGTCTTCCGACAAGCTCCAGGGTTTCTAACTCAACAGTTTGGTGTACCTTAAAGGTAGTCATTCAAATGTTGGTTCCAGGAGTTCAAATTCCCTTCCATTCCTTGCGGAGTACGAGTTACCCTGCTCGGGGCGGAATATCTCAATTACCCAGTGTATAGAAAGGTTGGCCATTAAGACACAAACCAAGGAGGAACCCGTTAGGGGTCTACGGGATCGTGTCTATGTCATTTGTGTAAATAAAACTTATTTTACTCGGCGTGAACTTACTAAAGTGGCGACGAGGAGTAAACTGGGTCGCTGTCGACGCTGCGAGCTGCTCAGCTGCACCACCTCCCCGATTTTCTGGGCCCATGGTTTGGATTTCTTAGATTCGCCGTGCCTCTGTTTGGGCGATTAGGAAGCCTGGAAGAATGTGTTCGATGTAGTGCCAATGTTTCTGCCCTTAACCTGAACTTATCTTTCTGCGATGAGAACGTCAACTCGCAAAAGCTGACCATTATGTTTACAAGGTCGGCGACAGGTCAAACAACGCCTTGGAATTGAGGCTGTGGTGTGGGCCATTGATGTAACATTGATTGGAGGAGTTAACCTCGTTTTTTTTTAAATTGCAGGACGTTCCGAAGCTTTGTGGGTAACATTTTGCACCTCAGTGAGCTGGTTTAGCTCACTCAGCTAAATCGCTGGCTTTTAAAGCAGACCAAGGCAGGCCAGCAGCACGGTTCGATTCCCGTACCAGCCTCCCCGGACAGGTGCCGGAATGTGGCGACTAGGGGCTTTTCACAGTAACTTCATTGAAGCCTACTCGTGACAATAAGCGATTTTCATTTTTCATTTCATCTTCTGTGACATCTCAAAGGGCTCGTCCTCTGCCATATGAAAACAAGTAGTTGCACTAAGGCGGATGCCCGAATTGGGAAGCTGCTTTAAGTTTAAATGGCGGATATGTAATTTCGCAGAATCACAGAATCATTACGGTGTAGAAGGGTGCCATTCGGCCCATCGTGCCCTCCACCCCCCCCATCCCCCGCACACACGACTTAGTGCCATTCTCCTGACTTTGCCCCGTACCTCTGCACATTGCTTCTATCAAATAGAATATTCAAATAATCATCCAATGCCCTCTTGAATGCCTCGATTGAACGCGCCTCCTTTTGGAGCGCAGGTTTAAGGTGTTTCCGGAGGAGAATGTGATTACGAAAAGGCCCAACCTGGGAGCAAGGCCACCCTTTGGAAATTTTAAAATGTTAAAATTAATATTAACCCATGTTAATGGGTTTAACTTTAAGTATGAAAATAATGGCGTTGTTTGTTTCTCTTCCATGTCAATGGCACTAATGGGTCTCTGAAGGTGAGTTCCTCGTGGGCAAGGTCCTGAGCCAGGCAGTAGATTTCAAAAATGGGCCTAAGTGGTGATGAGGGAATAGGCCCTGGTCTCCTGGGGGACTGGTGCTGGCACGTCGGGAGACAAATCACTTTGTATCCACGGTTAGCGCCGGCCTGCCTCCGCTACTCTTGGGCCAGGACGGGCTTGTCCCACAGCTGGAGAGCTGGTGCTCACGGCTAGTTCGGTTTGTCGTTCCCCTGTTCTGAACGTGCCGCTCCCTGGCTAAACCTGAAGATGATCCGTTCTGTGATTCCGAGCCCCAATGGCGGATAACCCTACCCAGAATACATTATGCGCTTGCACCTGCCTTATCCATTCTGCAAGCGACCCACAGGCAGCCCCAGGAGGAGATTTGTGATTCGCGTAAAGTCATGCCACCAGTGCGTCAAGTATGTAATAATTATATTGCCAGATTAACAAAATATGCATCAAGCACTCTTAATTATAATGCAACATTGCATTGTCAGTGTGTTGTAATTATAAGGTATAAAACACATTCAGGCCTTCATTCTTTATATTGAATAACCAGTGTAGACATGGCAGCGCACAAGTAGGTATGTCTGTGAATTTGGCTGGTCTTCATTCAATAGTCACCCTGTTGAATAATCATCAAGCATTAAATGATCCGAATGCAACAAGGAAGTCACGGGCAAATGTCACATTTTTAAAAAAGGACCATTTTAAAATTGGGAGAGAGGAATGAAAATTTACTCGGGGGGTGGGGGGGGGGGGGGGGGGGTGGGTGGGGGGGGGGGGGGGGGGGCGGGGGGGGCGCTGGCCGATGAGACGGCAAAAGAAAATCCCAATTCTTCCTGAGAACGGCGAGTGGCTTTAATTATTACGTTTCACTTTTTTTTTCAAAAGAACGCACTTCATTCATCAGATGTGTGTACATACGTTACATAACAGTTGCCATGTGAGATTTACACGGAATGCAGAACAGTTCACCAGTATGTGGCATTCTGGGGTGTCTCACGAGACTTAAAACTGTAGCTAAAATTTACAACGTGCATTTTGTGTCAAACATGCTCTGGCGCACAGAGCTCAACGTGTTTTACATGTGTTCAGCCCTGTGGTGTACACCAGTGGGAAGGCCCCAATGAATAAAATTTGTCGGATTGTAGTAACGGCCGCCGTTGAAAAATAAGGGGATCGCTCGTTTAAGTCAGAAATCGCGATTTGACCAAATGGGAACAAAGTCCCATAGTGAGCATGTTTAGCAGTGTGTTCCCAGGAGCTCATTTAACCCTTTGCGTTAAATAATGAGCCTCAGCAGACAAGGCACACTTAGCCCTTTTTCTACACCGGGGAGGAACTCCTCAGTATAACAAGAGATTGGGGCACCATTTCTAAATGGCACCGCGATCTCCAAGGCCCCTGACGTGACCCCCAACCTCCCCCAGCCCCAGTGCACTATGGGAGGGTCCCCCCAGCCCCAGTGCACTATGGGAGGGTCCCCCCAGCCCCAGTGCACTATGGAAGGGTCCCCCCAGCCCCAGTGCACTATGGGAGGGTCCCCCCAGCCCCAGTGCACTATGGGAGGGTCCCCCAGCCCCAGTGCACTATGGGAGGGTCCCCCAGCCCCAGTGCACTATGGGAGGGTCCCCCAGCCCCAGTGCACTATGGGAAGGTCCCCAGCCCCATCTCACTTCAGACTTCTCTGCATTAATTTCAACTGCCGCTTGTCTGCCCATTCCGCGAGCCCATCCCAGTCCATCACTGTCCTCTTCACATTTCGCAACAGTTCCAGATGTTGGACCAAATGCAAATTTTTAAATTGTGCCCGGCACCCAAGTCTCGGTCATTAATGTATGTCAAGATAAGCGATGATCCTCACATCGAACCCATGGCATTTAGAAAAAAGGATATATTTGTTGGATTTGGGAGTTGTTTGCTGGGCCAGCATTTATTTTCCATCCCTAACTGACCATCACAAAGTGGTGGTGAGCTGTCGTCTTGAATCCATCCCAGTATATTCAGTCCATGAGGTGTAGGTACACCCACAGTGCTGTTAGGGAGGGGTTCCAGGATTTTGCCCCAGTGACAGTGAAGGAACGGCCGATATTTTTCCAAGTCAGGGTGGTGAGTGGCTTGGAGGGGAACCTCCAGGTGGTGGGGTTCCCAGGTATCTGCTGCTCTTGTCCTTCTAGATGGTAGTTGTCGTCAGTTTGGAAGATGCTGAAGAAGAAGCCTTGGGTGTTACTGCAGTGCAGCTTGTAGATGGGGCACACGGTTGCCACTGTTTGCCGGTGATGGAGGAAGTAAATGTTTGTGGATCGGATGCAAATCAAGGTGGCTGCTTTGTCCTAGGTGGTGCCGAACTTCTTGAGTGTTGTTGGAGCTGCACTCGTCCAGGCAAGTGGAGAGTATTCCATCACACTCCTGACTTGCGCCTTGTAGATGGTGGACAGGCTTTGGAGGGGTCAGGAGATGAGTTACCTGCCACAGGATTCCTAGCCTCTGATTTTTTCTTGTAGCCACAATGTTTATTGGCTATTCCAATTCAGTTTCTGGTTGATGGTAACCCCCATGATGTTGATAGTGGGGGTTTCAGTGAAGGTCATGCCATTGAATGCCAAAGGTACTCTATCCTTATATCCTCTCTTGTTGGCGATGGTCATTGCCTGGAACTTGTGTGGTGCGAATGTTACTTGCTACTTGTCAGCCCAAGCCTGGATATTGCCCAGGTCTTGCTGTGTTTGGACACGGACTGCTTCAGTATCTGATGAATCGTGAATGGTGTTGAACATTGTGCAGTCATCAGCGAACATCCCAACCTTATCTTGGAAGGAAGATTATTGATGAAACTGCTGAAGATGATTGGCCCTAGGTTGCAACCCGAGGAACTCCTGCAATGTTGCCCGGGAACTGAGATGATTGACCTCCAACCACCACAACCATCTTCCTTTGTGCTAAATAAGAGCTTTTCTGGCATTTTCTGCTTTTATTTCAGATTTTTCCAGCATCTGCGGTACTTTGTGCCAATTACGTCATTCAGGTACCCCAGGTAATCAATCTGTGATGACTGTTGAAGTAATCTTTGACCAGGATCTTCCTGCCTGTTTGGTCAGGACTCTTCCTGTCAATATGTGTCTTCTTTACCGAGTGCTGCTGCCTATCTGGGACTTTCCAGGTGTTTACATACAGAATACAGTTTATGAAAGACGTCATACACAACCCCCTTCATGATGTGGGTGGATAATTGGATACATGATTGACTGTTGGTTGGTTAGCGTTTTCCCAAGTTGTCTCCCTGTGATGATCCGCCACTGTGTAATTGGGTGTGCGCCTGTATTAGGGGATGTACAGCAGTACCTGTATTACAGGTTCGTCGGTAGCCCCTGCCGGCGAACTCCGCCCACAGGGAGCCGTATAAATACGTATGAGTTCTGCTGAGCTGCCATTCTACCAGCTGCAGTCAGAGGTTAAACATCTCACTGTAATAAAGCCTCTCTTGTACCGATTCGAGTCTTTAAGTGCAATTGATTAAGCGCATCAATTTATTACAGTGAGATTTTCCGCATCATAGACATCAGGATAACACCAGATCGCTTGCAGCTGGATCCGCAATCGCCAAATGCCAGGAAAGACTTTAATCACTGGCTGGCTTGCTTTGAGGTCTACATCATCTCAGCAGATCCTGCACCGACGGAAGCTCAGAAAATTCAACTTCTCTACTCAAGGTTGAGCTCCAGCGTGTTGCCGCTGATACAGGATGCGCCGAATTACGCACACGCCATGGAATTACTTAAAGAAAATTACGTCCAGAAGACGAACACTCTGTTTGCAAGGCATGTACTCGCCACTCGCTTACAACTACCTGGTGAGTCGATTGAAGACTTCTGGCGGGCCCTTATCCCTCTAGTACGGCACTGTAACTGTCAGGCCATCACGGATACGGAACATTCCAATCTCATCATGCGTGATGCATTCGTGACGGGGATTGCATCGGACCCCATCCGGAAACGACTGCTGGAAGGGGCCGCACTCGACCTAACGGCGACCTCACAACCTGGCTACCGCTTCGACGATGGTGCTAATCAATGGCCATGTGACCTCCTGCCTACTGGACTCCGGGAGCACTGATAGCTTCATCCACCCGGACACCGTAAGGCGCTGCTCCCTTGCGGTCCATCCCGCCAACCAGCAGATCTCCCTGGCTGCCGGATCCCACTCTGACCCGATCCGGGGTTTCAGGATGGTCAACCTAACCGTACAAGGCGTTGAATTCAGTGGTTTCCGCCTGTACGTTCTCCCCAACCTCTGTGCTACACTGTTACTGGGCCTGGATTTCCAATGTAACCTCCAGTGTCTCACCCTCAAATTCGGCGGGCCCTACCCCCACTCACCGTTTGCGGCCTCACGACCCTCAAGGTTGACCCTCCCTCCCTCTTTGCCAATCTGACTGCAGATTGCAAGCCCGTCGCCACCAGGAGTAGACGGTACAGCACCCAGGACAAGACCTTCATCAGGTCCGAAGTCCAGCGGCTGCTTCGGGAGGGTATTATCGAGGCCAGCAACAGCCCCTGGAGAGCCCAGGTGGTGGTGGTTAAAACTGGGGAGAAACACAGGATGGTCGTGGACTACAGTCAGACCATCAACCGGTACACGCAGCTCGACGCGTACCCCCTCCCTTGCATATCTGATATGGCCAATCAGATTGCACAGTACCGGGTCTTCTCAACGATTGACCTTAAATCCGCCTACCACCAGCTCCCCATCCGTAAATCGGACCGTCCCTACACTGCCTTCGAGGCGGACGGTCGCCTGTATCAATTTCTTAGGGTTCCCTTCGGCGTCACGAATGGAGTCTCGGTATTCCAAAGAGTAATGGACCGAATGGTTGACCGGTACGGACTGCGGGCCATGTTTCCGTACCTGGACAACATCACCATCTGCGGCCATGACCAGCAGGACCACGACTCCAACCTTGCCAAATTTCTCCACACCACATCTCTCCTCAACCTCACTTACAACAAGGAGAAGTGCGTATTCAGCACGAACCGCTTAGCCATCCTCAGCTACGTAGTCCATAACAAACTCCTGGGGCCCGATCCCGACTGCATGCGCCCCCTCATGGAGCTCCCCCTTCCCCACTACCCCAAGGCCTTCAAACGCTGCCTGGGATTCTTTTCTTCCTACGCCCAGTGGGTCCCACAATAAGTGGACAAGGCCCGCCCACTGATACCGGCTACTCAATTTCCCCTCACGGCCGAGGCACAACATGCCTTCGCCCGTATTCGCTCAGACATAGCCAAGGCCGGGATGCATGCAGTAGACGAGTCACTGCCCTTTCAAGTGGAGAGCAACGTTTCAGATGTCGCCTTGCCGCCTCTCTAAACCAGGCAGGCAGACCCGTCGAATTCTTTTCCTGCACCCTCCATGCCTCCGAAATTTGATATTCGTTTGTTGAAAAGGAGGCCCAGGCAATCGTTGAAGCGGTGCGGCACTGGAGGCATTACCTGGCCGGCAGGAGATTCACTCTCCTCACTGACCAATGGTCGGTAGCCTTCATGTTTAACAACACGCAGCGGGGCAAGATCAAAAATGATAAAATCTTGAGGTGGAGAATCGAGCTCTCCACCTATAATTACGAGATCTTGTATCGCCCCGGCAAGCTCAACGAGCACCCAGATGCCCTCTCCCGAGGTACATGTGCCAGCGCACAAGTGGACTAGCTCCGTGACCTGCACGACAGCCTTTGCCATCCGGGGGTCACTCGGTTGTACCACCTAGTCAAAGCCCGCAATCTGCTCTACTCCGTCGAGGAAGTACGGGCAATCACCAGAGACTGCCAGGTCTGTGCCGAGTGCAAGCCGCACTTCTACCGGCCAGACCGCGCGCGCCTGGTGAAAGCGTCCCGCCCCTTTGAACGCCTCAGTGTCGATTACAAAGGGCCCCTCCCCTCCACCGACCGCAACACGTATATCCTTAGTGTAGTCGATGAATTTTCTAGGTTCCCATTCGCCATCCCATGCCCGGATATGAAGTCTGCCACCGTCATCAAGGGCCTCGATTCCATATTCGCTCTGTTCAGTTTCCCCGACTATATCCACAGTGACAGGGGATTCTCATTCATGAGTGATGAGCTGTGTAAGTTCCTGCTCAGCAGGGGATCGCCTCCAGCAGGACGACCAGCTACAACCCCCGGGGTAACGGACAGGTAGAGAGGGAGAACGGGACGGTTTGGAGGTCCGTCCAGCTGGCCCTACGGTCCAGAAACCTCCCAGCCGCTCGCTGGCAGCAGGTCCTCCCGGATGCATTGCACTCCATCCGGTCTCTACTATGCACTGCCACGAATAACACGCCCCATGAACGTGTTTTTACCTTCTCTAGGAAGTCTACATCCGGGGTGTCACTCCCGACTTGGCTCGCAGCTCCAGGGCCGGTCCTACTGGGTAGGTATGTCCGACTCCACAAGGCGGACCCTCTGGTGGACAGGGTACGCCTGCTCCAGGCAAACCCCCAGTATGCCTACGTGGAGTTACCCGACGGCCACCAGGATACAGTCTCGTTCAGGGACCTGGCTCCCTCGGGTGCCGATCCCACTCCCACGCACCTCCCCACCCACGCACCACCCTCCCCTCCCCCGGCGCTCCCAGCATCAGCCCCACCAGGTCCATCCCTCCTTCCCCAGCCCACGCTAGAGGACATGGAAGATTTCGGCACGCTCCCGGAGTCATCCAGCCACTGGCCAGCACCAACACCACCAGCACCGACGCCGTCGACGCCGACACCGCCTGTATAGACGTCGCCACCACTGTTACGTCGCTCCCAATGAACCGTCAGACCACTGGACAGACTTAACCTCTGACGGGCACCGGGTTGCAAGATGGACAGTTAGTTTTTTCACCCCCTCCCCTCTGTACATAATTCACGGATTCTGTATATAGTTCCACGTCACCCCCGCTGGACTCATTTTTAACAGGGGGTGAATGTGGTGATCCACCACTGTGTAATTGTGTGTGTGCCTGTATTAGGGGATGTACAGCAGTACCTGTATTACAGGTTCGTCGGTAGCCCGTGCCGGCGAACTCCGCCCACAGGGAGCAGTATAAATATGTATGAGTTCTCCTGAGCTGCCATTCTACCAGCTGCAGTCGGAGGTTAAACAACTCACTGTAATAAAGCCTCTCTTGTACCGATTCAAGTCTTTAAGTGCAATTGATAGCGCATCCCTCCCAGTGGCTTAACCATATAAGGACTTCTTCCTGTCCCACCGTGATCGCCGGTCTGACATTTCAATCAGTTTCTGCAATTAACAGTTCTGTTCCATTCAAATTGTTCGATACAATTCAGCGGCATCGCTGCAATCAACACGCATGTGAATAGTAAGGTTTGCACCCATCCGCGCGTTTCCACATAACAAACACTGCCCCGAACCCACAGCCGGTCTGTTAACCCTCTCCCGACAGTGGCAACCTTGCAAAATGTGCAACAGCCGTGATTGGCTAAAATGCAACATTACACAGGCTAGCTCATTGTTAATGGAGGGCAAAGCATATTTAATTTTTTTCGTATTTAATAATTACTAGCGTAAGAAGTCTTACAACACCAGGTTAAAGTCCAACAGGTTTGTTTCAAATCACTAGCTTTCGGAGCACTGCTCCTTCCTCAGATGAATGGAGAGGTGGGTTCCAGAAACATCTATATAGACAAAGTTAAAGATGCAAGACGATACTTTGAATGCGAGCATTTGCAGGTAATTAAGTCTTTACAGCGCCAGAGAGAGTGGTAACCCCAGGTTAAAGCGGTGTGAATTGTTTCAAGCCAGGACAGTTGATAGGATTTCGCAAGCCCAGGCCAGATGGTGGGGGGTGGATGTGATGCGACATGAATCCCAGGTCCCGGTTGAGGCCGTACTCATGTGTGCGGAACTTGGCTATAAGTTTCTGGGGCGGATTTCTCCGACCCCCCCCCCCCCCGCCGGGTCGGAGAATCGCCCGGGGCCAGCGTCAATCCCACCCCGCCGTGTCCCGAATTCTCCGCCACCCGAGATTCGGCGGGGGCAGGGATCCCGCTGCTCCGGTCGGCGGGCCCCCCGCGGCGATTCTCCGGCCCGCAATGGCCGAAATCCCACCACTGACAAGCCTCTCCCGCCGGCGTGGATTAAACCACCTACCTGACCGGCGGGATTGGCGGCGCGGGCGGGCGCCGGGGTCCTGGGGGGGGGGGCGCGGGGCGATCTGACCCCAGGGGGTGCCCCCATGGTGGCCTGGCCCGCGATAGGAGCCCACCGATCGGTGGGCGGGCCTGTGCCGTGGGGGCACTCTTTTTCTTCCGCCTTCACCATGGTCTTCACCATGGCGGAGGCGGAAGAGACCCCCTCCCCTGCGCATGCGCCGGGATGACGTCAGCAGGCACTGATGCAGCGGCGCATGCGCGGACTTACGCTGGCCAGCGATGTCCTTTCGGCCCCGGCTGGTGTGCACCAAAGGCCGTTCACGCCAGCCGGCGGAGCGGGAACCACTCCGGCGCTGGCCTAGCCCCTCAATGTGAGGGCTTGGCCCCTAAAGGTGCGAAGACTTCCACACCTTTGGGGCAGCCCGACGCCGGAGTGGTTCTCGCCACTCCAACTCGCCGGGACCCCCCTCCCCGCCGGGTAGGGGAGAATCCCATCCCTGTTCTGCGATTCTGCGTTGGCGTGCGTCCTGATGGCCGCCTTGGAGAACGCTTACCCGAAGATCAGAGGCTGAATGCCTTCGAATGCTGAAGTGTTCCCCGACTGGAAGGGAACATTCCTGCCTGGCGATTGAAGCGCGATGTCCGTTCATCCGTTGTCGCAGCGTCTGCACGGTCTCGCCAATGTACCACGCTTCGGGACATCCTTTCCTACAGCGTATGAGGTAGACAACGTCTAATTACTAGAGACATTGCAATACACAAATATGTACCTTTGGCGGATTTAGTAAAGTCGCTTCGCTGCATTTAACAGCCATGCTGTCGACAGGGAATAAGTAAGATGTGAAACTGAAGATAGTTAGAATATAATGTCAGAGGGAAGATGTTGCATTTCCAGAAGGGGTTTTGAAATTGCAGCAGGTCAATTAAATTTATTGTGGGAGCTGTGGGGAAGGAGGCAATGATTTCTTTCGAGGGGCGGCTAATGGCCTCTAAGTGTAAATTCACAGGTATGTTGGAAAGGTCAGGCTTGTTCTTGGTGTTGTGATATCTGAAGAAATAGGCTGACAATCTCTGACAGCAGCCGACTTTGTGAAGGTTTGGTGTACCAGAGAAAACCTCAACGCCTTTAATGGGGCCACTCTGTTGAAATTTGACTGGTAATCCTCCGGATGCTTCCTGCTCTTTGCAAGGGTGATGTTAATCTTATCACTTTTATATTAATAATACATTGGAATCTTATTTTTTGCCAGGTGCATTTGGTCTGGGCTGTAGCTGAATAAGATGATAACATCACTCGGAATCAGGTGCAGATTTTATTCCCCAAAAATTAAATCAAATGACACCTTTTTCCATTGACTTGTTGCGAGTAGGCCCAAAAGCCTCCCAAACTAAACAAGCACATTTGGCGCTGGACTTCACAGATAGTGTTGCACTACCCAAGGTTGGATTGACACAGACGTCTTGATAGGCCCAGTGCTCAAGTGAACTTAGAACCATAGCGATATTACAGTGCAGAAAGAGGCCATTCAGCCCATCGTGCAAAGAAACTGGCCGCGCATTTTAACCCCACTTTTCCGGCAGCTGGAAGGTCCGGACCCGTGCAGTTTACATTACTTCGGGAGCAGATCGTCAGAACGCAAACAGTGAATCGTGAATGAACCGCACAAAGCTCGTCTCAGATTGCACCTTGCATCACAGGTCCAATTCCAGCTTGCCAGGCACAGGAGAGATATTCAACCGCTGGAGGCAACACAGATGTAGGTCACGAGGCTGATCCAAATATCAGGGTGGCGGTCGGGGTTTTGAGGAAGGACTAGAAGATTCATACTGGGACAGGGTGGACCCAAAGAGGCGATCCCGTCAAAATATATCAGAGAGTTTCAGCAGAGTTGGAAGAGTTGAATGGAGGAGGCGGTTGCGATCGAGGGAAAAAGAAATTCCTCTTCGCGCTCAGAGTAACGAGTACACGGGTCGGAATTTTCCAGCCAATTTTTCCAGTGTGGCCTTCCATTCCTGCCGATGGCAAATCCCCTGTGGCAGGTTTCCCAGAGGTGGGGGGGGGGGGGGGGGGGGGAACGGTGGGGGGGAGGGGGGGGGGCGCAGAAGATCCCACCGCCAGTCAACATCTGGCCACCTCCGTTGCTACGAAACGCATCCGCCCATAGGGTAAGATTCAGAATAGTGGGACCTCAAAACATGTATGATTAACGGGAATGGGACATTGTATTATCTTTTTGAATGGTTGAATTAAGCTGGACGGAAAGGTCTTCCTAATCTTCCCTAGTTAATTTTATGAAGAAAACATTCCTTCATTTTTTTTTTCCTGTCATTCCCATAATGGTCCAGGTTTGTGCAGTTTGTTGTGTTGAATGTATGGGGCAACTGAAAGTAAAACATTCCATATACTCACTGAACCCATCAGCTACTCACAGGCGAATGTGGGTTGTGACCCTCAGATAGATTTTAAGCATTTTCAGAGGCTGGTAATCCTGCGGTGAGCAACTCACCTCCTGACTCCCCAAAGACTGACCACCATCCACAAGTCAGGAGTGTGATGGAATACTCTCCACTTGCCTGGATGAGTGCAGCTCCAACAACACTCAAAAAGCTCGACACCATCCAGGACAAAGCAGCCCAGCTTAATCAGCACCCCGTCCACAAACATTCACTCCCTCCACCACCGACGCACCGTGTGTGCCGTCGACAAAATGCGCTATGGGAACTCGCCATGGCTCCGTCGACAGCAGCTTCCAAACCTGTGACCTCTACCATCTTGAAGGATAAGGTCAGCAGAGGCACGGGAACGCCGCCACCTGAAAGTGCCCCACCAAATCACTCACCATCCTAACTTGGAAATATATCGGCGTTCCTTCACTGTCGCTGGGTCAAATTGGAACTCCCTCCCTAACAGCACTGCAGGTGTACCTACACCATGTGGACTCCAGTAGTTCAGAAGAAGGCATCTTAACACCACCTCCACAAGGGCAATTAGGGATGGGCAATAAATGCTGGCTTAACCATCGACACCCCCAATAAGAATAAAAACAAGCAATGGCATCAAATTCTGGATGAGACGGAGGCAGCTGGTACATAAAATGTTCCCGATGTTCCTCTATCTACTTCGCAAACAACATCCAATATTAAGTAATTTTCTCAGCTAAACCCAGCAAATAATTACCACAACCTGGTTAAGGTGGGAAATGGTCTTCAGTTCCTGCCGAGGCGGAGAATGGCTGCTTCTTTTGGGGAACAACATCCGCAGCTTGCTGAAGTTTTGATGTCAGCTGTGTGTCTCTCTCTATCATTCCTTAGTTAGGGTTCTACAGTTACACTGTTTCTTTTCTCTTGATGTTATTCACCCTGTGGAGTTGGCTTTTGGTGTTTCCATTTTCTTACGTCTCCACTTTGAAGTTACCGTCTCTTTATCCCCATTGTTTTCTCTGACCACAAGCGTAAAATACTTGTTTTCTACCGATCGGCGAATTGGCATTGCGTCATTTCTCCAGACGCCTCTCTCCAATCAACTCCCTGTTTTACTTTGTCTTTTTCATCCTAAGTTTCCTCAGTTCCTCACACCAGGGCCGGGATTCTCCCCTACCCGACGGGGTGGGGGGTCCCGGCGTAGCGGAGTGGCGGCAACCACTCCGACATCGGGCCTCCCCAAAGGTGCAGAATTCTCTGCACCTTTGGGGGCTAGGCCCGCACCGGAGTGGTTGGCCCCACGCCGACTGGCGCCAAAACCGGCGCCAACGGCCTTTGACGCCGGCCGTCGCCGGGGCTGGCCGAAATACCTTCGCCGGTTGCGCATGCGCCGGTGCGTCAGCTGCCGCTGATGTCACCACCGGCGCATGCGCGGTGGGGGGGGTCTCTTCCGCCTCCGCCATGGTGGAGGCTGTGGCGGCGGCGGAAGAAAAAGAGTGCTCCCACGGCACAGGCCCGCCCGCCGATCGGTGGGCCCCGATCGCGGGCCTGGCCACCGTGGCAGCACCCCCCCGGGGTCCAATCTCCCCGCACCCCCTCCAGGACCCCGGAGGCCCGCTCGCGCCGCCAATCCCAGCGCCGCCAGAGGTGGTTGAAACCACGGCGGCGGGAGAGGCCTCTCAGCGGCGGGACTTCGGCCCATCGCGGGCCGTAGAATCCCTGCAGGCGGCTCGCTGATCGGCGCGGCGCAATTCCCGCCCCCGCCAATTCCCGGGTGGCGGAGAATTCCAGCCACGGCGGGGACGGGATTTTCGCTGGCCCCGGGCGATTCTCCGAAGCTGCAGGGGGGTCAGAGAATTTCGCCCCAGGTCAGGAGATAGAATCAGTGGCTAAGGAGTGGAGGCGGCCAAAGACAAATGGGTGGGATTTTCCGACTCTTCCTGCGGCGGGTCCCATGGTGGGTTATCCGGCGGCGGGAGAGGCAAGGCACACAAAATGC
The DNA here is from genome assembly GCF_902713615.1 of Scyliorhinus canicula. Lineage (NCBI taxonomy): Eukaryota > Metazoa > Chordata > Chondrichthyes > Carcharhiniformes > Scyliorhinidae > Scyliorhinus > Scyliorhinus canicula. Next base: position 16,435,859 of record NC_052168.1, read on the forward strand.
CGTACACATCACCGAACCCAGAAGGTCCCATCAGCGGCCAATGATAAGCCACACCTGTCGCCAGAAAATCCCCTGCAGAGTGACCAGAAAATTCCACTCGGTGGGTTCAATCTTTTTAATATTTACGTATCTTCAAAAGAGGCCTCGATAAAATCGGGCTCACACTGAAAGAAAAAGGGCAAAACGCATGAAGTTAACCCAAATTGAACAAACTTGGAAGAACTGGACAATGACACTAGCGGCGGCAATGGGCAAAACTATGAATTCGACTTAAAATATCCTCAAATGTAAATTTAGAGTAAAAGCGTTGGACAAAGCTGAAAGACATAGATTAGCAGTGATCTCATTGTCAGAATAATAGGAATACCACCCAGAATTCCCTGCTTCAGGAAGCTACCACTCGGACTTCCAAACTCAGCACCACATGAATTACATATTGTGCCTACAATCCTCGAGACTGAGCAGCGTAATGATCGTTATTATTATCACAGGTAGGCTGACATTAACACTGCAATGAAGTTACTGTGAAAAGCCCCTAGTCGCCACACTCCGGCGCCTGTTCGGGTACACGGAGGGAGAATTCAGAATGTCCAATTTACCTAACCAGCACGTCTTTCGGGACTTGTGGGAGGAAACCGGAGCGCCCGGAGCAAAGCCACGCAGACACGGGGAGAACGTGCAGACTCCGCACAGACAGTGACCCAAGCCGGGAATCGAACCTGGGACCCCGGCGTTGTGAAGCAGCAGTGCTAACCACTGTGCTACTGTGGAGGCTCAATTACTGCTACTCCAAGAGGAACCAACAATGGGTTAAGCTGAATTGGATGGCAAATGACCCAACAACCCCAGCATTACAGGCACCCCCCCCCCACTGGGCTACTGACAAACCCCTCCCCCAACAAGTGCATCCGTTGAAACCTTCCAGATAACCTGTTCCAGGCCCCAAAAGGGGAACAGAGCAACTAGCACATCAACAGAGGCAAGACCCAATCCTGAAGGATTCAGGCTACAAATTGTAACGGGGCACCCCAGCAAATGTTGGCTGCATTTAGGAGCACCTTACGTCTCAGCAACGATGGAGATAATTTGGTTATTTTCTTCACCAGCCACTGGGGTCAATTCGCACTCCAAAAAATATTAACGGAAAAATGGAACCGAGCAAATCCATAATGATGATGGGAGACTCTAACCTCCCAAAGAATTTCCCCGAATTTAATCCAACTCAACTGCTTCTGGTAGGACCCTCCCATAATCTCTTTGGGGAGGTGGTGGTGGTGGCACGGTGGCATTGCCGCTGGACTAGTCATCCAGAAACCCAGGATAATGAACTGGGCACCCAAGTTCCAATGCCACTATGGCAGGTGAGGGAATTTAAACTCAATAAACTGTCTGGAATTAAAAAAGTCTGTTGATGACCGTGGGCTGGATTCTCCGACCACCCCCCCCCCCCCCCTCCCCCCCCACCGGCCGGGGCGGAGAATCGGCGGGGGGCAGCGTGTATCCCGTCCCTGCCGGCCGCCGAATTCTCCGGCACTGGATACTCGGCGGGGGAGGGAATCGCACCGTGCCGGCCGGCGTCCCCCCCCCCCCCCCCCCCCGGCGATTCGCCGGCCCGCGGTGGGCCGAAGTCCCGTTGTTGTTATGCCGGTCCCACCGGGACCCCCCGCCCCGCCTGGTAGGGGAGAATCCAGCCCCATGAAACCATTGTCGATTGTCGGGGAAACCCATCTGGTTCAGGAATGTCCTTTAAGGAAGGAAATTTGCAGTCCTTACCCGGTCTGGTCTGGCCTACATGTGAAACCAGACCCACAGTGATGTGGTTGACTCTTAACTGCCCCTCAAGGGCAATTAGGGATGGGCAATAAATGCTGGCCCAAGTCCCATGAACAAAAAAACAACAAATTCTGACTACAAACCCCTCACCTGACCTGACTAGCCCCCACCATCCGAATCCCCCTTCACACCCCAACCCCTCCCCCTGCCACTCGACCTGACGAGCCCCGTCACCTGACTCACCCACTACTCCATCCCCCACCCCACCCCCACCGCCCAGACCTGATTTACCTCTAACCCGACAACCCCTCCCTACCCCCCCCCCCCCCGTCAAGCCCACCTGCCCACTCGCCCACCCACCCAACCTACCCACCTCGCCCACCAGCCATCCGATCTGCCTGCCACCCTAGCCAGGTGCCACCCTACCCACTTAACTCACTTCCCTTATCCACTTGCACACATTCGCCCGTTCTCTCACCCATTCACCACAACACTGAAAAGCTGTTTCAATGTCCCAAAACCTTGCAGTGTGTGTTAGTCAATGGAAGATCTGCAGGAATATGGAAGCTCATGTCGTAAAAAGGGGGTAAGGCTCGTCTCCCCCCCCAGCAACCCCATTCCCCCCATCCCCCCGAGCCCTCCGACGATTCAGTGCAACGAGGAAGCAGTCCATGGAAGACCCCCCCCCCCCCCCCCCCACGGGATGGGGAGACCCAGCCTGGAAAATGGAGCTCCATCGTGGCACGGAAAAGTAGGAGCGGAGCGACGACCCTGTGGAGCGGAGTGATGCGAATCCGCCAGCAAGTCCTGGCACCGCATAACTCCTTGAACCGGCTGGCGGATCTGGGTGCATGAGTAATAACAGATGCTGTGCTCTTGCCGTTACTTTGCGAGAAAGATTTGTGTGCGGGCATGTGTGTGTGTGTGTGTGTCATTCATAAGTGATGTGTTGCATGGAAGGTGCTATTCTTCAGTCACTTCAGAAACAGTTTTCATCCTGTCCTGTGTTCATGCCAAGCCTGGAGACTTCCGGTACAACCGATAAACATTTCCCAGCGAAGCCGGAACATTCCGAAAGCAAACATGTTGGACGTCAACCAATTTAGGTCACTTGCCCAATCCCCCCCCCCCCCCCCCCCCCCCCCCCCACGCACCCCCTCCTCCCAAGTCATCACCAGAAATTGGAACCTATTTGCCTCTTAACTGATGTCTAATTTATTTGAATGTAAATTAAAATATTTCAATTTTTTTGCGATATAATTGGATCCCAACTGGGTAACAGTGCATGGGCAACAGGGCAACAGGGTCGACTGCTCTTGTGTCGTGTAGTCAGCTGATAGCGTAGTGATCAATTTTATATTTATGCTATATTATTTTATGATTTATATTTATTTTATATTATGGGCAGCACGGTAGCATAGTGGTTAGCACAACGGCTTCACAGCTCCAGGGTCCCAGGTTCGATTCCCCGCTGGGTCACTGTCTGTGTGGAGTCTGCACGTCCTCCCCGTGTATGCGTGGGTTTCCTCCGGGTGCTCCGGTTTCCTCCCACAGTTCAAAGATGTGCAGGTTAGGTGGATTGGCCGTGCTAAATCGCCCAGAGTGTCCAAAATTGCCCTTAGTGTTGGGTGGGGTTACTGGGTTATGGGGATAGGGTGGAGGTGTGGGCTTGGGTAGGGTGCTCTTTCCAAGAGCTGGTGTAGACTTGATGGGCCGAATGGCCTCCTTCTGCACTGTAAATTCTATGATTTTATGATTCTATAATGGGATGTTGCCCATCCCTAATTGCCCTTGAACTGAGTGGCTTGCTGGGCCATTTCTGGGGGGGCAGGGGGCAGTTAAGAGTCAACCACGTTGCTGTGGGTCTGGAGTCACATATAGGTCAGGACGGCTGATTTCCTTTCCTGAAGGACATTAACGAACCGGATGGATTTTTACGAACATTGCCGATGATTTCATGTTCACCCTCACTGAGATTAGCTTTTTCAATTCCAAATTGTTTTTCACAAAATTAATTTGAGTTCAATTCGACCAGAAGCTGTGGTTGGATTTGAACCTTTGTCCTCAGGTCTTTACCCTGGCCTTTAGAATACTAATCCAGTGATATTATCTCTGCACCACCATTTACACCCCTCTCCATGTTAATAGAATGTTAATTATATTGTTAAGATACACAATTGAAGGGCAATGTTTAATGAAGTACCCAGAACACTTATAAATAGAGACCGCCGGTACCCGGGATTAATAGATAGCAGAGAGACATATTCAATGCTGCATTCCGTAAACAAACTTACAATCAAAAAATATTTGGTGCCGAGCTTCATTGGCTTGAGACCAAATTTTAAAAATCACTTGATAGACCTTCAAGTCGTCACTACTTAGGCTGTACTTGCCAGGGATAGCTGCCTGTTCGCTGTTACCATAGGAGTCGATTACAGTGGGCCAACTTATAAAGCATTAAGCTTGCTGACTATTTGGGGCAATGCAAGCTCTGATGATTTTAGCCGGAGTTGAGTCTTCTCGCAGATTCAGTCAGCTGTTAAGATCTTGTTGAAGTGCAATCAACTTGCCGATAGGATTCTGGGCATAATGGCTAACAAGACATAAGAGACAGTGGCTGAATGGAACTTGCCTTTTTTTTTAAACCTAAGCATGCTGGGTACTTACTGAAGCCTGACATTCAATTGCCCTGCCTCACCCCCATTCACTTCCCAGTGCCGTCAGCCTCACGGCAACAATTTGCAACTTCCATACACTTCGAGCTATTCAACTGTGGCAGGCACCTCACCCAAAAATATTGCAACAAATTCACAGTCATTCTTCCTTCACTATTGAAGGTCAAGGGTCCGCCTGAGGGGAAGGAGTGGCGGAGAACTGCTGCGTACAGGAAGGCATGGTCCCTTGGTGTAGACATATCCAGGATGGCATGGTAGCACAGTAGTTAGCACTGCTGCTTCGCAGCGCCAGGGCCCGGGTTCGATTCCCGCCTTGGGTCACTGTCTGTGCGGAGTCTGCACGTTCTCCCCGTGTCTGCGTGGGTTCCCTCCGGGTGCTCCGGTTCCCTCCCACAAGTCCCGAAAGACGTGCTTGTTAGGTGAATTGGACAATCTGAATTCTCTCTCCGTGTACCCGAACAGGCACCGGAATGTGGCGACTAGGGGCTTTTCACAGTAACTTCATTGCAGTTTTAATGTAAGCCTACTCGTGACAATAATAAAAATTATTATTTTGGGGCTGGCAGTGATTGAGGTTGTCCGACCTCGGCATTGTCAATGAATATACATTCCCGCCTTATGCCCCTACTCAAATCCCACTCCACCTTTATCCTGGTGTTTGGCAGGAAATACAGGCTGCAGATGGTGTGACCATGGACCTCTTGCTTTTCATCCCACTCGCTGCCCGCCACGAGGTGTTTTCAGACACCCAGAACCCGCCATTTTGTTATCCATTAGCCTGCCCATGATGGGCTCGAACAACGGCAGATATCTGATGAAGAAGCACCGTCACTTAACGCTCACAGTCACCAACTCAGACACGGGGGCCGCACGTGCTTTAGAGGATCGGATGGAGGTGACGTAGATCCCCGTGCGGTGAGTCCTCAGGCACGAAGGCTGCAGTTCAGGGCATGAGATTCTGAGGGACCTTGATAGGGTGGATGTGGAGAGGATGTTTCCTCTTGTGGGAGAGCCTGGGGCTAGGGGCTCACTGTTTAAAAATGAGCGATCACCCATTCAAGACAGAGATGAGAAGGACTTTCTTTTCTCAGAGGGTTGTGAGTCTTCCTCGAAGTAGGTGGGTTTCACCTCCACAACCCAAAGATGCGCAGGGTAGGTGGATTGGCCACGCCAAAATGGCCCCTTAATTGGAAAAGAATAATTGGGTACTTCAAATTTTATAAAAAGGATGTTGAAACAGGGCGCATTCCGCCCAAATCGGGGTGCCACGCGGCTGGTAGATCCTGGGAGAGGCCTTACCTGGGATTCCCCGAAGGCCACTACCCCTCGTCAGATCTAACCAGATCTCGCCAGACGTCGCAATCTTGCGCGGGACCAAGTCTCGCACGGCTAAGTGAGTTTAAGAGTTCACTTAGCCATGCTGCCGCCGTCTCGTACGTCCATCCGGCATCTACCGACCTCGCTGAGGAGTTCCCAGCCGAACACCCACAAATGGGGACACGGCGGAATGGCATTTGCGGGAGGTTGTGGGGGGGGGAGGTAGGCTCCCTCGATATCGGAGGCCCGCAGGTCGTCGATCTCTGGGCAGGGTGGCGCCCCGGCACTGCTGGTGCCACCTGGGCACCCTGGCACAACCAGCCTGGCACCCTGCTGGGTCACCCGGAGAGGAATTTTGGTTAGATCGTGCCCAGAGTCTTTGACTATTTTGTTACGACCCCCTGGGTTAGTGCGCGGTCAATTCCGGCCCCACTTGACCAGGAGTCGCAACACCATTGAAATTAACAAATAAGCCTTAGACACACACTGGAGGTCTTTGACCTTTGGCTGCCCAATAATCACAGTCACCAGGTTTGTAAATGTAAACACAATTAAGTTTTATTAATTTAAAAAAAAAGTTTATTAAACATTTTCATAATAAACAAAATCATACAAAAAAACACAACCAGAGTTACATAATAAATACCAGATAAGGTTAACAAGAAAATGTTCCTATTAATTTACCCCCCGAAAAAGAAACTAAACACCTTAAGAATTGACGGTGACGAGCTCCTTGGAAAAGGAAATGAATGGCTGCCACCTTAGGTAGAACCCTTCCACTGTCCCCCTGATGGCGGTGACCTTCTCCAAATGAAAGAACGACATTAGGTCACCCGAGCAGGCCGGGGCACTGGGCGGAGTAGGATTCCTCCACCCAAGCAGGACCCGCCTCCGGGCTGTTCACGAGGCAAAGGAGAGGACGTTCTCCCTCACCCCCCCCCCGACTCAGCACCGGCGAGTCCGATACCCTGAAAATGGCCACCAGCGGACGTGGCTCCAAATCAACAAGGAGTATCTCTGACAGTGATGAAGAAAGAGATCCAAATGTTTACTAACTTTGGACGAGACCAGAACATGTGTGTGGTTAACCACGCCCCCCCCCCCCCTCCCGACTCCGCAGCCCAGAGAACAACGCCCACACTTGTCCTCCACCCCGGAGAAGAATCCGCTCATCCTCGCTTTAGTCCGACGAACCCTGTGTGCCACCCTGAACTGGGTCAGACTTAGCCGAGCACATGAGGACGTGGAGTTGACCCTGTGAAGGGCCTCACTCCATATCTCATCATCCAGAAGGGGCCGTAACTCACTCTCATTTCACCTCCACCTCATTCAACGGAGCTGACTCCGCTGATAGGATCAGGCCATACATGTACAAAATAATCCCCGCCCATCAGACCCAACCAAGGATAAAATGGGAGGAAGGTGGCGCCAAGGGGAAAGAGGGGGAAACCTTACCCGAAAAAAATCGTCAATCCCTGTCGTCAACAATTTGAATCCCTCCCCTGTAGCTTCTTTCTTTCCACCAAGCGATCACTGGTGGAGGCCCTGGAGTACTGACTCTCCACCTCCAGAACACCCACTAATCGCTGCCTCTCCGCCCGCTCCACCTTATCCCTCAGGCCCTTGCACACAATCGCCTCCCCCGCACCATCCCTTCAGCTCCTCCCAAAACGTGGAGGCCGGAACCTCCCCGTTCTGATTAAACTCTACCTACTCCTAAATTACCAAAGCCACCTTTCCACAAAACTTTTCATCCTCCAGTAGCGCTGAGCCCATCCTCCATGTGATGGTCCTTGTGATTGGCCCACACCCAACCTCAAATCCATAAAATGAGGCGCGTGGTCTGCAACCACAATCGCTCCCTATTCCACCCCCACTTTCCCTGGGGAAATCAAATTTCCCACCATGGAAAGGTCACTGGATACACATGGGAGAGGTCCGGGAACGCCCTCTCCCCTGGATGCCGAAACCAAGCAACCACCAACCCCCCCTATGACATCATAGAAATGTACAGCATGCGAAGAGTTAATGTTATGTTAAGCCTAGCCAGTAGAGGGAGCTAAGGGACAGTACTATAAATTGCACTGGCTCTGAAGCTCAGGGGTGGAGATTAGACTGGAGCTGAAAAAGATAGGGGGCGTGATTCTCTCAGTCCTCGCCGGGTCGGAGAATCGCCCGGGCCGGGCGCGAGTCGACACCGCCCCGACGCCGGTCCGCCCATTCTCCGGTTGTCAGTGTGGCGCTGGTCAGGGGCCGCTCTACGCGGCCGCCCTGGCGATTCTCCGCCCGGGATGGGGCGAGCGGCCGCCCAAAGAAAAGCCCAGGTCCTGCCGGCGGCGTTCACATCTGGTCTTAGCCAGCGGGACCTCGGCATCCATCCTGTCTGGGGGTGGGGGGCCTGGTGGCGGGGGTGGGGGGGGGGGGGTCTGACCCCGAGGAGGGGCCTCCACCGTGTCGTGGCCCGCGATTGGGGGCTACCGATCGGCGGGCCGGCCTCTCGTGGTGGGGGCCTCTTTTGCTCCGCGCCGGCCCCTGTAGACCTACGCCATGTTGCGTCGGGGCTGGCGGCGAGAAGGACGCTACTGCGCATGCACGCATTTGCGCCGCTCGCAGAGCGCATGCACGCATTCGCGCAGGTTGCAGAGCGCATGCACGCATTCGTGCAGGTCGCAGAGCGCATGCACGCATTCGCAGAGCGCATACACGCATTCGCGCAGGTCGCAGAGCGCATGCGCAGCCCCGTGGCGTCCATTTGACGCCGGTATCGGCAGCTGGAGTGGCGCGGGTCGCTCCGGTGCCGTGCCAGCTCCCTGTAGGGCAGAGGGCCGCGACACATAGCGGTCCGATGAAGTCGTCGTTAAACTCTCCAGTTTGTACGACGGCGTCAACGCTCTGCTTTCAAATAGGAGAATCCCGCCCAAGATTCAGAGTGTATTGCAGAGTTAGTTAAGATATAATAGTTAGAATTAGATAGAGATAGTGTTAGTGAGTATACTTTAATTCTTACATGTTTGCAATTCAGAGGAAGTGTCAAACTCAAATATAGTAGTGTTAATAAAATTAGTTTAATTCTTCAAGAGAGCTTTGTTTATCTTTACGATCACTACTCCTTCCATCCTGGAAACCCCTCACAAAGATCACCACACCCCGCCCCCCCCACACCCCTACTTGAGTCATAAACACCCCTAAATCCTTCGCCATTCCCGACCTAACCAGTGTCCTTGGGCTGAAACGGTCCAACCAAGGCTCCATCACACACTTAACATCGACGCCCGTTATTAATTCATGTGAGTCTAGTTCCGGGCTGTCTGCCACTATCTGCTTACCAAATCCTGCATCACCCTAACTCGGCATATAAATGTTTACCAGCCGGGGATCCATCCGACATCCCACTGACCACCACAAACCGACCCCCACTCCCCCTCCCCCAGGTCCACACCTCCTTAACCTGCACAAACGTCACCCTCTTGTTAAATAGAATAATAATTCCTCTCGACTTGGGGTGAAATCCAGAATGGAATAACTGCACCACCCACCCCTTACTCAACCTCGGCCGGTCCTTAAATCTGCAAGTGTGACCCCTCCGTCTTCAAACATTTCAAATGCGCAAATATTTTTTTTATTGGGGGGGGGGGGGGGAGGTCACGTAAAATTATCGTGCTATATGTTGCATGAGGGGCAGCACAGTGGCACTGTGGTTAGCACCGCTGCCTCACAGTGCCAGGGACCCGGGTTCAATTCCGACCTCGGGCGACCGGTGTGGAGTCTGCACGTTCTCCCCGTGTGTGCGTGGGTTTCCTCCGGGTGCTCCGGTTTCCTCCCACAAGTCCAAAGATGTGCAGGCTAGGTGGATTGGCCGCGCTAAATTGCCCCGAGGTGGGGTTGCGTGGATAGGATGGGGGCTTGGGCCTCAGTAGGGTTCTGTTTCCGAGGGACGGTGCAGAATCAATGGGCCGAACAGCCTCCTTCTGCACTATAGCGATTCTATGAAAGCGGAGAGAGAGTGCGAGAAACAGAGGGAGAGAGAGAGCGTGAAAGAAAGAGAGAGGGCAGCAACTGCGTTGCAAAGTTCCCGGTAAGCTAGAGGTGGTGATAAGAAATCAAAATCTAAAATTCTTTCGACACTACCCGAGGAAGCAACGTCCCCCCACTCCGCCAAACACAATCCCTCTCGCCAACCTCCCCTCCCTGAAATCCTGACCAATAATCCTGCCAACACCCCGAAAATGGATCACCTGACCATTTCTCTTCCTGTTTTCCTGTTGGGCCTTGCTTTCGGTAAGTTGACTGCTGTATTTCTTTACATTGCAACAGCAACTGACCTTTATTAACGGTAAAGGAGGAAAAAGCTGTGGTAAAAATGCAAAACCGTCCCCAGGCCTCTCTCTTGCTCTCCCTCCACGTGGAGAGTAAGTACTCTTGACTACGGCTGAAGTGTATTTTTTACAGCCTATAATTTTTATTACCTGCTTTTTCTGCTGTTCATGCATCCCATTAATGGACAGCATTTACTGAAACCAGTCATTAAACCACAGCGGACAGCCAGTACCTCCTCAGATTGCCATTGACATCAGTGTAAAACAAATAAGTGACATGCTCACCCGTAGCTGTGGAAGATAATTGCAGATCAAAGCCACCGATTGCTTCCTGAGATGATTTGATTGTAACTGTGAAAATTAATTGACAGTCACCCATCGTATCCGGCCCTTTTCCCTACAATTATATCTTTCCCGTGCAATTGCTATCAAGCGATACCTTGATCCTAAAGGAGATTGAATCCCGTGGACAGTAGATTGGGATCACACTGACTCTCGGGGATATTGACTCCGATGTACAGTAGCTTGGGATCACACTGACTCTCGGGGATATTGACTCCGATGGACAGTAGATTGGGATCACACTGACTCTCGGGGATATTGACTCCCGTGGACAGTAGATTGGGATCACACTGACTCTCGGGGATATTGACTCCGATGGACAGTAGATTGGGATCACACTGACTCTCGGGGATATTGACTCCCGTGGACAGTAGATTGGGACCACACTGACTCTCGGGGATATTGACTCCCGTGGACAGTAGATTGGGATCACACTGACTCTGGGGGATATTGACTCCCGTGGACAGTAGATTGGGACCACACTGACTCTCGGGGATATTGACTCTGATGGACAGTAGATTGGGATCACACTGACTCTCGGGGATATTGACTCCCGTGGACAGTAGATTGGGATCACACTGACTCTGGGGGATATTGACTCCCGTGGACAGTAGATTGGGATCACACTGACTCTCGGGGATATTGACTCCCGTGGACAGTAGATTGGGACCACACTGACTCTGGGGGATATTGACTCCCGTGGACAGTAGATTGGGATCACACTGACTCTGGGGGATATTGACTCCCGTGGACAGTAGATTGGGACCACACTGACTCTCGGGGATATTGACTCCGATGGACAGTAGATTGGGATCACACTGACTCTCTGGGATATTGACTCTGATGGACAGTAGATTGGGACCACACTGACTCTCGGGGATATTGACTCCCGTGGACAGTAGATTGGGATCACACTGACTCTGGGGGATATTGACTCCGATGGACAGTAGATTGGGATCACACTGACTCTGGGGGATATTGACTCCGATGGACAGTAGATTGGGATCACACTGACTCTCGGGGATATTGACTCCGATGTACAGTAGATTGGGACCACACTGACTCTCTGGGATATTGACTCCCGTGGACAGTAGATTGGGATCACACTGACTCTCGGGGATATTGACTCCCATGGACAGTAGTTTGGGATCACACAGACTCTCGGGGATATTGACTCCCGTGGACAGTAGATTGGGACCACACTGACTCTCGGGGAGATTGACACCGATGGACAGTAGATTGGGATCACACTGACTCTCGGGGATATTGACTCCGATGGACAGTAGATTGGGATCACACTGACTCTCGGGGATATTGACTCCTGTGGACAGTAGATTGGGATCGCACTGACTCTCGGGGATATTGACTCCGATGGACAGTAGATTGGGATCACACTGACTCTCGGGGATATTGACTCCGATGGACAGTAGATTGGGATCACACTGACTCTCGGGGATATTGACTCCGATGGACAGTAGTTTGGGATCACACTGACTCTCAGGGATCTTGACTCCTCCATACAGGGACTAGGGGTGAGTCATTATGATATGGGCAGCACAGTAGCACAAGCGGATAGTACTGTGGCTTCAAAGTGCCAGTGTCCCAGGTTCGATTCCCCGCTGGGTACTGTCTGTGCGGAGTCTGCTGTTCTCCCAGCGTCTGCATGGGTTTCCTCCGGGTGCTGCGGTTTCCTACCGCAGTCCAAAAACATGCAGGCTAGGTGGATTGGCCATGATAAATTGCCTTATGTGACCAAAAAGGTTAGGAGGGGTTATAAGTTGCGGGGATAGTGTGGAAGTGTGGGCTTAAGTGGGTCGGTGCAGACTCGATGGGTCGAATGGCCTTCTTCTGCACTGTATGTTCTATGTTCATGTTCTATGTCTATATACTGTAGAAATGGGCAACAACGTGACCATTGGGATTAATGACTTACAAAGTTGAGATGTGACCCATGCGATAACTCTGGGGAATGTTACTTGTACATTAATGTATGTGATGATGAGCATTAATTGTGGATTCATTTCAGCCCCTACAAAAATACCACAGACTAAAACTGTGGTTGTAAGGTTAGGAGACGCATCCCTGTAATGTGTAACTCTGCAAATGAACATAAAATTGTGGAAAGATTGGCTCTGGTTCTTTCCTTTACAAATTGGATTTCCGGGGTTTATCTGGGGATATTAACTGTCATGCACAGTAGAAATGGAGCAGCACTTTGAATCTGACACTGACTAATTTTTAGCTTCCATAGATATGGGGTATCACAGTGAACCTTGGAGATATTGTGAACTATGCACCACAGATATGAGGCCCACAGGGACCCTGACACTGATTGACTTGCATCTACCATTAGTCTTCAAGTTTAAGTTGCGTATATTGTAGGTGCGAGGATGGAATTAAAGTCCGCAAATTCTTATGCATGAGTATTGAGAAACCACTATGTCTGACCTTACTGATCACCAAAACCAATGCTTGCAAGATCTGCTACTGATCCTCAGCAAGGTTGTCCTTCTGCATGTTGAGACATCCTTCAAATCCCTTCGCCTCACAGATCTGGGGCCGGATTCTCTGATGTCGGGATTCTCCGTTGCGCCAGCAGTGAGTCCTCAATGTAGTCCTGGAGGAGGTTTCATCACATGACCTGCCTGCCTGCCCCACCCCCCCCACCCCCCACCCCCCACCACAACCACCACCACCCTCCAGCCGCTTGTCGGCCAACACACCCATTCTTAGAACATAGAACATAGAACAGTACAGCACAGAACAGGCCCTTCGGCCCTCGATGTTGTGCCGAGCAATGATCACCCTACTCAAACCCACGCATCCACCTTATACCCGTAAACCAACAACCCCCTCCTTAACCTTACTTTTTAGGACACTACGGGCAATTTAGCATGGCCAATCTACCTAACCCGCACATCTTTGGACTGTGGAAGGAAACCGGAGCACCCGGAGGAAACCCACGCACACACGGGGAGGACATGCAGACTCCACACAGACAGTGACCCAGCCGGGAATCGAACCTGGGACCCTGGAGCTGTGAAGCATTTATGTTAACCACCATGCTACCGTGCAGCCCCTTGTGTTACACTGGCGTTCCTCTGCCACTCGGAAAGCCAAAAGACCCCTTACCCAATTGGATGATGCCTGACTGACAGCCAGGGAGCTTCTAAACCCCACTCCCTAAATTTTTGGTTTGTTATATCTCCGACAAAGAGAAACCTTCAAAGAGATTGTGGGAAAAATAAAAGGTCTTTTTTAAATGTCCTGCTGATTTTTCTTCAAATTGATCTTCAAATTCCTGGAGACTCCAGCCTAATCCTGGAGGCTACCTCAGGATCAAGACAGGCGAGGAGGGGGTCTAAAAATGCAAGGCAACCCCCCTGGGCGAAAATCATGTCTGAGCGCTTGTCCTTTCGCAAC